>NW_015090990.1:1698239-1918769 GCF_001431845.1 Calidris pugnax
GCGGCCCCGCGGGCGGCAGGTAAGGTGGTGGGAGGGGGGCGGTTACCCACCGGCGGGTAACGCCCGGGGGTCTGTCCCCGCGGTGGAGGGACCGGTGGCCGCAGGGAGGAGGGGGAGGAGGAGGGATCGGTGCCTCGGGGTGGCCTCTGCCTGTGGGAAGCCTGGCATCAAACCCACCTAGCCCCCATCTGCCGCCTCGGCTGCTTTAAAAAGGGCCCGGGGCGGGGGGGGAGATGAGGGGGTCGTATTTTTCTGTAGCGTTTCGGGTCACCTTCCGCAGGGAAGGCGCCCTCGGGAGCGCGGGGAGCGGAGCCCCAGCCGGGAGAAGCCCGTGTGATGCTCTGGAGGTGTCACCAGGAGCAGGGAGAGCTGCTGGGCTTCTCCGGCCGGGGACCCAGGCGTGGACTTTGTCGGGAAGAGGCCACGAAGGCTGCGGTGATAACCATTTACCGTCTCCCTGACATAGCCATTTTGTGCTAAAATGCCTTTATGGTAAGGTTTTTTCACTTAAATTCGCCCTCCGTAAGCTCAGTATTAATTATTTTGTTGACACAGAGGGCAGCCAACGTTATTCTCCTTTCTGTCCCACAGTGAAGTGACAGAGCATCTTTGTCTGCTGCAGGTGATTTTAACCAGCGCTGATGTGCCCAGGAGCATGTGTGTGCATGTTCTGCACCTTTCCAGGGGTCTCCTCTGTCCTTTTCAATAGAAGAGATGCTTAAAAGTATATCTCAGTTTTGGTCCTGTTATTTTTGCCTTAGGAGAGATGGCTAATGTGAGAAGAGAGGGAGAAATTTTTTTTAAAAAGAGACACATATAAGTGAAGTGGGAGAATCGTTGTCCCTGTTTTGGTTTTCTCATTTGTTAAATGGATTTATTTACTTTTTCCAAAACATGTTCTAAGGTTTTATACTTTAAGTCAGAGAAAAATGTAGGATAACATCTTTACTTTCCAGTCCAGTGTGTTTCAAAGGAAGCTGTGTGCCCTCCTTTGAAGTGTAGGGAAGGAGAGGCATGGAGAAGTTAACGGTGTGTCCAGACTCATTCAGCAACGGGTGACAAGACAGGAATGGATTTCTGCATGGTGGCTTAGGCTGGTGAGGCAACTGTTAGACAAAGTTGCCTTCCGGGTGGGTTGATGTTTGCAGAATACTCTAATATTTTCAAGCATGATATTACTTTCTGGACAGGAAACGTGAAGCGCTGTGGGTGACACTGCAAGAATATTTTTTTTCCCCTTTTAATTATCTTCCACAATCTGGAGACGTTGCAGATCCCCATTAACTGTCTCTGGCTGCCCTAAATATCTTAGGCAGGATGTATCAGAGCGATCATTAATTAATCCCAGGGAGAAGACTCGTCTGTGCTAGTGAACTAGATCTTCGTATTCCAACCTGCTCTCCATCCTGACTGAGCCGCAGGCCACCAAGGAAAATCCAGTGGGCCTCTCTGCTCATATGACTTTCTTGATTTCAGTGTTCTTCCCAGAGAGTGCTATCAAATGGTATTTCTTCCCTGTCACGATAAAGTGCTTGTTTTTGGGTATTTCTCAATAGCCATTGAACTGCCATAAATAAGGGGCTGAACACATGAGTTAAGGTTCTACGACTGATGGGTGGGGGGAGGAAGGGGAAAGGCACAAAGGCTGGAGAGTAAGGAAGTGAGAAAAGGGGATATCCATTCCTTGGCATTCAATGGAGGGGGGCTCCTTCTTGTACAAAACCTGTCCACAAAGAGCAGAGCTGAGATAAGCAAAGCTCCCAGATGTTTTCAGCAAGGCAGCAGCTTCTATTCAGTGTTGTGTAGGTTGTCTTTGAAACAAGGATTCAAAGTGTACCTTTGTGTGAATCGATTTTACTCCAGTGGTTGAAATTCAAAATTATTTAAACTGAATAGAAGAAAATCTTATTAACTGAAATCAATTTTAATCCTCTAGGCTTGTACTTTCTTATTCGCAAAGGAATGTTCATTTCCTTTTATTGGTAGCATTAAAACATGTTGGTCTGTCACTACATGCAGCCATAGCGGTAAATGCAGCAAGCAGAAGGGTCTTATTGCATATTTATGTTATTCTATAAACTTAATGTTCGGATTCTTAATTTTTATGTGCTAGGAATCATGTCTGATTAGACAGCTGGTTTTTTTATTTACTTATTTTTTCAGCTTGCATTTGAGTGAAAATAAATCTGCATTTTAAGCCTCAGAGTCTTCAGTTTTATTTTTGAAGTTTAAAACAATCTTTTTTTTCCTTGGTATATCTGTCACTTAAAACATTAACCATTCAAAAATCAAAATGACACTTTTAGGAAAAAGAGTTCATCAGCAGTTTTTTTTTTCAGTTGTCAGCTTCTTCAGAGTTATGGGATTAGCACATGTCATTCTTCAACATCTACTTTTTCATTTATAGATTGAAGAGGAAAAACTAGATTTCCTGTTTTTACAGCTCCCAGATTGTGTTTTGGCTTTGAATGAACTAGTTCAATTTGTTAAGATGAATAGGAAACTCTGCGTTTTCACAGAAAAGGCTACTTTTGTCAAAAGCTGATTTTGTGCTTTGCCAGCCTATGTCTCAGCTATTCAGCTGGTGACATCTGCCAGTCCAGTACACTGCCATGCTTTAAAAATCCTCGCCGTGGTATGTACTGCCTTAGTAATTCCTTATAGCCTCCTGTCCGTCAGGGGGCCTGTGCCCTTCCATAGCTCGTAATCCATGTTGGCAAGGAGGAAGGTCTCAGAGTTGTTAAATACCGACCTGATGTGAGAAAACAGATGGCTCCAAACAAGAGAGAAACCTCTGCAGGATCAAAACCCTGGGAGAGGTATCCTTGGGACCAGCAGTCTCACAAGGAGGCGAGAGCAGAGGAGATTTAATGAAAAGCATCTCAGTGCCAGAAATAAAACTTTAAGGTCAAAGACGATTTCTGACAGAGGGTTTCTGCTAGTTAGACTTCAGAAAAAGATCAGGCTTGCACTGCAGCAGCCTTTGTTTTCCCTTGCTGTTATGGATGCACCAGGTTCATATCTTTCTTGTCCTGGGATACTGAATTGCACAAAATATAACAACAATAATTTCTTCCCCCCAAAACCTATTACAAGAAATGCCTGGATTGAGTAAAACTCAAATGAAAACTGGCGTTCTGTGAGTTTTTGTTTTCTACCTTTCTATGGGATTACGCAAAAGGCCTCTTTGGAAATCCCTACTACTTTCACCTCCTGTCTGTGCGTTCTCTCCTGTGGCTGTTTTTCCTTTCATCATCTTCACCAGGAGGCAAGAGGCTTTCTGTTTCATGGCTTCTGTTTTCCATGTCAGAATGCCTCCTGCTCAGCCCCAGCTGGTGGTCAGGCTCTCTGGTCGATTCATCTCTTTAGGGACTTCCCCTCTGGAAAGGTACTTTGCTCTCAGTGGTATCTTAGGGAATTTCGGTCTAATTAGGAGATAATCAGGATTTTACAACCTTTCATCATTATCCCTTGGAATTTCATTCCAGTGATTAAAAAAAATACAGGAGATACCGAAGACGGACACCCCACTCAAAGTAGAGTTCGCAGTGGCGCAAGATGTAGAATATCAGCACCAGTTTGAAACTGGTATGTAGCCAGATTTTCAAAATAATCATGTACCCTGCTAATACCATACTAATAATATTGAAGCATTGACTTGTCTGCAATTGAAAGTGCTGCACTGTTAATATTCTGGCACTGTGGATCTGTATCTGCACTTGTATCCAATCGAGATAGCTAATTCCTGAGCCAGCTAATTCCTGTTGCTGGAGATGCCAATTGAGAGTCCCCTGAGCCAGCTAATTCCTGTTGCTGGAGATACTGTCCAAATATCTTAGATTATATTTACTGTGCAATGCATTAAGCAATCCCAAATCACTCCCAGGGGAATCTTCCAGTTCTCTATCTGTGCAGTTTGGCTCTTCAGCAACGCCTGGGCTGTAGCTGGTGTAACTCAGAGAAAGCTCTGATCTGAAGCCCCCAGATATCTTGCCCAAATTAAAACCACAGGATGTAGTTTGGTGTCAGTATTTTTCAGATAATCCTTTCCAGACTGGATTTACAATTGACTGTGTTTTCTGATCTTGCCAGCACAGAGCAGGGCAGGAAAGGAAAGGAGACCAAGATGGTCAGGGATCTTCTGAGTAGGAAGGGAAGGAAAAAAAAACTGAGGTGCTAACCCAGGTCCTAGTTTTTAGTTATTGTAAAGAGTCTGGCATGCATTAAAGCATCCTGGTGAGAGCACGGAATGATTTCCTAATGAAAGGAAATGGAGGTCTTACAGTCCTTCACTCAAATAACCACCCACCAGCCAGGTCTCTGGCTAGCAAGGACTGTGTTGTCTTGAGTTAGCACGAGTGCTTCACACCCGCCACTGGTGCTTCATGGCTCTGTGATCTTCAGACACAGCAACACCCAGTATTTCTTACTTGCATAGGTGTGTGGGTATACACTGTGTAGATGGTGTTTTACCTGCACTCTGGAAAGGGAGGTGACTTTTTCAAGGAAAAGTCTTGTTTTCATGTACTACATGCTTGCTTTATTGTTACTTTTTTCCTAGACACCTGCTAGGAAAGCACAACGCCACTTTGATGTGTGGAGCAAGCTCCTAGTGCATCTTCCAATCCCGTTTAATATAAAGGCTTCAAACTGAGGATGGATCAGGTATTATACCAATAAAAACAGATGCTACTCCTGGTCTCTGCCTGAGGGCACTGCTGTGGAAGCAGGTTGTGGTGCTCGAGTTGGTGGGACCCACTTGGTTCAGCTGTTCCTGTGGTTCTTTGTAATCCAGCAGTGATGCGTTGGATGGGGTAGGAATTACAATGGGCATGTGCTGTTTCAAGGTGCAGGATGGCCTGTTTTGGCAAATGCGTAAGTGAGGGGTAGAGCCGGGGAACAGAAAGAGTGTGTCCCCACTTTATTGTTGAGATTTTTTTCCTACAAGATTTGGGGACTTCTGTTGAGTTTATTCAAGATTCCTATGTAAACCACTTGGTTTGCTTTGAAGATTTCAAACCAACCTTCATTTCCAATCATTCTCCTTTTAAGGCCTTGGTTCTCTTTAAAGGCTAATGTGCACATGCCATTCATTGACATTTTTAGCATAGTATAATAAACATAAGAAACAGATCTCATCTCTATGGAGGCAGTGGGAAGCTTTGAGTCCTTTGTCACAATTTCTCTTTTTTCTAGCAGCCTGGATAAAGAAGTGGAGAGACAAGGGAGAGACAGCATTTCAGGCTTTTGCTCTAAAAAAAGCTAGACTAGTACAGTTCAGGGATTTTGAAAAAGTTGATATGCAAGAAAACTGATTAGGCATTTCATTTAATATAAAATAAAACAAACACATGCAGCTGTTCTTGTATGCTGTTTTCCAGCCTTTAGCAATACTGATCTACACAGCAGTTGTTATTCTGTGACATTTGGAAAAGTTATGGAACAGCAGAGGAAAATAAAAAGAAATGATTCATAGAACAGATACTCTGTAAAATGTCCTTGACTTTTAAAAAAATCCTTTGAAAATGTCATCCAGAAACAATTTAGTGATACTTTGCAATGCCTCTCTCGGCTACGTTTTTTGTTGTTTTGGCTGTATCCGTAGAATACTTTCAGCAAGCCTTGGGGTGTCTCACAGGACGGCAGGGAGAGCGAGGGACCTGAGCTGCCCAGCATGGCACTGGAGCCAGCGAGCCCTTACTTAATCCACTGGGAAGCAAGTCTACTCTTGCTGCAGCTGCAGCTTCAGTGGTAGTCAACCCATGCTGGCCGATGCAGGTCATGCTGGTGATGGTCCAGATTGGTCCAGAAGCTGTTCAGCAGTGTAGGGCAGGACAGGTAGGAGCCATGTGCCACTGATAAATTGGAAGGACTAGGCAAACATGGGTCTGTCTGTGCTTGCCTGCAGAGATTCTGTCACTTGACCACTCTTCACTTTTAGCTTGAGCTTTTAGCAGGCCCTGCTCCTGAGGGGAAGGCATGGTGCAAAAGCATCAGCAAACACCCATAAAGTTTTTGGTGGCATGAGTCATCTTACTGTGTTATCCCCTCTGCTCTGGTGCTCAGTGCCATCTTCTGCTTTCAGCACTTCAGCTTGAGATCTGCTCCTGCTCAGATGCTCACCCAGAACATGGTCATTTTTCTTGTCTCTCTCTCCAAGAAATGAAAGTATTTTGAAGCTTGTGATTAAGCAGGGAGGGAAAGACGGGTGTGATCTATGAGCTTTGCTGTTTGCTTTCTCCTACCTTGCTGGGATGGCGTAGGCAGATGTTTCTCTTTGTGCCTCTTGCTATTGTTACACAGACACTTAATGCAGTCTCGCAATGCGCCACTGCCATAAGGGGTAGTTTTTCTGCCCTTCCTTAGATATTCTTTCCTCTAGGGGTAGCTGCATGGTGAACCTGATGAGGGAATCTGTCTGGCTGAACATAAAATTTTATTTTATTTTAAAATGCGAAAGGGTTATTTTCAGTGAGATAAATCCCCCTGTCAAGCTCAGCAGAAGCTGCACAGATGCTAGTACTGGTAGGGAGGGGCTGTTCTTGCCTTACCTTCTAAACTGTCATTCATCACAGCCTTGAGTATTTGCTAGATTGAAGTAACTGTGTAATCTAATTTGAGCAATTTCACCATGAAATGGAGACAGACGTTGTCCTCTGTTTCAGCTGGGTATGGTGAGAATGCACATGTGAAAGATCATGTGGGTTCATTTAGGTATTTAAAACAGATCCAAAGCTGTTGAGGGAGCGCTGTTTATCTCTCTCCCACCATAAGGTCTGAATTAAATGTGCTTTCTTATATAGGTCTTGCCACATGTTTTTGTAGAGCCTGGGGCTGTGTGTCCTGCAGTTGACCAGTGCATTTTGTCATAACATGATTGACTGGTGATAGACAGATCTGTCCTGAACAGCTGGATGCATCTGTTACCATGTATTTTTCATGTGTACAATCTATCAGCAGATACCTCCTTTAAAAATACTATGGATTGCAAATAATCATTCGGGTAACATATATCTTCAGAAATACACACATGCACAAAATCAAGATGGGGCTGGGTGGAGAAGGGGTTGGGGATGGGGAGGCTGTGGAGTAAAAAGAGCAGGCAAAGGAGGATCCATGGCTGGGGAGCTCTGTCTCAAGGTAGGTCTCTGGGGTAAATTTCCCCTTATCTCTTCCCACCCTGGGTAACTCACAGTGCTTCTAAAGCACAGGTTGTTTTTTCTTTCTGCAGATAACCCCTGCATGATGTGAGTGAAGACACAGTGCCAGTTCTTCTTATGTGTTGTACATTTTATGTGACTATAAAAATAAAAATTGATGCTCCTCTCTGCTCACCGCCTACATTTTTTCCTCTCATGTCTGCTCTGAGCAGTCATAAAAAGGTTACTTGTGCTGTAGCACAAGTATTTTATTAGCTTACGGGAAGGCTCTTCCTTCCTGTCTGCATTCAAACCGGATAATTTCTCTTCTGTTAGCAGCAGGATCAAGCCCTGAAAACCAATGGAAGAAACTTCCTTTGACCTAAATGGTGCAAGGCCAAGCTTTTAGGCTTCTGCTTTGTGTGTCAAAGACTAATACTGTCATGGGAAGCGTAAGCAGCAGTACCTTCCTTGCATAGTAACAGAAGACTGTGCTTCTAAAAATTCCTCTACAGAGTGTTTTTGCAGAGCCGCCTCCCCAGGGTTCTCCATCTGTTTTCACACGGAGATTAATAACAAATTGTTTGGCTAATAAACTACTCCCTGCTATCTCTGAAATTTGACCGTTTCTTTATTAGTTATTAGATTCCTGTCTGCCCCTGTGCTCTCACGTGGGAGACATCACTAATATTAGATGCATGGCAGTTGTCATGCTTCAGCTCCACAGCAAAGCTTTCAAGGGGTGAAGATCTCAGTTTATGGCTGAAAGAGTTGGTGCTGTGGACTGCTGTGTAGTGCTGAGGGCTGACCTTGTTCTTCCAGGACGTAAAGAAAAGGAAGAGAGAAAAAATAAGCTTCGTGTATACTACTGTGATTTCTGCAAGACCCCATTTTTCGTTTGAAACTACAGAGAAAATATTTCCAGGAAAAATGGGACTGGGGCATAGACCTGTTTGATTCCCCAGCATCCCTGTGAGATGTGGGGCTGACAGTGGTGTTTCCAAGTGCTGTGTTCAGAAGGTCTGGACCAGGTGACAGAGGGTATCCCAGCTGCTCCATTGGCAGAACAGATGAGAAAAGAATAAACAGCTCTTGTGAAAACAGGCTTAAGATCAGGAGGGATCTTTGTGATCTTTCAGCCTGACTGCTCCCTGATACAAGACCACATTAACACCTCTTCTGGTCAAGTACTGGTGAGGAAATTGCTGCCAAGATACACAGTCCAGATTTGGAAGTTTCCAGCGATGGGACAACTATCCACAGCCCTCCATGATGTATATCAAGTGACACCTACCCACTTTGTTAAAACACCTACCTAACGTCTGCCCTGTATTTCTGTCAGCTTTTTGTCTTACTGCATCCTCCTCTGCTGGATCAGAGGGATCTTTACCATGTTTTTGTTTCTGATGTAGACAGACTGACATCAGATTTTACCTCCTTGTGCCTTAAACAGAATAACCTGGTCTCCTTCACTTCCTTATCCCAAGGGCTCCGATGCTGTTATGGCAACGGTGCCTCTTAGGGGCTTGTCGCCCATTGCCCATTCCCTCCCTCTTCTCAGCTCAGGAGCAAGGGAAGAAGAAACTGAGCTGCCACCACTTGATAACCCTGTTGTTGAGGTGTTTCTTTCTAGTCCTGGTAGTAACTCACAGTGGCAATAGCTGCTGTAGTTAGGGCAAGAACATCAGACATAGCAAAGTAATTCAGATGTCATAGGCATCTTCTAGTCATTAACCAGCATCCTGCCTGCCCGGCGAGCACAAGAACTGGACGCAGGTTTCCAGTAGCAATCCTATCTGTGCCAGATTCAAAAGTAACATCACCTTGCTCCTCCTCACATAGTCAAGGTTGACATAGTCTTTTAGGCTTTAGCATCACATCCAAAACTGACATTGGTTTACCATCTACTGTGTGTTTAACCAAGGTCACAGCTGGACAAACTTCTAAGAAAAAAGAAGCCCAACCACAAATCTTTGCCTGTAGCTTTGGGTTATTTGTAAATGTTACTGATGAGTTGTGCCCTTTTTAAAGCAGTAGGGATTGACCATGGAACCACAGCCAGGAAATCTGGGAATCTAATCCCAAATCAACTTCCATGTCTTCAGACTTCTAGTAGTTTGTCCCAGCAATGATGCTTTTGACTTCTTTGTGACTACACACCTGCTTTCTTTTCACCACCTCTGGGAGGGGAATCTCACTGTTGTCTCAGGGGCTCATTAGGCTCAATCAGGTGATTTTAGGATTTTATAGAGGCAAATCATGAAGTTCTGTTGTTGATCCTCAGAGAAAAAATTTAAAGCCTATTGTACCTCCTGGATGAATTTTACTACAAAGAGTGAGTTTATTCCATAGAATAAACATTTCATTTCCCCATAAAGGCATTTTTAAAAAACATTGAATGAAAGCTTACGAGAATTCCAATGGATGTGAAGAGATCTTGGGAGTCCTGCCAAAGTTAACACATAAAGAGCCAAAGCTTGCCATCTTTGAAGTCAGTGGATGGTTTGCTTTGGAGTTGAAAGGGGGAGGCAGAAAGCAAAGCATTAGATTTCAGTGCGAAGTTACTTGTGTATCCCATTCATCTTTCATATTAGGGTATGTGGAAAACTGCCTATCTACAGGCTGCTTCCAAACAGGTGTAAAGGCCACATTCCTCAGGCAGACAAGGTACAAGAACTGTATTAAGGAATTACTTCTCATTAGCACATGTATGATTTGGGGTTTTTTGGGGGGAGGGGGAGGTGATGAGATGGGCAAAACTCCTTTCCTCTTTTTGCTCCATTCTCTGTTGGGCTTGGACTTTGGGATGGGAAGAGAATGCACGGGCAGTGATCTTGGACAACCCACACACTGACCCACACTTATTTGGTACACTGGACTAAGGTGTTCATCATCACTGCCACTCTTCATTCTTGCTTCCCTCATCAACAGTGGAATATTTAAACCAAGTTGCTTCTGGGTAGTTCCAAAGTGCAACACTTGACACTGCAGTGAGGGGACAGTATTTTCAGTAAATGTAGTGTTTTATGGAGCTGTTTTTCCTGTATGTCTTCAAATTTAGGCATATATTTTTGCATGGCAGGTGTAAACTCAGATGGCAATCTAAACAGTCTGTTCCCAGCCATGCTGCAGAGGTAGCTGAGATACTCCCTGCCCAGTGATTTAGAAGTAGTCCAACTTCCAGGGTGTGCCAAAACTTGATTTTTTGAATTCCATTTTATGTGTCCTCTGATCACCAGGAAAGATTTTTTTTTCTATAATGCAAAAAAACCATCTGAATTGTTGAGTTTTTTAAAACCACATAGATCCTCCTGGCCACAGTCTTCGGTGTTAAAATGATACAATTTTAGGAGTGTGTATGTGAGTGTATGCGTGTGAGTGTACAAGGCATAAATCGTTGATTTCAAGTTCTGCAACAAATTTCAAAACAAACCAGCAAAATCTTCTGTCTGTGGGAAGACCAGGACCATACTGCCAAACCTAAAAATGCTCAACCTTTTTTCTAGCATCTGTTCAAGTAAAACAATTTCCCAGCATTGTGTGGGCTTTAAATGATGATAACTGTGTTTCTTAGTTTCCTGTTAAAGAGATGACTCAGATACTAGGTAGAAGCTTAACTATTGGTCGTGTGCATTCTTTTAAATATAAATGTTCATGTAAATGTTCAACAGCGCTCTTCAGAGTTGTTAAAACATTATTCAGTGTATTCAGATTTGTACCTAAATACTTCGTGAATACTTGGCACAGTCAGTTCCTTAAATGTTAGGAAATCTGAGAACCATTAATCCTGCGTCTTCCACGTTCATGGAGCAGGATTTGTCTGCCTCAATACATTTTTAATTATATGTTTTTTACTTAGGCAGCTTTCCTGTAAGTAGCAGTGTCACTTGATACTGCTGTTAATTTTGCTTGAATGAGGAGTAAAAAATTGAGCCCTTATGTTTGTTACAAAGATTTTTGAAGATTTGGGTTGTTTTCCCTGCACAATCGGAAGACTTTGCTGTGGTTTCAAATTGCCTCCCCGGTGAAGTCATCTTAATAGTAATTTTGCTTTAAATCCAGTGTGTATACCATATTTTTAAGGTCTGACAGCATTACATAATGCTAAATTGGTGAGGTTTGAAACATCATTCATTTTGACATAAGTTGATTACTTTTTATAATATCCTTGCAACAAGCAGTAAATCAGAAGACACTCAAAATGTGAAAGGCTGGCACCAATAGCTGTGGTGATGCAGGATGAGGGCAGTGTTCCTGCTGCAATTGTCTCTGACGTAGGCCAGTCCCTTAAATCAGTCACCTTCCTCTTCGTCTGTGGTTTCATTTCTTCATTCTCATTCACGTGGACCAAAGCTCTTGTCTTCTGTTTGCTACCAGCACTGCGGAGGAATGTTCAAATCACCCAGTAAGCTGCACTTCTGTAATCTCTTCTTATAAATGTGTTGTGGTTTAACCTCAGCCGGCAGCTGGGATCACACAGCCACCCGCCCAGTTCTCCTCCTTCCCCCCAGAAGGGTAGGGAGAAGAGGGAGAAAAGTAGAGGAAAGGGAAAAAGACTTCATGGGTTGAAATAAAGACAGTTTAATAGAACGATAACAGAAAAGGAAAATAATAATAATGACAGAAGTCACTTTCACCACCTGGTGAATTGGTGAAATTGGCACCTTCCCAAGCAGTGATTGTGAATTCCCCCATTTATATACCAAGTGTGACATCTATGGTATGTAATATTCCATTGGCCATTCTATAGTTGTGTCTGTGCTCCTTCTCAGCTTCTATGAGAAGCTGAAAAAAGTCCTTGAATGGTATAAACATTGCCTAGCAACAACTATGTGCATAATGGACGTTCCTTTCATGCCAAACCTGAAACACAGCAATCCCTAGAAAGAAAATTAACTGTATCCCAACTGAAATCTGAACAAAGTGTTAGTACTCTCTCCTTTTTCAATAGCTTTGGTTTGTTATATTTAAAATTGGAACCTGAGAATTAGGATTAGGTGATATTACAAAACATGTATCCAAGAAATAAAATTGATGTTCAAGACAGTAATAAGGATCGTTAGATGACATTTAAACCAGTTGGAAGTAACTCTTTATAGGTAAATTCTGGTTATTGTTTCTGCTTGTAAGTGCTTGGTAAGAAAAAGACACTTTTGCAGCCTTCTCTCTCGTTTTAGGCTGGGAATGGAGTGCATAGTTTGGATGTCAGCAGTGGGACACCTTACTAAAACAAAGCATCCATGGGACTGTTGTCTTATCAATGACTTGTAAGTGCAGGAGCTGTTAAATTGGAAACAAGTGCTACAAGATGTCAAGCGAGGTGCTTGAGAGCAACAGTGGGATGGAGGAGGCAACGCAGAAAGAGAGCAAGTCTGGAAGCCAGAGCCCTCACCATGGCTCCTTGAGAAGGGCTGTGGCAACCACTGTCACCTTTGATGGGGAAGCCACTATGGACCGGAGGAAAAAGAAGAAAAAAGAGTCCCGACCCGAGTCAATAATAGTGTATCGGTCGGAGAATGAGAATAAGGTGGAAGAAGAACAGGTGGATGAAGAAGGAGGGGAGAGGAGATCTGAGGAAGGCTCCAAGTTCCTGGGTCAGTCCATGGCAGATGGTATGTATTCTTGGGAACACCCACTTTCCATGAACTTTTTTTGATGCCAGCATGCACTGGGGTCAAATGGAAGTGACCATGGGACCAACCCTCTCCAAGGCAAGGAGAGCTTGAGTTCATACATGAAAACGCCCTGAAATAAAAAGCATTGCAAGTTGATTTGGGGTGTCTCCTGCAGTTCTTTGCAGAGGTTGGTTGTTGCCACACTCTTAGTTTTAAATGTATGTGCTGGTTGAGGTTGATCCAGAAAAATGCTGAGCATGCTTTAAGCCAATGATGCTATGATCAAGCCCCTGTCCGTGCCTAAAACAACTGCTTGTTAAGTGAAAGGAAGGAAGCAGATGGATTTAGTGGCTCTACCTGTGATAGGGAGTTTTACTCATTATCTGGGATTTGCTGTTGCCTTCTGTTTGCATGTTCTCAGGACAGCTTCCTCTTAAAGAGTGATTATTTGGCAAGGTCATTGTGGGGGCATCTTGGAGTTGCTTTCACTTCTGATGTCTGTCCTGGATACCCCTGCAGGGAAGAAGTGTGGGAGGCAGGTCCTATGGCTAATCCTCTTGAGAGTCAGCACTGCAGGCTGAGAGGGGCTTAAATGTGAATGCATGCCCTTGGTCCATCAGCCCCACCAGAACCTCTATCCTCATGGCTTATTTGCTGCCTTCTGATTTTTGTGGACCACTTCAAACTGCTCAGCCTCCTGTTAAGAGCCTCTGAAGATCTTTTTCGAAGCTAGTCAGAATTAAGACCAGGACGAAGCATTTTTTAGCCCCTTAGAAGAGTTTATGTCCAGTATCACTGCAGGGACCGTCCTAAACCAATGTCACTTGGAAACTAAGGCCATCTGTTTGTGACTTTAGCACGCATCACAACACTTTCTTGTTTGGTGCCTTTCTTGGTCCCTTAAAATGCAAATAGTTAGTAAGGGTTTTCTAAACTTTAATTTGCATTGAGATACAGTGCAAATGTAAAGTGAAGTATTAGGTATTCAAGTATAACTCCAAGTGTGGATGTGCTTATTCCAGAACGAGAGTCTTAGTCGTATATATCTAATTCATCCCAAGTGTCCATGCTGTTTAGAAATAAATCTATGAGGTTACCAGAGAAAATAGGCATAATGTTTTTTATTCAATTACTCTGCCTCATCTCTTTCTCATATACTCTTGCAGCACTTTCCCTTCATATACTGTCCCCAGTGCAGATGCTGGAGTCTTCTCCCTTGTGATTTCTGCCACCTGGAATTCCTGTCTTCTCCCTCATTAGCTCTTCTTCCATTTTCTTCTGTGATAATCTTTTTACTGCATTTCTTCTTGCATTCTGTCTTTTTTTAAATTTAACTAGAACTCCATATGCACTATCTAATTGTCTTTGGAGTCTTTGGGGATTTACACAAAATATCTAATGTAGATGAGTTTATCTGTGTTCACAGGTGTCTGGAACATGCCTTTAGACAGCACATATGTCACCTTGACTGGAACAATCACCAGGGGAAAGAAGAAAGGTCAGATGGTGGACATCCATGTCACACTAACAGACAAAGAGCTGCAGGAACTGACTAAGTCAAAGGAACCTCCTAAAGAGGATGTACCTGAGAAGAAGAAGAAATGTGATGTTGGACTGGACAGAGGACCCCACATCGTCCTCTGGACCATTATCTGTCTCCCCATCATTTTTGTAGTGTCCTTTGTGGTTTCATTCTACTATGGAACCATTACATGGTACAACATCTTCTTGGTGTACAATGAAGAGAGGACCTTCTGGCACAAAATCACCTTTTGTCCCTTTTTGATCATATTCTACCCAATTATAATTATGGTTGTGTCTTTTTCCCTGGGCCTGTACTCGGCTGTGGCCCAGGTAGCATGGTCCTTTGGGTACTGGTGGCATGCTGTCAGGGATATGGAAAAGGGCTTCTGTGGCTGGCTCTGCAGCAAGCTGGGTTTGGAAGATTGTTCCCCCTACAGCATTGTTGAGCTGCTAGATTCTGACAATATCTCAGGTAGTCTCTCTGGCAAGAGCTCTGCACAGGGGGTTGAGACCTCGGCACTCTGAGCCTTTGTCCTGGCTGACTATTTTGGTCATATGTGAGTGGTTTTCACCTAGAAGATAACACGCTGATGATTTTTTAATATATATATATATATTTAAACACAAACATAATGAATAAAATATTGGGCTGGGAGTGCTCTTTAAATGTCACAGAATGCAAGTGTGCTAGCTTCATGTGGTCTGGGTGGGGAGGTGCATGGCTCTCCAAGGATTTGTCATCTGTTTTAGCTAATTACAGCTGCTGGGAATGTTGAGAAAATCCAGGTCTGTGGGACTTTGGATGTTTGTGAGGTGGCAGAGATATGGGTTGAAAAGTCCACTTGTGTAAAGTTAGATTTTACTTTTAGGGAATGGACATAACAGTGACCTGTTGACTCAGTGAAAAGAAGTCTCTACTTGGGGGATGACCTTCAGGAGCTAGGAAAGCATTCAGAGGTGAAGGCTAAATTGCATAATGTGATGTTCCTGCAGTTTTCCTAGAAAGGGTCCTTTTCCAGTCTTTTTGACAAGTGCAGCAAACCCTCCAGGTAGACTCTGTCAGAGTTTGAAAAACAGACCACTACAACAGTTGTGCCCAGCCTTTCACTGGGAAGGGACAGCAGAGCCTCCGACAAAGGCACATGAGCTCCACACTGACCTGAAACGCACCCATCACATGTTGGAAGAGTAGGGTTTGGTCAGTAACACGGGGACCTGATGGTCACCAACCACCCCCAGGGGACTGTAGCTGCAAAGATGGGTGCTAGGCCACAGCTCCATTGGATCTTATGATAGGTGCACTGCTAGGAAGGAATGGGCTACAGGAGTTGTGCGTGGTGTGCGGTTCAAACAGTTGCATTATAGGGAGGAAACATCTGCTCTGAGGAAAGGCCATCAGTTTGCGTGACACTGCAACGCAGGTGTGGACCAGCAGCACCTGTATTTAGAATAGTGGAGTAGATGGTGCTTGGGATGGGAAGGTCTCACTGAAATGGTCATTCTGGTTTTCAGGTAGCTCTTACGGAATCGCTGCTGGCTCTTCCTTTTCAGAACAAGGGCAACCCTGAGCCAGTGTCTGTTTATGCCAGTGCGAACTGTGTTAGTGCCTCAGCCCTGGAAATCTGCATCCCACACACACTTGCTGGTTCATTGTATGGAAGAGCAATGGATTATACATCCTCCTCCCCTCATGTCTCATTTTCATAATTGGTTTCCCTCCTTTTGGGACTTTGCATGGCATCTTAGTGGGCTCCCAGACCAGGCTGAGGTGGCCACCATAGGCTGGAGAAATTTTAACTGTCTCTTTAAAAAAAATGATTAGCAGGAATGTTCTTTTTCTGGATTGACTGTTGGGGTTTTGGCCTCAGGAGGACAGGAGGAAAATAAAAGAGAGGTATAATGGACTCTAATGGGGACTGAGATACATGTCTGAAACATGATTAATTTTCTGAGTGCTCTAGTTCAGCTGGTGCTGCTAGAAAGTCTGGCTCAGCTCCAACCCAGAGGAGCCCAGCGTTTGCATGCGTGTAGGTAGGTAATTTGTAGCGTGCAGCCAGTCAGGCTGTGCAGCCACTCATGTCTGTGTAGGTGTCTCACTTCCCCAGTCTCCCTACCAGAGGGGGAGCTGCTCTAGCTTTAGGATGGTGAAGAGAAGCGTTCAGAAGCTGGATTTCACAGGAATTTATGCTTCGTGTTGCATTTCAAGGATGAGCTCAAGAGTAGACTGACTGGCTGTCCTGGTTAGGACATCTGGGATGTATAAAGAAGTCCATCCGATGCTCTAGATGTGACACTAAGTAAAGTCCCTGCTGCATTCTTGGTCCATCCCCTTCTGGGAGGTCCAGCCAAAGCAGCCTCGTAGCACTTGGCTTGAGGATTAACAGCGTGAATAGTGTACAAGCCAAATACCAAGAACAGGCTTGGCCCCACGCTTTACTGACAAAGCAGAGGTGCTCCCTCAGCACAGGTACAGCTGGGCTGAGTTTGCTGCTGCCTGATGCACAGCTTTCAGTTTTTACTGGCTAAGTCTTTAAAGGCAACTTGCAGTAAAAAAAAAATTAAAACAGTGAAAAAAATAGACCCCGACCCATGAGGCAATGGCAGGTAATTCAGTGGGGTTCAAAGAGGCTGACATACGTCTGGGACCATTTCAAGCAGTGAAATGCTATTTCAATCAGGGAGCTCTGAATTAATAGAGAAGCTGAGGATAAGTCATGCCAGTGCTGGCAGTCTGTAGTGACCCACTCTGCTTAATACTCCTCCACATGGAAATTGCAGGCTCCCACATGGCTGGAGGGTGGGAAGAAGTGATGTTTAACAAGCATTAATGGGAAGGAAGGCCTGCTGGCAAGTGTTCCCACACTTTGTGTAGAGGGACACTGCTAGCGTGAAAGGATTGGATTGTGTATCTTGGCCCCAACATGCGGCACACAAGTGGGTTTGGGGGAAGGATGGCTGGCAAGTGTGCATTGCTGCAGAGGGAGAAAGCCCAATTCAGCTGTCACTGCCAAACAGCAGCTGTTCAAGGCTAGACGAAAGGTTGGGGTCAGTAGCACAAAGAGCCTGCAACTTACAGAGGGCTTGAATGATAAATACCAGCTCATTACAGAATCCAGCCCTGTGAAATGTCTGCTGAGCTGCAGGATTTGCTTTCAGGCTTGCAAGCAGCCTGCCAGAGTGGAGACAAAACCAAATCTGTGCCTCTTACTCCTATGTAAACACAAAGGAGCGTCAGAGAAGTCGTGTTACCCTCCCTCTACCATGGCAGCTATGCTTCTGGGTTTGGAGGCTACATTTTTGGGAATAATACTGGAACAATCCATCATGTGTTTTCTACTTCTGTACACTTAACCAAGCTTGCCTCTGCTCCGGCCAAAGTCAGGGTGTTCTGCCATTGATTTTGGTGGGACCTAGTGTAAGCTTGGGGTTAGTTCTGGTGCTATTTGTAAAAATTTTATTCAAACTTTTCTCAAAACAACTCTGGATAGCTTTCTCTCTTGCCTGTTATCTCCCAGAGTTTTGCCTGCTGCAAAATATATAATCATAATCACTTGTTGTAATAGAAAAAAGCACAAGGTTTTGTCTTGTTCTACCGTTGCTTTCAGAAACTCACAAGTAATTTCTGCTTATGTGCCACTGTCAAACTCCAGCGAGTTCCAATTATTCTGATTGTTGCGTGCGTTTCTGGCTGCTCTAGTCTGGATGTTTTTTTTAAGTAAAGATAACGTGTGTTTTCTGATTGTTATTTTTAATTGCATTCCCTTTTCCCATCCTTGCTGGCCTGGGTGGAGAATAAAGATGTACATGGCATTAGAAGAGTGCTGCTTTCATGCTTCTGCTTGACTCTGTGGTAAAAACAGTACTGTGGGAGGGATACAGTCATTTTATGCTGATAATTGATTACAAGCCGTTATCTTTGAAGAGCCACTTTAAAGTGTGTTTGAAATGGGTTTCAGTTTTATCTCTTGTTAACTTGTGCGTATTCAGAATTGTCATAACTCTGGACTCTTCTTTGCTTTTACTTCATAGTGCACAAATTAACATTTTTTGATTCAATTTCACTTGTTGGGTATCTGTTTGGCTTTAGCCCCAAAGATCTGTAGGGAGGGACACGCTCCCATACCAAAATAAGAAATACATTTACATTTACTCTACAAATATGGTCTGTGTGTCTGTGACTTGGAGCTGCTATTTGCAGATGTGCTGGGAAGATTTCTTACAACCCCTCAGTACTCCAGACATATGTCTGTAATGGTAAGTCAAAGGAGAATCCACCAGTGCAGTCCTTCGAGATGTCTAAATATTAAATGACACCCTCAGTGCTCTCCCACACAGTCTTACTACAGTCCTACCCTCCTGCTAGCACAGTGCAAACACTTATTTGACATTTTCTTTCTTCTAAAGAGGAGATGTAGATCTTTGGAAAACCCAAATAAAATTTCTAGCTGAGTGCTAACACAGCTTCAGTATAACAAATCTTTGAGCCAGAAGGCTCCCTGCAGGTGACCTCCTCGAACTGGCAGTACTGTGTCCAGCTCAAGAGCTGGAAATACCAGGAAGGTGCTCTTGGTGTGATGCCTGCTGCAAACATTGCCAAGGGAATAGGATTCCCTGGGTGGCAGATGTATGTTGAGGACTTCCATCTCCAGTCAAGAACCTGGTGAAAGACACTCAGCTTCCTGGTGTGGCAGAGTGGGATGGAGATATTGCATCCAGAGAATTAGCTCATTAACCTTTGCAGTTCTCAGCTTTGAAGTAGAAGGTAATAATTTTATAACATAATGGTTAGCAGTGGGACAGACTCCTATCGAAGACCCTTGCACCAGGAAAACCCCCCCTCTAAGACTGCAGCATGTATTTCGGCAGGGGAAGAGAAGGTGCTAATTCTGCCTGCTGAGTTACCCATCCCATTCATTTTCTTTGAGAACTGAAACAGTCATACCGTGAACTGTGCTTTTCACCACAATTAGTCTCTTGAAATGACCCTTCTAATCCCTGAGGCTAGTGCTTTGAATCCCGAGGCCAGGATCCTGCAGTTTCTCCCTATGAGACTATCAGCAGGGGCTGGTCCATGGATCCATACGGCCACCCCCATGGATACCTTTTGCAGCTGCAACCACTAGTTTAGAAAAGCCACTCCACTCTGCTCTTGCTCACGGAAGCATGCAATTACACAAGTGTTAAAGAAAGAAAATAAGGATGCACAGCCCACATTCCTGCCCTGTGATGGACACAATTTTGCTCAAAACTTATGCAAGCCCTTTTTGTCCCAGGCAGTGAATTATCTGAGGGACCAGTGCCCTTCCTGCTTCTTTCCAAAGACTTGGTGATGTGAAGGCAGTTAGATTAACACAGATTAGTCCATCCAAATTTATTCCCTGTATGGAAATGGGAATTCACAAAAAAGAGGGAGAGGTTGAAGCAAATCACGCCTTTTCCAGATACCACTATCCATAAGAGGGGGCTAATCCACTTGGAAACACAACTTTTCAATTAATTTGGCAAATTAGAAGAGACATCATATTTGCTTGTCTTAACTACTAAAGCATGATTTCTCTTCCAACAGGCAACTGCTTAATGATGTGGGAGGGATTGTGGTTGTGTGTTTGACAACAGGGTAAATTGCTGTGGGGTTCAAAAAGCCCCCTAAGCATCCTTTCACATAAACGGGTGAAGTGTGGTTGTAATGGAACAGGCAGCCCAGAGAAATGAGGCTTGAGGGGCCTCTCATGGATCCCCTCTGGTCACCCAGTTCCTTTAACTTTTAGTCTCCCTAATTTCTTGTCATTACACGGTAGCTGAAGTCTGTCAGAATGCATTAAAATAAAGAGAACGCCTGAGTCAGGCCAACAATGTGTTTGTCCCTGTGTTAAAAAAATGCCCTTGCTTTTAGCGTGCTAAAACATAAAACCTTCCCCCCAAAATAGAGCAGCTAACATCTGCTGTGGTTTGCATCCATTGAAATTAGGTATGCCGTGGGTGAATTTGACCTGGAGCCCTCTAAGAGAGAAAGTTTCTGCCCGGATGTGATCTCCCTGTCTTAGGGCTCCTTTTCCCAACCATTTCTTCCAGCTGGAAATGTAACATCACGAGACAAAAAAGGGTAAGTACTGAATTTGATAGTATGTTCTGCCTGGTAAAAAACCCACCTCCCAGGCAATGTGTTCCCTCAGGGCTTGGTGCATTACAAGTTCCTCCATCAGTAATGTATATTAAGACCAATATATTTCAATGTGCCTTTCACTATCTTATTACGTACGTGAAATTCTTTCTGCTCCTCCAGTGATAAGGTAAGTGAATCAATTATTTCTACTGCAACATAACAGCAAACTGGCTCATTGTGGTATACAGCAAGTACAGCTTCATTTATTCTGGTTATCTGAATCACCTGCAGTTCCGGTCCTAGCAACCCCAAATATCACAAATAAACCTAATGGCTCTTGCAGTGCCAGTGCCGGGCATGAATCCCACAGCTCCTGGGGTAGTTGGCCTAAGGAGAGCATGCCATTTATTCAGTCTTTCTTTCTAAAATACATTATTTGTCCTAAACTACAGAAGTGTCAGCTTCTAATGTCTTCCGCTATGATGTATTTAAATGTATTTGTAGCGAGCCACCCTTATAATTACAGGCAATTACTGGAATATCCTTCCATCATAATGGAGATTTTCCTTAACATTTTAACCATGTAAAAGTTGCATGCAGAATTAATAAACACAAGCAATTTTAACCTTCATTAGTTTATTCAAATGAGCTCCCCAGTGACTTAAGAAATGAGCAGAAATAATTCCTAGTATCTACATGTAATAAAAAGAAAAAGTGAAATATTTAATATAGTAAGCAGTACCACATCATCCCAGGGCACATCAAGTGTCACTGCTAAATGACATCTCAGTTGTCATCAAGTATGTGTTGGTAGAGCTACCTTTAGTGACAAGCGACTAAAAGCAGGTAATAATACTGACTCCTCTACAATGTGATTACACGTTGCTGAAACAATGAACTCTAATACTGAAACAAGCTCTAAGGCAGAAGTTTCGTGTGACAGTGATGACTTCAGCCAGCTCCCGATTACAGGATTGCTCGGAAGCTCCAATTTCACTCTAAAATCAAGGCTCTTTTGATGGCTAAATTTGTAATTTATTTCAAGAGAAAGTTATAAAAATTTAAACATCTGCCTTCTCTAGCACAAAAACCCTGCAGAAACCAGCAGTTCTCACCCTCCCTTCCCTCCAAGGAATTCCTGCAAAAAATAACTGACAGGGAAAACATTAAATTATTCTTCTCTGTCTCTACATCTGACTAGTGCCTGCTAGTGCCACAGGTTAGCATCAATTTATGCAAATAAAAGACAAACTTAATCCTTCCTCTTTCCTCACGAATAGTAGC
Source organism: Calidris pugnax (assembly GCF_001431845.1). Classification (NCBI taxonomy): domain Eukaryota; kingdom Metazoa; phylum Chordata; class Aves; order Charadriiformes; family Scolopacidae; genus Calidris; species Calidris pugnax. Next base: position 1,719,905 of record NW_015090990.1, read on the forward strand.
GTTCTTCTTCATGCTGTTACTTTGTCTCCCAAGCTGTACATACTGGGAACTCACAAGAATTAAAAGCTTTAAAACATGATGTCCCATTTTCTGTGTTTGCAATGCTCCATTTTAAAAGTGCATTAAGGCTGATATTTCTCTAAAGATCCGAACTCCCATCCTTTCAGTCTGATTTCAATCTGTTTCCAGGTCCAGGCAAACAAACAAGTATTTAAAATGGGACCCTCTCTCCCAGCTCGGCAAGAGCCTTTTTCGGCTGCTGAAGACTCCCCCTGTCCCCTCCCACAAGCCGCTGGATGGATAAGGAACAAATCTCTGTGCTATAAGGATTAAATTGAACCACGAGCCAGCGTGTGCGTGCCTACGTGCGTGATGCTGGTGGGGGAAGGATGAAACAGGGAGGATACTAAAGGCTTATCCTTGTGCATCCACAAAGCAAATCCTTCCCACAGTGAGTTATCCCAGCTCGCCAGTCCAGAATGATCCCAGTGCGTGAAAGCGCTTTCCAGAGATGCGGAAAACACAGCTGGATTGCTAAGGGCTGCAAACAAAGACTTACTGCACAGAGGGAGGTGAGACACAGAGAAAAACTGTGAAACCAAGAGCACGTGGAAAACAAGATGGATGAGATTCTGCTTCTGCGATAACCCAATCCGAAACAGCAGCAGCCAATACAAGATTTCCAGGCAAAATGGTGTTGTTTCGCTGTGTCTTATAATGCAGTCTGCATTTTCTCCCAGTTTCTAAGGTGCTATTTTTTTTATTTTATTTGCATCTACCTTGTACTTACTACCTCTGCTTAAAACACTGGCTGTAACTTTTTTCAAAAACTGTTTACTACTCTTTTGCTGGGCTGGTGCTTTCCTGAAAGCGAGCATATGTGATACGAACTGTCTCCAGGTGCTCTGGAGTTAATTCAAGCCAAACTATTTCTATTAATTAAAAAAATAAAATAAAATCAGACCCCTACACTGCTCATAGTCCTCTAAAATGTAATAAAGAAATAATCTGTTCTAACGGATTTAACAACTAATCCAGAAAAGCCTGCCAGAGTTATTTCATGAGTAGAAACATGTGTCAGGTTTTCAGCAACTTAGCAGTGGGAAATATTTCACCTTTCATGATACCAGGCTGAGTGGGCCTTGCATCGGATCCTTCAGAAATCCTTTGGATAATATTTATAAATAATGAAAACATCGTCCTAAGCAGAAACCCAGCTTAACAGATTGTAGATGCAGGAAGAAATTTATCAAACTACCTTCCAAAAAAAGTACAGTATTAAAATATTTGGGAAAAAAAAAACCAAACACGTGGTTTGTTGTTTTTTTTTTTGTCATTGTCTGATTTCTGCCATACCTTTATGCAGAAATTCTTCTGCAGTGTGGTGGTGCCCGCTGGGTGCCCGCTGCCCGGTGCTGCAGCTGCGGCGCTCCCTCTGCTGAGGTGACTGGGATCATGTCGCCCTCCAGTGGCTCAACTGAAAAATGGGGGAAAAAAAGCCCACCGCAGTATTTTTTTTTCTGCCTTAGAAATGCATCCTTCATAACGTCACAGTGCAATGGCAAATACTAAGCTACATCATGCCAATTTTAATTATTTTATATTATTATTTAAAAAAATTTATTATTATTATACATTTAAATTATGCTTATTTTTATATATTCATATAAAATTAATCCCTCCCTGTTCCTGATGATAGGTATGCAATCTGAAGCAATCTTCAGTCACAGGAGTTTGTGCTATTCTTTCTCTGGCATACCACCTTATATTGTGGGCCCTGAGAAAGCATTTAATGAGAAGCCAATCCAGCATATTGTTTTGCCCTTAAGTGAGGCCAAACCCCATTTGCACAGATACTACAAAGCAATCTCTCACTAATACATGCCACTGTAACATGGAAGTATTTCACAGAAATACTAGAGGGGTTTTTTCTGCAATAGCATGTGACATCAATGCAGATAAACTTGCATGTGGCAACAAAGGCACAAGGATTTTAAAAGCTACACAAGTCTCAGTGCCCCTCTGAGATGCCTTGCAGCTGATTTTTTCACAACATCTAGCATAACAAGGCATTTTCTATGTTGAAAGTGAAGCTCCTTTCACTAACACCTGTGAGCACTCGGCACTTAAGCACATCTGACTGTATTTCACACTGAGCACTAAGAAAATGTGGCTCACATAATCAGTGCCTACTGGTGAGAGGCTGGGGTTCAAGTGATCTGTCAATCAGAACACAGGCAACCTACTGAACAAAACCAAAGAATTAATTCTTAACATGTCGTTCAGTTACCATAATCATAAGAATTTCCTCTTTTGCTCTACGTCCCCCAATTTTTTTAATAAATGAGGCAAGAGGCTTATGACTACTTTAGTGCACAGCCCTAATCTTATCCCAATAAGTATTGAAAGAGACTATGGCATTGTGGGACAAAAAATACTTGCACCTGTAGTTGAAGCTATATCTGCAACATGCTGACACAAAGTACCCAGTTAAGATTTTAAGAGAAACTTTAATGTCAGAATTTCCTCTCATTTTGGAGCTGGACTTTTGCAACTTTAGGGTTCTCTTTCCTTCTTAAAGAAAAACACATTAAAGAAGTAAAATGAAATTCTGTTATCTAGAGGCCTCCTGACAGCTACGTGAGTCTGAGCTGGGCTGAAGCCTTTGGACCCACAACAAATGCTTCTGCCTTTTGAGCTAATTAAATAATTGACAATTGTGGAAGACTGGCATTTACAAGTCACCAGCAATCAAGCAGCAAAATAATTAACACCAGCAGCAAAAAGGAATTAAAGATAAAAAGGAAAGTCAGAGTCTGCTAAAATAGTGAAGATGTTTCCAATCAGCTGAGCCAGGTGAATTCCATACAAGGCAAATATAAAACTGGCTAAAGCAATCCCAGGAGCATTAATGATTTTCCTCAAAAAGATGGGTGAGATTACAAATATAACATCTACTTTTAAAAAGGGATGAGGGAGTGCAAAGATATCAGAGAACTACGAGGTTACTGGAAACTAGAATAACAAATAATTTAACCATTTATAGGTGCTCAGAAAATAAGTAGAAGGAAAATGAGGGATTTTTTTTAAAGAATAAATAGTGTCAAATCAAATTTTTTTTTTTTTTTTGTAAGAGAGAAACAGCCTTTTGGGATAGAAATTATCTATCTTTATTTTAATAAGGCTTTAATGCTGTTTTAAATGACATTCTCATAAGCAGGCCAGGAAGCTATTACATATTTTGTTGTATGATAAAATACCGCAAAAGCAGCCAGAATACTATATACAGAGCTGTCTCTTATGGTTACTTCTAGGGGTGGCCATTTTGGGCTGAGCATTGCTCTTTCTTGACTTGGCTGAAGACAGCATGTGCTCATGAAATCTGGAAATGACACCAAAATGAGAGGGATGGCAAGCACAAAGCCTAAGAAGATTAGAACTAAAAAATGATAAATAATGATAATAAACTTCATAAATGATCTGAAAGAGAAAAAAAACCAGGACTAGTTAAGCAAATGGGCTGGTCTGTTCATCGGGAAGAAAGAACATCAGATGGAACTACTAGATGGGCATCAATTCTGCAGGACAACACGTGTATGCTACAGGAACGTGTTTCTCAACGTGACTCCATGATAGTGTGAAAAAGGTAAATACCACGTGGGGAAAAGGGGGCTGCAAAGTGTTGGTTTGTGACTTTATGCTTTCCCACTCTGTGGCACTTATTAAGGCCCCTCTGCTGCTGTATTACAGCCAGTGGGAGTCTTTACTCTGCCTGAGAAATGTGCTTTACCTGCATAGTCTGGAGAAGAGAAAGAAAGGGACCGGTCAGAGGGAAAGAGGAGGCTGTACATTCAGCAGCTGAGGTGGAGGACAGTGAGGAGGAAAAGCAATAGAGACATTCTTTTGGAGGAGGATCTATGAGCATGGGGCTTCAGAGTCTCTCAGCTCTGTGCAAAAGGACTTGTGGTGCTGTTTCTGAAGTTTTCCCTAGCTTTTTTGTGGTGCAGCAGGACTAGGAGCTGTGGGTGTGCTGCTTTGAAGCAGTTTGTCTATCAGACGTGATCCACCCATTCACCACAGTTCAGGAGCCCCCGAGCTAGAGTGTGCCTGGCAGGGCGCACCTGAAGTCAATATACTCATGTAACTTGTTACCTCTCCTTAGTACATTTTTCTTCTGTGATTTCAGGCAAGATTGGATGGTGTGGTATAATCCTTCCTGTTTAGCTTTCTAATTTTCCTAGCTCAATAATTTCCTTATGTTTCCTAGTAGACTCATTTCCTTCCATTGCATGAACTAAATTGAAAATGGACTGAGCCAGTAGACCAGCAGATGGGAAATGTTAAATCCCCAGAAGGATTTTTTTTTAATTTATTTTTAAGTTTATTAGAGGCACAGTTTTGTAAAGTGCCAAGTGTTCATGAGTCATAGACAGCCAGAGGACAAGCCCTGTGGACTTACAGCTGATCCTCAAAGTCAAAGACTTGCTTTGGAGAGTGAAACCTGTGTTTGAGATCTTTTCCCTGTAGATGTATTCCAGAGAAGCAACTAAGCAAAGATGGTGTTAGGCTTGCATCTCTTGGGAGGACCATCAGGAACCACTAAACAGACATAATAAATACTAGTGCTGGTCTGCACCACAGTTTTGGCATGTGCTTGCAAGCAGGTGTTTGGAAAGACCTCTTGGGAGATGACAACTGTGCACACCTCATGAAGCCCAAGGTAGGAAGATGCTAACAGATGTGCTTCTAAGCTCTGCTTTGCTTTGGGTGCCAATTTCCCGTCTATTTCAACTTTCAGTTCACTGCCAAGTTTGTACTGGTAGAAATACAAAGCTGATTGGTGTCACAGTGTCCTTGCCCTGCTTCATTTATCTCTGCAGGAAATTCAGCTCATAATTCCTCAGTTTGCAGTTAGTGCCCACGTCTATGTACGAGCCCAGGCAAAGAATGAGGTAATGATTGCAAAGTTAATTCTTTGGAAAAGTTCTGCTTCATGTATCTATTTCAATCAAGCTATTGGGCTAAATCCCAGATGGCTACAGTATTCCTCTTTCCACCCGGCACTTATCCAAAATTTTACCCTGTGGGCAATTGCTCCAAGGGGGAGAAAGGCCAAGTCTTCTTTCCGCTCACATTGAAGGCATTCACATTTGCTCAGAGCTGCCATAAGCAGCTGTGTCCCAGCTGCAAGTCTCTGGGTAATGCATTCTTTCCTGTAACCAAACAGGGAAGCCATTTTCCTTGCTGCCTTAAAAAGGCATTGAGTGAAGTTAAACACAAGGCAGGCCCCTACTTCCCAAGAGGATGCTTATTTAACCCAGGCTTAGTTTTTTGGGGAAAGAAAAGTAAGCAAAAATGGAGTGAGCAGAGCAATGAATGAGAACCTCGCAGGGACTGAGGTTGTTGACTCACTTTGTTGCAAATGAGATTACAGCTGATCACCGTGGATGCTGAGTCCTCGGAGACATCACATATTTATTATTTATACCCAGAGACTGACATTTTGTAAAATGGAAACGGCCAATTAATCACAAGCATCTTTTGGCAAATGTTTACAAGCAAAGATCTTAATCTGGGCTAACAAAGCCCCGTTGTACCCAGAGGGAGTTGATTAGTTGGATCTGATGATTACCTATAAGGGAGCTCTGTGCAGACTTGTGAAGGAACCAGGGTTTAAAGTTTGTTTCAGAAATGCTTAGCCAGTTTTTCTTTGAATAGTGGAAATAGCTCTGAGGAAATCTGGCAGCCTGAAAGTGTGAAGGGCAGAATGTTTGGGTTTATTGTTTGTTTATTGTTTTGCTGGGAGTTATAAGACCCTGTTTATGCCAGACTGAGAGACGATGGATAGGAAGATCACAGATGGAGTTTCATGGGTACAGGTGTGTTTAGTTTCACTCAGATTTTGTAAGACCTCTGCTTTACCTGGGCTGGGCACTTCAACCTTCCTGCAAAGCAGAGGTTCCTAGTTCACGCTCAAATTAGGTTTCTCTAAGTAATGTTCACAATGACTGCTCTGGTGCTGAGAGTTTGGACCAAAGCCTGGGATTCAGCTTTTACGTCAGATCAAGGATTCGGAGAGGACTATGAAAAGTTTTGTGTCAATATTCTGTGCCAGCAGTCAGGGCTGGGGTTTTACTTCCCAACCCTGGCATATGAATAAAATGTTCATTGATTATGCCTTGCAAAATGCTTTTCTGCTGGTGTGTGAAAAGCCATTGCTGATGATGTTGGATCAATTCTTGCTTCTCTGTTCTTCCCATTTATGTGTATGTGTGTGAACATCTCCTGAGTTACGCCTAGACTGCAAGCTACTTTGGAAATCAGTTGGGGTGGGGGATTGCCTGATTGTCAGCTTGAGGGGTTCTTTAGCTCTTTGGCAAGCACTCCAAGGGACTAAGATAACACCAGGAACAGTAATAATAATAACATCAACAACAATAATAATAATAATAGTAAGCAGACCTGATTTCCTTGGCTGATTAATCTGAAATTTCCTTAGAGACATTCAGGAGGAGCACACGGCTTTCTCTTGCAATTTTTTGCCTACTGGTTTCCCATAAAATATTTGTCACGTTGCCAAGCTGCTCTGTTCCTTTGGTATGCAAAATGCTTTGAAGAGAGAATCCCTCAACTACCCAAATTGCCAAAGCATGGCAATGTAGTAAGGAGTGAAAGGGGATTTTTGTCTTCTGACATCATTCAATATAAAAAGGATGCGCTTGTGTTTGCACGGTCAGTCTTTTAGTACAAGGTTTTTGAAGTGTTCATGTGAGATTTCCTCTTGTGTAGCCGTACTAGTATCACCACTTTGCACTCTGTTTTGATAATAATGTGGTTGAGAGAGAGACACTGAGAACAGAAAGGATGCTGGTAATGATATTCTCAAAGGATACAGGGAAGGTAATGCAGAACAAGAAGTACTCGATATATGTGAAGAAATATTTGCTGCTCTCTGTGCATCTCTGATGATGATTTAATATCCAACGGGTGCCAAGATATACGTGATATAGCATCTATTATACTTGGACGTGTTAAAATCAGCAGGTTTCAGTTTCATTAGACAGCCTGGACGTAATTTGGCTCAGAAACTTTCTGTTGTTAATGCTGGGAGAAAGCTAGCATTGTGCCAATGTTTAACTAAATAATCCTGTCCCACTGGTGAACCACGGGCAGAATGCGACTTGTGAGACGCTTCCATCCAGCCAAAAGCCATGTCCTGGTGGTGATGGGGAATGGCGACTCCCTCAACAGTCGTGTCCTGCTGGACTCCTGGGCACTGGGAGGAGGAGGCTGGAGATCCCTGGGTGGACGGGCCCCGTGGGGTGGGTGATGGATTGGGTGAGTCAGGAGGTGCTCCGAGGCAGGAGAGGACAGGAGGGCCCCTCTGGCTGCAGACATACCCTGCTGCCGCTGCCTTTCTTCAGGGACCTGAGGAGTCCACCCAAACCAGGCTTGTCCTTGGCTGGATACAGCTCACCCTATGGCCAAAATCACAGACACGGTCAGGCCTGTGAGATGTGGCACTTTGAGCGGGGCTGGAGAAATGACCTGAGGAGAAACATGAAGGGAGCATCCCGCATCTCCCTTCCCTCTCACCCCGCTAGGCCATACCCGGCCCACGCACACCCCGCGGCCTGTCCTGCGGGCACAGCTCGAGGCCACGGCTGAGGAGGCCGCGTCCCCTCACAGCACCGCCTTGGCTACGGCCGCAGAGACGGAGGGGAAGATCCGCGTCCCCTCCCCGCTGCGGGAGCCCGGGGATAAAGCGGTGCCAGGACAAGGCCCCTCTCCTCCCCTCGTCCGCCCTTGGTCCCGGTCCCGCCCCGCGCCGCCGCCGGGTGGCGCTGCCCCTCCTGCGGAACGCCAGGCTCCACCGCCATGTTCCCGGGGGGGACGGGGAGCGGCCGGGACAGCTCGCCGGCCGGAGCGCTGAGCGCGGTGCACCGCATCCCGGAACGAGCGAGATGGCGCGCAGCGGCAAGGTGAGGGAAGGGGAGAGGAGGTCTTCTGTATCCCCACAGCAGGGCCGGTGTGGTGAGGATGCGCCTGAGGGGTGGGGTGCCACGGAGAGGGTGCTGCCCGCTTGGGCCCGGCCGCGGGGGCATGACAAACGGTGTGTGTGTGTGTTTGCGCGGCACCGCGCTGGCCGGGGGGGTGTTGTTGCGGTGGCGCCTTCCTGTGAGCTGGATGTGGCTGATGCTCACCTGGGGGAATTGGCTGTAGTGCTGTCAGGCGACCGCAGCCAGGCCCGGGCGGCCTTCAGCGAACCGGCTGCGGCCTCGGTAGCGAACGGCACCGCAGCCGGGGCTGCGAAACCCGTCCCCGAAACCGAGCTCCTCCCGCCTGTGCCGCTGCCGAGCGGCTGCTGGCACCCAGCGGTCTGGTTCCAAGGGACTGAGCGTTCCTACCTCGGGGGCAGCTGCGGGCTTGGGCACAGCGCAGCTACCGCAATAGTAATTGCCGCTGCTCTTGCTAAAATAATAGTAGAAATAGTTTTTCCCTGTTAAAAGTGCAGTTTGTTGGTCGCGGGAGGTGATTCTGCCCCTCTGCTCTGCGCTTGTGAGACCCCACCTGGAGTGCTGTGTCCAGCTTTGGAGTCCTCAGCACAGGAAGGACATGGATCTGTTGGAACGGGTCCAGCGGAGGGCCATGGAAATGATCAGAGGGATGGAGCACCTCTGCTATGAGGACAGGCTGAGAGAGCTGGGGTTGTTCAGCCTGGAGAAGAGAAGGCTCCAGGGAGACCTCATTGCAGCCCACCAATGTCTGAAGGAAGCCTGCAGGAGAGCTGGAGAGGGACTCTTTGTCAGGAAGTGTAGTGACAGGGCAAGAGGTAATGGTTTTAAATTGGGAGAGGGGAGATTTAGATTAGATACTGGAAAGAAATTCTTTACAGTGAGGGTGGTGAAGCACTGGAACAGGTTACCCAGGGAAGCTGTGGCTCCCCCATCCCTGGAAGTGTTCAAGGCCAGGCTGGATGGGGTTTTGAGCAACCTGCTCTAGTGGAGGTGTCCCTGGTCATGGCAGGGGGGTTGGAACTCGATGATCTTTAAGGTCCCTTCCAACTCTAACCATTCTATGATTGTTTGGTTCTATATTGGTGAAAGCTGTGTTAAGGTTTCTTCTGATACAGGGAAGTTTTGTATCTGTTAAACACAGGCTTTGTCTGTGATGCTGGATAGAAGTGTTGCTGTCGCCAAATCTCTCAGCTTTATTATAAATAGCTTGAGCACTGAGAGGTTAGAGATAAAGGCAGGCTTGTTCCCTTTTCATCCTTATCAGTACTTGAGCAAAGCAGATTGATGTTAGCTCAGGTGTGACAATGTTGTCCTGCAATCGCACACGCTGAGCATCCTAAAAGCATCACTTAGTATTCTGCATGTGAAAATGTTAGCACTGGATGCTCAGAGGTGAGATGCACAGAGGTTAACAACAGACGAAGCGACATATGGAGGAGGATGCCAAAAGGGATACGTGCCCCCTTCCTGAAGGAGGATTCCACATACTTGAGTAGACACGGAGCTTGGAGTTTGCTGCTTTCCAGAAGAGCATGTTAGCACTTGACACTTGATCGTTTTCTCTCGAGCTAAACAGCAGCTCTTCCCTCCTGCACTTGTTTGATTTCTTTGCTGTCATCTTGCCAGCTGTGAAGAGCTGTTTTGGACAACAGGATTAATTCAGCTGCCAGCCATCGTGTGTTTTGAGGCAGGACAGCAACAAGCCAAGGGACTGCAGTTGCTGATGCTGGTAGGGTAATTCCTTAGGTTGGCATGTGAGCTGTGACAAGGCTCTTCTGAGAATCTAGTGCGGCCTCAGTTACTGCCTCTATTCTACTCTAAGCTTTTGCAGACCTAGCTGCCTCTAAGGGATTAATTCCTGGCTCCCAGGCAAGCCACTAGTGAAGGCAGGGTGAGGGACAGAGTGCTAAAACAGATCATAACCTGCTGGATGTCTAGTGGAGCCTTGTCGCTCAGCCTTCCTTTTCTCTTCCTCTTGTCCTGTCTTGAGGGGCTGCAGGAGTTAAATCAGTGCTTGTAAAAATGACAGGGGAGGTGCACAATGTATTTTGGGAAACAATGGAGGATAAGATCACAGTTTGAGAGCTGTTAATACAGAGCATTTATCCCTATAATTATTCCTATAAACTTGGTATTAAGAAATATCTATTTGGGTGACAAAAAGAATCAGGTTCTTTTGGTTGATGTTTAAAAAGGTTTAACTTGGAGTTATCTGCATGGTTGTATGCAAAAGAGCTTTGATCAACACCTTTTCTGTCTGTTCATCCCTTTGGTTTTGCAATAACAGGCTATGCATCTTGTGTCACTTGATTTTTTCAATCTTCTGATTTATTGCCCATGTCCTTTTGGCAGCTTCACTTCATAGATAATTGGATATATTTTGTATTTTAAACCAAAGTGACTGGCTCCAGACTAGGTAATACCTAACCTTCCTGTGTTCTGGCAAACAATAATTTTCTGTACGCAGTATAATTTAAGCTATTGGCTGTGTACCAGGCAAGATTTCAATGTATATTTAAAGAACCTTGGTTTAATCAGTGACAATAAATTTGAGCTGGCCTTTTGTCAGTGTCCTTGAAGATACAGGACATAATTTTGCTGAATTCCTCTTGTAGCTTCATTCAGCTGGATGGTAAAATTACTTACATTAATCAAGATAAGTAGAGTCTGTGAAAGGACTTTAAAGGAACTTAGCAAAACCCGTTGAATGGGCAATACACTGTAGGTAATATTCATTATTAACAAACGTTGAACAAGAGAGCTCACAAGAAGCAATTTTTTTCATATGTTAGTTCGTAAATCAATTAAGGGAAAGATTTGGACGCTGTTATATATAGGTAAGTTAAAGCGGTGATCAGAAATGTAAACATATATGCTAGTTTCTGGGATTAAAGCCCCTAAATTTAAATTGGAATTTTTCCTTCTGAGGCGTTAAGAGCATCACTGCACACCGCAGGCACTGGTGCTCGCTGCAGGCACCTCCAGTAGCAACAAATGGTCTGACTCTCCCTGGAAGCCGCAGGAGTGCAGTCATTCTTCAGCTCTTAGGTTAGAGCACACAGCAGTCTGCAGCTGTTACGGGCTACTGCGAGGGGTGGATGTAGCTGTGGAGTTCAGGGAGCAACCTTGTATCTCCACCTTGTGTTGTGCTGGTAATTGTCAACTGAAATATCTCTGGTTTATTTCCTGGTGTAGAAGAGCCCTTAGATCCCTAATACATTCACGAAATTGACTAGAAATAGCCCCTTTTGACAGATTGTTGTGTAACACAGGATTATTTGTATTTTCCAGTGAGATCCCTGGAACATGGTATAGGATTAAATGATTCTCAGTTCCGTGTGTTTGTACTGATTCTATTCTCCACCATTGTCTCTTATTAACCGTTACTGTAAAAGAAATCAATAGTGATGTAGTTTGATTTTTAGATTTTGTATGTTCAAGGATCTGAACTACCCCTTTTAAGTAATTATGCTTATATTCTTTATTCTATATTTTTCATTCTTATTTGGTATTATCTTTCCTTTTTAGGCAGCCATAGTGCTGTGCCTGGATGTAGGCTTTCCAATGAGCAATTCTGCTGTTGGTGAGGAATCTTCATTTGAACAAGCCAAGAAGGTTATGACAAAGTTTGTGCAGCGACAGGTATATGTGACTTTATATGGGATTAAAACCTGTTAAAAAGGGAGAGGAAGCAATGATATCTGTGAAATATTTTCCTCATTTACTATAATGGAAGTAAATGAGAAATGAGTAAGAATTACTCTGTTTTTATGCACTGGTAGCATTGCTCTTTGTTTCAGCTCTACTTTCATGAAGATGTGGCAGTTGGATAGGTCACACTTTTTCTTTTGGGCAGCAGAAACTTTTTGGGGAAAAGGTACTCTTTCTATAAAATGTTTCAACCTTCTGAAGATTTACCATACTGAAAACTAATTTCAAGGGCTGAATCAGCCAGTTTTACTTGTTTTATCCCAGATAACCAACAGACTGACATGAAGCTTAATTATATCTAAATTAGTTAACTCTCTAGAAGGTTACGTTTTGGTAGGATAGCAGTGAAGAAGTAAGAAACGGCAAATCCGCTGCAATTGACACTGTTTCAGAATCAGTTCAGCTTGCTTGAATTTGCCTAATATAGTTGTGCATGAAGCTACCTGTATTTTTATACCTGTTCTGTATTTTCTCTGTTTCCAGGTTTTTGCTGAGAGTAAAGATGAAGTCGCTGTAGTTTTGTTTGGCACAAGTGGTACCAGGAATGCCCTTGCCAGTGGGGATCAATACCAAAACATTACTGTGCACAGATCACTAATGCTGCCAGATTTTGATCTGTTGGAAGACATTCAAGATACAATTAAACCAGGCTGTAAACAAGCAGACTGTATCCTTTCATTGTAGAGTGCTTTTTGAACTGATTCAGCTACATAAGAGACAGGAAGTTAGTTGTGAAATGGGCTCACTTTTTTCCCTCCTCTACTGTCAGAATTCAGTTAATTTGTGGTTGTAAATTTGTTCAAAAGCAGATTAGCTGCTTTTTGACATTCTTTTAGGCTAGCAGATGGAGTCTTGGCCTAGGGAGTTGTTCCTTTTATGAAGTGTTTTGTGAATTAGAGAGAACAAAGACAGCAATAATAACATTTTAGGCCTCAAATATGGCATGTGTTTTAAAAAATAGTGTTGCAGAACCTAGTATATGCTTTTTATAAAACAAAAGTATTTTTTATGAAATGCATCAGCAGAAGTACCAGAAGCCAGAAAAAGCAGAATAGTAAAAATAGTGTTGCAGAACCTGGTATATGCTTTTTATAGAACAAAAATATTCTTTATGAAGTACCAGAAGCCAGAAAAAGCAGAATAGAGGTTTATCAGATTGATTTTTATATCAAGTATTTCTAACGTTGCCAGATGTCACTTGCTGGTTTGAATGTTGTTCATGTTTGAATGTATTCTGTTGTTAGCTGCATAAGGTGAAGAGTTTTAGAAGAAGGTGATCTATAGTGTTCCTCTGTGTGCTTCATTTATGTACTGTTCTAGCTTCCTGTGCCATCTTCCCTCTTTTTGGCCATAAAATGATTGTTGTGAGCTCTATTCAGATTGTCAGAGCTGTTTCAGAGAAGTGTGCAGCCAGTCAGCTGTATCTTAGCAGAAGCAGAGTCATATTCCTTCTTCAATGGGTGAGCAGGTTTGTGTGCAGTGATAAAAATATATTCCCAATGAAAATTGGTGAGGAAGAAGCCACCAGAAGATTGCTAGATGCAGATATTTTGAAGGAAAACTTGAATGAGAAAACTGTGGCCTGTATTGAAAGTATAAGTAAATTTTGTTTGTGTATTCAAAGTAACATTGTGAAGATTAGATTGCTCTTTCATTGGACTTGAGCCTCCTCATTGACAGTTAAAATGTTGGGCCCTGAAGCAGTCTTTTTACTTTTCCGTCAGATGAATGGGGAAGAGAGAAGATCACAAGCCAGACAAGTTACATAGGAACCTCTGGCACCAGAGATATTTGAAGAGTGCTTGTCTCAAAAAATTCTTTGCTTGTTAACTAATATGCATGTTTGTCAGTGTTTGGGAGAAAGTGAAAGCAAGATTGTTTCATAGGAATAACACTTGTGACATGATTCATGTCCTAAATGTGATTTTTCTTAAATTTGCTTAGTTCTGGATGCTGTTATTGTGTGTATGGACCTTCTTCAGAATGAAACACTGTAAGTATGTAACCCAAAGCCTTTTACAGAATTCTGACCTTGTGTTTTAGAGCTGATCTGATTTCTTGATGGTATTACATTTTCAGTATTATGTAAATATGGAAAATGCTTTAAAAAAAATAATTAAAACCAAACAACACACGACAGGAGTCTGTCCCTGAAGAGTCTCCAGGAGACATCTAGCTTTTCAAGACAATCCAAAGAACTTTCTGATGCAACTGGGAACTTTGAAGTAGATTTATGAGAATATTGATGCCATTATACAAGACACAAAGACTTCACTTAGTGTGATCTGTTTTCAAAAGACATAAATTCAGATGTTAAAATGCATAGAAAAGGGCTACCGAATTTATAAGGGTGATGGCATGTCTCACAAAGAAAGGAAACAAAACTAGAAAGGTGAGTTTGTTCAGCCTAGCAAATTAAAGGCTGTTGGAGATAGGGTGGCTGTTTGTAAATATGCAGGCTGTGGGAGGTAAACATGCAGCAGGAAAAAACAAAGAAAATGTTGGCACAAGTGTCAACAAAGTTGTCATTCAATGTACTTGACTAGAAATGTGTCTGTTTCTAAGACTTGGTGGACTGATTGTGGAGGGAAAGGAAGGTGGCCTTCTGTCCTGTCAGAACAGAGATTCAACGTGTTGTTAAAAAGATTATATGATCTAATTGTAAATGAGAAGATGAGACTTTGTGATGCAATTTTATTATTTTTGTGAATAAAGTCTAATCAGCATGGAAAGCTGTATCGGTTTAACAGTTAAAACTGGGTTGTGAATTAAAATCACTGTGTTTGTGGCAGTATAATCTTGAATACCTATAGACCAGCTGCTTTTGTTACCGTGTGGATAAGTTACTTGTATGCACCAAACACTGATCCAGAGTTTACATTCAGTTGAGAAAATATTATTGGGTAAAAATTCAAGAAGATCGCCCATATGTTTGACTATTCAGATAAAAACTGTATTAATTTAACTGAAGTTTGTTCTGCAGCTGGCAGAACTTTCTCATGTTTATTGTTACTACTTCTTAGACTATTAAGTAGGCTTTAAAGTTCATCTTATGCAATGAATCTACTGAATTACCTTACTAAAATGGAACCCCTGCCAGCAACACTAATTTAAAATACATTTTCCATTTTCACAAGGGCAGACTTACAGCTGCAAAGGAAAAATCCAGTATAATCAATAAACAGCCTAACATTTTATTAGCATTATATCTACATTGGTAAAAATTTGTAGAATCTGATTCATTTTTATGTAGTTAGTGATTTATATAGTCACAGGGCTAGAGTCCTCAATTTTAGGGGGCAGGAATGAGTAGAGGGAATCATATAAACACCAAAACTTACCATAAATAATATGAGCAATGATAGAGCAAGTTCTACCCAGTAGGTTTGTTTGGTGTTTTGTTTTTTTTTTTTTTTGCAGGTGTATTACTTTAGTAAAGCCTCAATTTTGTAAGGAAAGAACTAGAAAAAAGGTCTTCTAAATAGTATTTCCAATATATGTTCTTTTTGTATTTTAAGAGGAAAGAAATATGAGAAGAGACACATTGAACTTTTTACTGACCTTAATAGCCCTGTCAGTGAGGATCAGCTGGAAATTATCGTTGCTAACTTGAAGAAAACGGGAATTTCAATTCAGTTTTTGTAAGTATGGAAGTGGCTTTTATACATTATGCCATTTTTTTAAAGGGAAATTATTATTCTTTCCTAATAAGTCTTGAAGGAAGTGGTGGTCTGTTGGTGTATTGTTTCTATAGAGCTGTACCAGTATGTAATATGTTACAAGTACGTATATCAATTACACAGGCCGTGAATTCCAGTTATGAACCAAGTCTCCTTGACTAAGTGATGTGCAAATACACATTCAGATGGTGGCTTCTTCTCTAGTTAAGCTTATAGTTTAGAGACAAAATCTAAAACAGGAGACAAAAGATCTATATAAGCGAGAAGTGGGAAACAATGAGTGAGAAATAGCCTCAGAAGCAGTGGTTTGTCACAGCAACAGTCTAGACCCTTTTAGGTAAGGGAGTTACTGGGAACAAATAATAAGGTAATGGTTCAGGTGTTTATAGCCTGATTTGGTGTCAGTAGAAAAGCAAGTCTGAGGAGAAGGGCTGTATGTTCACAGAGATGGGCTTGGAAAATGGAAGCAATATCTTAAGTGTTCTGACAGAAATCCCTTGGCTGTATTGGTATAGGCATTGATCTGAAGAATCAATGGTGGACTGAGATCTGTATTAGTTGTTGCATGTGACAGTAACTTTAGAAGACATAGGTAGTAGGAGTTTATTTAAAAGCAAAACCTTGTGTGAATGTTGATGTTGGCTGTTTATAGCAAATAATTTCACAGGAGAAAGTTAAAGCCACAGTTTTGCTTCTGAACATCTTAATATTTACTTTCACTTAGATCCAGCATTCTGTAAGAAGCAATGTTGTGAACTTGATAAATTCATTAAAGCGATTTGCAGACCCACCTGCAAGATAACAGAGGGGTTAGGTAGGAAATCATGACTGAAAATCATGAGCTGATCCTCCACAGAAAAATTCTCTTTTGCCTGTGCTCAGGAGAAGCTGAATGTAAAAATGTCAGACTACTTCTAGGTTCTGTCTGCAGAGCAAAAGGAGGAGTGCTTGCAGCATGCCTTGAGGTGCCCCTTTTAGGTTATTTCAGCCGTTGTTGGCACTGGAGACACAATACCACAACCCTGAGCACATGCTGCCAGCCACAATATGTCTTTCAGAGACCTGGTATTTAGCCCCTGCTACCTGGTCTCCATACCTGTAGTTTGCTAGGCAGGTTAGCACAGGTACTACACCCACAAGTTAACGTTGTGCTTTTATTCTGTGAGATTTCTGATACATCTTTACCTTCTCTTTGTCTGTAATGTAGTGAGGGAAAAGCCCCATGGCTGACAGAGGCACTAGGGAAATGTTGCTGTTAAGGCATCAACTACAGATTTACACCCTGTCTCCCAGACACAAGAGCAAATAATGCTTTGAGAAATACATGTAATACAAACGTAAAATACTCAGGATACTGGTTTAATAATAATTTATTGGTAAACCTTTTCCTTTTGTTATAACCCATACTTCTATCTCACACCCTGTTCATCCATTAGGTTGTAACTTGTGGCAAATAGTTGGTTTCCCTCCCTGGTATCAAGTTCTGAGCACTGTGTAGCTTTGGGTATTAACACATTTCTCATCACGGGAGTCTCCAAGCGCTTTTTAGTGAAAGTAATCTAACTTTGATGTATCAGAGGTTTGAAGCTTTTTCCTCTCGTAACAGCTTTAAAATATAGTTTCACTATTTGTCAGTTGGTGCTGCTTCCTGAAAAGCTACCAAACGCTTTGCTGAAGTTTGATCTTTAATTCTGCTGTATGTGACATTGTTGTGCATATTGTTAACTCTGCTTATTATGTGTTGCTCTACAGATCAGTTTAGAGAGGACTAATGAGGTGAAAGTAAGGTAGAGATCTATAGGCTGCTTTTTTGAAAACATAATACAGTGCTAAAATTCTTTTACTTTGTGGAAATGTGGTAAAAGGTATCATGTGGTTCATTCAAAATTGGATCAGATGAAAGATTTGAAAAATCTGCAGGCATTGTCTGGGGTACAAAGTAGAGGATCTTGCACATCTCTCTCTTCTGTGGTTATTATACTGACTTAACTCTGTTATATTTTGAAGAGCAGAAAAATCATTTTATCTATAACCCCTAGCTAAATTTTTAAATCTGATTCTTGAAGTGCAGGAAAATGTGTCATCTTCAGTCAGAAAGCCACCTAGTGTTGTAAGCTATTAAAATCTCAAAGATTAACATTTATTCCAGAAATACCTAATAGTCCCACTGCAGTGAAAGTCCCATTTGCCGGCATTTAGAGCCAATATGGAATCACAGGCCTGGAATGGCCTTTAACAAGTCATCTAGAGCAATCTTCTGCTTCAGACTGGGTCAGTTGTATGTATGTCATCCCTGAGTGGTGTTTCTCTAATCTTTTCATAAAGATTTCTACTGATGGAGACTCTTCTGTCTCCTCAGGCAGTTAGTTTTAGAGATTATGGTTTTGAAATGCCTTTTTCAGGTTTTTGAATGTCTGACATGTCTCCATGATGTAATTTGAGTGCAGCCTGAATATGAAGAACCAATTGATCCCTTTCTCTCTGCAACAACCTTTTATGTTTAAGACTGTCTTGCCCTCTGACTCCTTTCTCTATGGGCTTTATTTCATTCAATCTTTTTCCATAGCTCTTATTTTCTAATCAGCATCGTCTGTACTCCCTAATAATTTCCTGTATGTGGAGATCTTTATTGACAGATGATGTCCAGAACTGTTGCAGCACTCTGGTCATGATCTTACCAATGCCAGGTAGACCAGAAATACTACTTCAGCTGTTTTGCAACCCATGTGTCTCTTTATACATCTGATAGCAGCTAGATTGAAATTGTTGGTCCTGAATACAATTTTTGGGTTGTTTTTCATCAATAATTTCAGTTAAGAAGAAAGTCAAACTAACTGCTGCTGCTTGTGTTCTTAGTCTGCCATTTCCAGCAGATGTTGATGATGGAGGTGGAGGCACGAATGCCAGTGAATGTTCTAAAATGCACAGAAACTCTTTTCCAAGAAAGGCTTTATCTGAGCAACAGAAGGAAGGCATTGATGTGGTGAGGAAACTGATGCATACTTTGGACGAAGGAGGAGGGCTGGAAGAAATTTATACTTTCAGGTAAACTTGGCTAATCCTCTTTATTGCACTGTAAATTTATTTTCTGATTTCTTCCCCAAAAGATGAAATGAATTGAGTAATCAGTCACTTTGATTCCAGTTTCATTGAACTTGGTGAAGTTTTATAACTTATTGTACACTCAGTCCCTTTGAAAGAGCTCCTTCATTGGCTTTGGAATAGGTAGAAAAGCATAACAGATGTCAGTGGAAAATGAATTTTCTATATCTGTATTTAATGAAAAAAAACAGTTTTCTACCACCTTTAGTGTTGGTGGATTTTGGAGGGAATGTTTCTATAAATGAGATTTCAAAAGCGTGTTCTGGAAAAAGTTGGGATTTGTGACATAGTGCAGGTAGAACATTTGCATCTAATGGTAACCTTTGTTCCTTGATCTCAGACTTCTTTCAGCTCACTAGTTTATTGAGCTCCCACAAATGTTTTGAGTAATGTTTGTTGAATCCTGCTCTTTAATCACAGACTACTGTGCCATTGTGCCAAACAATATTCTTTTTTAGCAGCATTCTTGATGCAAGAATTGAAAGATGGTTTTTCACTTCATGTTTCCCCAATGAAAGAATAAAAATCTTTGTGTATCTCTGAAAAACTGTGTGTAATGATATATCCAAATCATTTTCACACGGGTCTTGTCTCAGTTGGGGGAAAAAAGCAGTATCTATGCACTTTATAAAAGTATGATTTTATTGTCTTACTAGTTCTGTTCTACAATTACGAAGTGTGATCTTTTAGACAATATGTTTTTCAGGAAAGCTAGCAGACCATAGCTGTAATGTGATTATTAAGTGTAATTTTTAGATGAGGTACCTGTAGGTTTGTGTGCTGTTATCCGTCATTTTATTTGTGGGATTTCCTTCCCAGCCCAACTGATCTGCTTTGCACCTCAGCAGCCAGTTAAACCATTATTTGAGCATTAGTGTGGCGTAGTGAAGAAAAATATATCACTGTGTATGAATTCCATACCAGTCACAGAGCGGTCTGAGTCTCTAGAAAAAAAGCAGGCTTTGTCATTGCATGGAAAGGCTGCACAGAAAAGGGGTATCTTTCTGGGCCCGATTATCTTTCAGGATAATCCATATGCATGAACCTACTGTGTGGCTTGCTTATATTTTTTTTTTTTATCACAGGCTCTTACTACTGTATAAGCTGTCTTTGTGCCATGCTTTCAGGGGAAATCCACAATCTTTAGTTAAATAGGTATTTGGCTAATAGATTAAAGCTTTAGTTATCTTAAGTTTTAAGGATATGTGAGGTTTTAGATGCAGTTAAGTTGCTTATCAAGCTTTAAGAAGTTAGCTTTGCAAATCTGTCATGATAATTTATCAACTCAGATGCACTCTATTTTCCTATAGTCATTATTCCTGCTGGAATAGTTCAGCTCTTGTGAAAATAAATTAGTTGTGCCAGGAAAGTAAGGGAGGAAACTTTGTTGTATTGTTTTAGGGTTTGATATTCTGACTGTCAGGCAGGAGGTGCTTCTGCTGCCTCTGGTTTTGAGGGCAGAGATTTGAGAGCAAGGGAGAGAGACATGTTTTTAAAATACAAATTGAAATGTGTGTTTACTGGGTTTTATTGGCTGAGTCTTCTTTGGTAAGAAGGACCATTTTTCTTCTATGAATATAAGAAATTAAAGGACAGAATTAATAAATTGAGCTTCAATAACATCTTTTGGCATTTGACGCTTAGGTATTTGATTTTCATATTCATCTTGAATGTAAGTGTTGCAGTAGTTTTAATGATGTAGTAACGGATTCTTTTTAAAAATCCTATGTTGATGGTCTCTATTGCCAGAAAAAGTCATTTTTCCTCCCTCCCTTCCTTCCCCCAAAGGAAAAAAAAAAAAGGAAATGCAGTGTTTATCTCATCATAAAAATCCCAGTGTATGTTCTCCTTTCATTGTGCTTCTGTTAGTATTTTTAAGAAAACTTGCTCATCCAAAGAAATTTGAAATGTAGAATACCAAGTTGTATTCTGTACTAAAGTTTTTAGGAGTTGATCTTAATTTCTGCCAGACAAGTGGTTTAATCGAGAGAGGTAGATTTGGGGTTCTATCATCATGTGAAAAAGGTGAGATTAACACTGTTTTATGTTTGCTTCATCATGCAATAAAAAAAAAAATTGAGTGCTTTCTTTGCACTGGAATTCTATAGCAAAATAGCTGATACAGTTTGTATTAGCTGAAAGCTGTTCTGGGGTGAAAGCCTATTTGATTTCACGATGATATATTAAGAATTACTTTTGCTGTCAATTTTTAATTTTTGGACTCCATTGTTTAAAGTTGTGCAATTGAGTTAACACTCTTTAGTACAAAATTGTTATAGTTTCCTTTTTTTGTGTTTTCTGAACTTGTATATGTGCTGTTTAGGCTAGAAATATTCAAAGTAACTTATTTCACTCTAACTGAATGCCTTGAAAATAATGAGTTCATTAGTATTGTATTAAAAAAAAAAGTGTCAAAAGTTAATTACAACACAAACAAAATCCTATTAATTGAAACTAGATTCTTTATTTCTTTGCCTCCACTGCAGAAAACATTTTACCACTTAGAGAAGCCTTTTCTAATTTGGGTTGTTCAGCTAACTAAATGCCCTAATTGGTTGAGCACAGATAAATGTAAAATGCTTAATAAGCAATTGTGTAGTTTCATCACCTGAAGACATACTGTCTTTAAGCCCTGATGTCATGCCATCACAAAGGCTCAAGATAGGAATAATCTACTATATCACCTCTTTTTTTAAATTCTCTTTTCTAACAATAGTTAATGACAAGATTATTCATACAGTTTATTTTCTAATACTTTATGCAGTCTAAGCTGAAACAATTGGACTCCTGCATCTCCTTGAAGAGACTGTATTGTCTGTAATATTTTATTACAGTTCACCAGAGTTCATTTCTGTTTTCCTGAATCCTTGATTTAGAGAGAGCCTGGAGCGTCTTTCAATGTTCAAGAAAATAGAAAGAAGACCTATGGCTTGGCCCTGCCAGCTCACTATTGGTTCTAATTTGTCTATAAGGATTGTGGCCTACAAATCAGTAAGTTCATAAAATCGTATATTTCAGTGTATTTTGGCAGCAAGTTAGTTGCGGCTGCACGGTTTTTTCCTTAAAGCAAAGAAAATAAAAATAAAACAGCATCCAAAATAATTATGGTAGAGATTTTATGTGCATAGAAGCCAGTACATCTAAAACTGTGGTTCCCACAGCAACTCTAACTTCACCATATTGTACACATGTTAAAGAACTAAAATTCATGATGTACAGAAATAGAAGTAATTGCTGTCTACGATGTGACACTTAATGGTATTGAAGTTGACAAACCTGATTAAGAATGCTGCACTTGTGTGAAGCTTTCCATTTGGCCTTAGTGATACGTCTGCAGCTCAATGGGACTTAATATCTGTTTCTTAAGCCCTAGGCATGAGAGGAATTATGCACATGAGTATGTAAAATGGTGGGTGTAAATGTTTTACCAGCTATTGTTTTGAATCACATCTATTGTTATTTCAGACTTGGAAATAAAGGTATATTTTTTCAGCTTGTTTGCTTTCTACTGTTTGGCAGAGCTTGTGCACAGTTTGTTTCCTTTACAGTTTATATGGGTCCTTTACACAGTGCTAGGAAGAAGTGTATTTAAAAACAGAAAATGGGCAAAATTCCAGTTATTGAATAATTAATAGGTAGCTATATAGTGTGGCAGCACTGATGGATTTGGTGAGATGAAGATTAATTGGTTTGTCATTTGAACCCAAGACTAAGAGTCTGACCAATACTGTAAGGTTTCAGGAAGATGTATTATGAAGTTGAAATATATCTGATTTCTGAGAGATAGGCATATTAGCCTTGAAAAAAATCTCTGCTGCCAGCTTTCTATTTACACTTTTTTTTGTTGTTGTTTTGTTAGGGTATTGTGCCAGAGCTGTACAAATATGCAGTAAGAGTCCCCTCCCAAAGGTGTTTACACACAAAATAAATGAAGCTTGGGAAAGAAAGCAACATGAACTGAGTGACTAGCCCGAGGTCGTACAGCAGTTGGATCACAGCTAGGAATAGACTTGTGATATCTACTGACATAATCTATTCTGTCTCTTCTGTTTTCTGTCCAGTTCTTCATTTTTATTCTCATTCGCTAAGTACACCATCAATTTCACTTAAGTAGAGAGAAAAGAGAGCATTTTTCTTTCCCTTTAGTTGGGAAACATTCACTCATTGCAGATATTTATTCCTTCTTTCCCCTCCTAGTCCCATAATGCAACTGGTACCTTTTTCTGCCTTCTGGAGCAGTTGCAGGTAATATAGGATATTTTTATCTTGTAGTATAGTAAGCCTGATGCAAAACTTGGGCAAACAAGCTGAATGAGCTTTGAGTCTCCTTTTATCTTTAAATATATATCTTAATGCTTTGTCAAAAGCATTTACGTAGGTGGAGGAAGTAAAATACATAGCAAGCAAGTTACATGTTATCCTGTGACCAAAAGACTTCCACAAATGACTTAGCCCATGACTTTAACGAGTAAACAAGACAGGTGTGCAGTCAATATGGCTTAGCTCAGGTGTCAGGTCTCATACAGATGTAGCAATGTGCTGAGAGCACTGTCGTAGCGGTCAGAGATGTGTATTTGTGGCTGTCGTTATCAGTCCCTTGTTAGGAGTCGGTCAAAAATTTATATGTTCTGGTAAGCACTCTGGATCCCACTGAAATACTAAACGTTCCTTTTCTTTGAATTCTGATATAAAGGTCACAGAAGAGAAGGTGAAAAAAATGTGGACAGTTGTGGATGCTAAAACCCTCAAAAAAGATGATGTGCAAAAAGAAACTGTTTACTGCCTGAATGATGACGATGAGACAGAGGTTCAGAAAGATGATACTATTCAAGGTATGACTTCTTTATGTGCACCCTGAAGACAAACCGAAAATTATCGCTTGTACTCTTAAATCACCTAAGTGCTTTTTATTTTTATACTTTGAAGCCGAGCTCTCATCTTAGAATGTAAGCTGTGTATGCTGATGGAACACAGAGACTATTATGTGAGGCTCGTTGTCTTCACATGTTTTAAAAATTCTTACTTTTGCCAGTAATAGGAATAATAATAATACCACCAGGTGGAACTTGGAAGGCACTACAGCTTCCCAAACTGTATTCTGTGGAGGACTGTACCTCAGTTCTGTAGTGAGTAGTGCTGCTACCTCTATTCTGTTTTCACATCTTCAGTTGTACTGATAACATCAATACTTTCATAACACTGATATTTTTTTTCTAGATAAGCAACTGCTCTAGATATTCTGCAGTTGGGAAGATGAAACCATTAAAGGAAGGTTTAGTGTTCAAGAGTCTATTAGCTTTGCTGTTTAAATTCTGTGATAGGCTCAATGTGAAGTAGAGGTATGCAGAATACTTCTTTTATAACCTTCAGCTATTTTTCTGAGCGGATTAAATTCCTTAGAAGACTAAAGGCCCCAGAAACAGCATGAAATAGTCTACTGTTAAAAAATGGATTTAAGCAAATGCGTTTAATTTTTTGCAATGGTATAGGTGTATTTTGTTACTAGGTTTTTTTTCTTTCCTTTGCTGTTTCAATCCCACACAAGTACAGCAAGTATATTAACTATAAAGGGAAGAACTATTCAGATGACACTATAAAAATTGCTGTCAAATGAATAAAATGAATTGAAAAATTAAGATAAATCCTGTATTTTTTTTATTTTACCTCTTTCAATTGTAGTAGTCATAGGTGTTTTGTAGCAGTAGCAGATAAAAATGTCCCAACAACACTGTGATTTTCTTTGTTTCTTTAAGCAGAAATGATAGTTAAAAGCTAGTCTGTTTTATAAAACTTTTAGTGAAATTAAAAAAAATTATACTTTTTATAGTGAATATATTTTGAAGCATTTGTGACCATTTTCTGATGACCTAGGTTGGTGAGTGGTTGCAAGATACTAGTATAAAGAAGTGATGAACAGTTCAATGTGAACAAAAGAGACCAAAAATTTCTCTATCAAATGGTGTGATATTTCTTACAGTTAAAGAGCTGCTGATGCCTCATGGACGTTTGTGGACCTTTTGAGAAATGTCAGAATTAGACAATATTTTGCATTTGAAGCAGCCATACTGAAATTTATTTCATTTTGACTGTGTATTTGCTTTTCAGTTTCCAGGAAAATGCATATAGGTTTTTAATCCAGGGATTTACCTCTGTTTGTTCTGCTTTCTCTGCACCTGAGGGTATCATCCTTAGGCTGTGGCAGTATAATGAAGTGGTGATGTTACAGGGAGGATATTGGAGCTTGAGGTGGGGGATAAGCATTTGGAACAGATGATGTGTCTGAGAAACTGACAGCTTCCTGTTTTCTGGAGATATCTCTGTAATGTAAGGCATGGAAGTAAAACAACAGACATATATAGAAAGATCAGTTCTGCATACAAGAGTGTTTTGCTTTTCCATTGCCTATGAGGGTCTATCTCACTCCTACATCTAACACATTTTGTTCTCTGAATCCCTTCTAGTGATGGTGGTGATCATACCACCATGATTTGTGATATGTTTGGGTTTTCTTGTATTATGTTTGCAGGGAGTGTTGCAGTCTATTTGCTGAAATCTATTCTGATTTGCTTATTTCTAGTCTGTGAGCATAACTCTGTTGGGCAAGATGTTCAGTTCCCTTACTTTCTTTCCTGCTCTCTACAGGGGTAGCTGTGTTACATAAACGGTGTACGAGGAGTGCAACTGCTGTTCGTGAAGTACAGAATGTGTCTATGGGGCGTGGGGGTTTTTTTTGTTAACAGGGAAAGTAATTTGATGAGCGTGCGTGGAGTGTAGCTGTGGGGCATGCATGCATTGTTAAAATACTCAGAGAGCTAATTTTGGTGTTAGAATTGTAGGCCCATATGCTTACCAGATGCTCCTTTCTTGTTCTCCAGGGTTTCGCTATGGGAGTGATATAGTTCCTTTTTCCAAGGAAGATGAAGAGCAAATGAAATACAAAACAGAAGAAAAATGTTTTTCTGTTTTGGGATTCACCAGATCCTCTCAGGTACTAAACTTTTCCCATTCAGCTTCCTGGGTTGTTCAAGACAATTGATTTCAGTTTGAATTCGCTGAAGTTGTGGTGTTGTAGTGGGTTCCAGTATTGGGAATGGGGCATCTACAGTCAGGTATACAGGGTGACTAATAAGTCAAATATGTCAATAATAAGTCAATATAAGCAAATATGCTGGTTCTAGGACATGTAAACAGTATGTGGCCTTGTGAAGGAGAGAAGCTCATAAATGTGGCCGTTGGGCCCTCAAGAGCCACTGAACTCTGATCTCTGCAAAGTGGAAACGTACCTCTATTGTAGTCTCATTTCATCTCCTGAGCTTAAATAGTGATGCCAGATCTATCTGCAACAAAAGATCATGAAGAACACGAGTGTGTTCTTTTTAACAAAAAAAGCCTCTCCCTCGACATTAAAGAAACGTTAAAGCCTGAGAACTGACTGCATTAATTCTCATTTCCGTAAGGACTAGTTTGTGAACTCTGACTTGCTTCTTGTCTCTACTGTAACAAAACCTAAATGTAGGGAAGACTTTATAGAAGTTAGATGAAGATAACATAATTCAAAAACTCCCCATATTTCAATGAGATGCTTAGTGTTTGTATGCATTTACCTGTACTTGTGGTATTAAGTTTGCCATTTATTTTACCTGGAAGTTGTAAGACTTACATTGAGCAAGCACCTTAATAAAAGCTATCCAGCACAAGGTGATTGTCTGCAGAAAGTCCAGGACTTAAGAATTAGGAAAGCTTTAGGCA
Organism: Calidris pugnax; assembly: GCF_001431845.1. NCBI lineage: Eukaryota > Metazoa > Chordata > Aves > Charadriiformes > Scolopacidae > Calidris > Calidris pugnax. Next base: position 1,746,165 of record NW_015090990.1, read on the forward strand.
GAGGCTTAACAAACCCTTCTTGAAGCAGGACACATGAGGAAGAAGTAAAGAGTTGTGAGCGCCAGTAATTGCTAGAAACATGAATCTTTTCCCACTCTTTCTTCTTCTGGATATTGCACAGGGTGACTAAACCTTCACTCTTCTTGGAGTTCACTGCACCCAGTCCCCTTCACCACTGAAAACCAAAAGGAAATCATAGGGCAGCTCTGTGCCTTCTGTTCTGAAAGCTCCCTGTTTGAGAGCTTTCTGCTCTTCTTTGAAATATCTCATTGCTTGAACGAAATAGAACCCTTGACAAAGGCTGAGGAATTGTTACCTGTACTAGGAAGCAAAGATGCTAATGAAATAGGAAGTATCTGTGGGAACTTACTCCCAAAGGGATGTAACTAAACACCCTTTTACTTTGGTACAGGTGGCACAGAGACCCCTGCATGTTGCTAGATGTGCCTTTAGGCTACTGCAGTGAGCTCATCCTGAGCATATTATTAATTGAGGAGCCAGGAATATTGATTTATTGAAATGAGAAGCCAGCCTAAATGGGAACCCTCATTTGGTTGCTCCTTGAGGATATTCAAAACTTAAATTTCCTAAGTAACATGGAAGCTTGGGTATGGAAAGTGATTGATGGAGGAAACATATCATGCTTGAGTTTATATGCCCTACATTGGGCAGAGCAGAGAGATGTTAGGGACTGCTAAATCCTGTACCAGAAAATGGGTCTAGCAGATGAAATATATCTGAACACAGTGTTACAATGAGACAACTTCTTGCATCTTTTCATGTGTTATTAGCCTACAGCTGTGTCTTACTGTCATTTACTTCTGTAAGATGTTTTTGACCATGTGCAACTTTTTCTGCTGGAGGCTGGCCTCCTATTTTGACTTGAAGTCTGACTTTTATTGAAAACAGAAACAAAGAGGAAAACAGATAAGAAGCATCATGCTCCTAGAAGTGAGCTGATACTTTATGTGGATTTTTTTTTTTTGCCACTGTTGGTCAGACAGTGTGGTAATACCTGCAAATACAGTTAATTAATTAATTTAAACTGAAAGAGGGTAGAATTAGATTACATATTAGGAAGAAATTCTTTACCGTGGGGGTGGGGAAGCACTGGAACAGGTTGCCCAGGGAAGTTGTGGATGCCCCATCCCTGGAAGTGTTCAAGGCCAGGCTGGATGGGGCTTTGAGCAACCTGGTCTAGTGGAGGTGTCCCTGCCCATGGCAGGGGGGTTGGAACTCAATCATCTTTAAGGTCCCTTCCAATTCTAACCATTCCGTGATTCTGTTATAATTTTAAGACTATAGTTGAAGGAATACTTTTGATTCACATAAATATACCTCAAAGAATTAACAAATTGGGTTTACATTGTTTTCAATGCACAAAATATTTATTGCTTTTGGTAATTTTTATGATGTACTTGTCTTGTCTATGGATTTCATAACAAATAGGAATTACAACTTGAATAAAGTGTGCTCTGGTTCTGCAACTAGGAGTGTGAGTAATTATGCCCAATAGTAGTTGCGTAGACCTCAGTGGTATAAAATTAGTCAGTTGTGATTGCAGGAGTAAGTTTACACTGTATAGATAATGATATCAGGAAGTTTTCAACTACCTCAGGAATATTCAAGACCTGTGCTTTCCTTATGTTTTGGCTTCTGAATTTTATTGTTTGGAATCATAATACTGACACTATTCAAATGTATGTTTTATATTAAATTGTTTCTTTTAAAAACTTGGGAGAAAAGATAATTTATTATTAACTAGAGAAACTGGAACAGCTCCAAATACATAATTAAAGAAGGAATAGAACCACCTCATATTATTTTTCTGAGTTATTCACATCCCCCAGGAAAGAAGATCAGAGGCCGCTTAAACTTTGATTTTTAATTTATAAGCAATGCCATGTAAATTGAGAAATATACTTGAAAATATAACAAAGGGACTTTTTTTTTTTCTAAAAAAAAGGTGGTAGTGATACACACATCTAGATATTTATACTGTATTGGACATAAAATTTCCCAAGCTTTTAAAGACAGAACAGCAAAGAATAATTGCAGGTAGAATAATATGAGTTGAAGAATTGTGTTGCAATACATTAAACAGATCTGTTCTGGTGTAAGTTGTTACTGACTTCAACAGCATTATGGTAATTTGCTAAATAATGAAACTCCAGGTTAGTTTGGGGATACTGTAACTTGAAGAGATTTTGCTTTAACAAAGTAAAGGCCATTTTGACCGGTGTTTACAGTAGTGTACAGCCTTTGTGACAGGTTTTCCTCCAGCGCAGTGTTTCTCTGGGTATGTCTCACAGCCTCTATAGCTCCAGCTTTTCCATCAATGCCCTTTAGTGAAACTGTATTTTTTTGCGGGGGGGGGGGGGGAGGTCAACAATGTTCAAAACAACATCTGCTCTTAACAACAGCTGCAGAGGAAACCCTTGTCAGCACCAGCCCAGGGCGCCTCTTCTTTAGCCCTTTGTGTTTTCATTTCTGACCCTGTGTTGTGACAAGCAGCTCAGAATGGGAAAAAAACTTCCATTTGCCAAACAGAAGCTCTCAAAAGATAGCTCCTGCTTCAAGTCCGTTAGATGTTTTTTTTTCGGGGGGGGGGGGGGGAAGTCAACCATGTTCACAAACAGCATAAACACTGATAACAGAAGTGCTTATTTGCCAGCACAGCTGTATGTACTTCAGGTTGGTATTGCAGTAGCTTCGTTAAGGACATGACTTTTTTCAGCTCCTTGTTGATATGTCTTTGCTAGGAAAATTTAGTAGTGAAGATGAGGTGTCAGTTTAGGTCTTTTTTCACTACTGTGGTTTTTCCACACTGACTTTTGAATTACTGCAGTATTATTCAGACTGGTAACAGCCGTGGGTACCGTAGTATTTCATTCCTGCTCATCAGTAGGAAGGTATGAGAATATCCTGCTGACTATGACAGAATATCCATATTGAGGGATAAACGGAGATATGAAACATACAGGGCTTTAACTGCTATGCACAGTAATTTAATTTTGTGGCTTTTCACTTGAGTAATGTGTTGCTTCATAATTTAATTTGTTTTAGATCAGGCTAACTCTTGACCATTTGAATCTGTAGATCCAGAGGCATTACTACATGGGCAACCAGGTTCTGAAGGTCTTTGCAGCTAAAGATGATGAGGTAAGGTGAACTGAAGTTTTATGTTGAAGGTGCTTGGCCGTGGAACAAGAATGCTTGAAATTGTCCCTTCTTTCCATTTTAATAAAACAAATATTCTTAATGCAGCTTACAGAAGTCTTCTTCCATTGTCCATTAGGATGAAAAGAAGTTGGATTAGCCCCCAAATGAATACCATATCTCATGAATAATGAGAAACTGGTAAATATCTTTGTGCAAGGGCATAGGGAACCTGGTGTTGGTGCTTAAGTCCATTCTTGTGCAGAGCAGCAGTGTGCCCTGTCACTATGTTATTTAGAACAGACCTCCAAATTATTTCAAATATTAGAGGCAAAAACCTCACTGTAGTACCTAGATGTGTTCCGTTGAGCGTCTGACTTCTCCCGCTCTCTCTCTTGTAATACATCTGAGAGCTCTTCACACCTGGTAGAAAGGGTGGAACGTGCTGGATCTGAAGTTTGCTCAGCTTTCAATAGATCCACTATCATCATGAGATTTGACCTTTCTGCTTTTTCATTTTTTGAACATGAAAAATGCTTGTGTTGAAGTTATTGCTGAAATGGGAACTAGTCCTGACTAAGTCGATGCTGTTGAATTCACTGTGAAAGATGTATTTCAGGAGACTAATGAGATTATTCTCTAGACTTTTTTTTTTATTTTATTTTTTCCCTCAGAATGCAGCAGTTGCTTTTTCTGCTCTTGTTCATGCGCTTGATGAGTTGAATGTGGTAGCTATAGTGCGATATGCTTATGATAGAAGATGCAACCCGCAAATTGGAGTAGCTTTACCGTGTATTAAGGATGCATACGAGGTAATTTTTCACCCTTCCCTTTCTGTAGCATGCTTTACAAATATCAATGTATAAATGATCACATTTGAACCATATGAATTTGCAGTGTTATGTATATCAGAAGAATATATGAATATATATTCTTTTGTAATCAGAATAAATCAGAATCAGGTAAATCAGAATCAGAAATTTTGTAATATATGTATATCAGAAGAAACCAATGTGACTTTTCAGAGTGGTTTTAGGAAATAGTGCCAAGTCTTAGGACAAGGAGGTAATAAGTAGTATTAAGAAAATTCCATTAAAAAAAAAAAAAATAATGCCATATGTTTCTGTTAGTATTCTCTATATTACAGATTTAAATAATACGGATTTTTATTTTGGTAACGTAGTAATAATTTAATTTGGTTATCCTGGAAATATCTTTTTTTTTTTTTTTATTCTAGGAAGAGTGCAATCACATACTTACATTACCACTGCTTTCTTGCTGTGTTACTATCTACCTCTCTACGTACAATCCAAAGTTGCATTAGATTCTTTAATTTTCTTAAACTGTGGATTTATCTTCAGGTCGCTTGGTAGTGAAAAATTTGAATTTGATAGTTGGTGTGGCATTTCAAGCATGTCCAACTGTGCTGTTGTCATTAGGTTTCCAAGTGAACTGGAACTGGGGGGAGGAGCTGACAGCATTTAAAGCTGTTGTTTAAGTTCATATGGAGAGTTAAGAAGACAGTAGTATATTTATTTATTTGAAAAGGTTATTTTTAAAAATTGGAAAGAAAAAAAAGTCTGTTTCTTAGGAAAAAATAAGAAAGTTCTGTAGACAGCAGAATAATTTGAAATATTTTTTAAAAAATTCTGGGAGACCCAGAAACAACACAGTATGTCAGAATTTTTTTGCAGCATATGTTTCCACTGATCTTACTTACGAGAGACTATTGAAAGAGCTAAATATGTGTAGCATGGCTAAGCAATGACGAAGGTGGGGGCGGACATAACAATCTTCAGACTTTTGAAGGGTATAAACATAAAGGAATTATTTAGGGTGGTATGAACTGGAGGAGGTATTTGAATAAAGAAAAAAAAATTAGACTGAGAATGTTCAAAAGACCAAACCCAGCTTTTGACTTCGAAGTGCAGTAAGCTATGATAAAACCTCCCAAAGTGCTCATGTGTGGGAGATTTAAATCTTGGCAAGTTGGAACTCTGCACAAGAAAAAGGGATCAGATGACCCGGGAGGCCTTTATTCCACCAGTAGGAAAATGAGGAGTGTAGCCATGACTGTCTTATAAAATAATGCTGTGTTTTATTCTGCTTAAAAATGTGTTGCTCTGTAAATATTTTAACTATTTTGATACACTCAGATACTAGATCTTTGGATTTTTCTTATGTTTATATTGCCCTGATAGGGCACTTTGGGATAGTTTAGATTTTTTTTATTTAAGGCTCAGTTGTTTGTTTCTTCTTTTTCCCTGCTCAGTGTCTCATCTATGTGCAGCTACCCTACATGGAAGACTTAAGACCGTACATATTTTCATCCCTGAAAAACAATAAAAAATGCATTCCTACAGGTAAGATAATCCTTTGCTGGGATTATCCAAGTAACCTACTTGTCTTCCTTTAAGACACTATAAAAGAACTAGCATATTTGGCTTTCCAACGAAAACATAAGCTTTGTCATTTTTGTGGCTTAGGGGAAAAAAAACCCAGCCCTTTGGGAATACATTATGGTGATGTCATTTTTCAGCGTGAATCTTGTGTCAAAACTTTGCCAGCTTAGTTGCAGGCTGAGCAGACTTGAGGTTTGCAGGCAGCCTTTTAAAGCTCTCCTGTTAAATGACTTCTGGCTCGGGTTATGGGATTATTAGTCTCATGGGATCTCTGTGATAGACTTCTGGGATTTAGTCCTCCGTATCCTTTGATCTTTGAACTCATTTGTTAGGCAGAATGGCCGAACCTTGTGGGACCTACAGTATGGGATTAGCTGGTTAGAATTAGAATAGAGGCATCAGCTCCATTCATATGAAGCTGGTCCTGTGGCCAGTTACAGCCTGTTAATATAATGCACAAAGGCAAAGCCTGTATTTTCTGTGGTGTGTGGCTTTTTAAAGCATGCACTTACTGGTGTCCAGATTCAGATGGAAGCTGTCTTTGGAGACCTGTAGGACATGCAGCCATGCAAAGCTTGACTCACTGTTCTGAGAATTCTGCACAGCAATGAGCATAAATGGATATAGTTTAAAATCCACTCCCACTTCTTTAATTTGTTCTGAGATCCACTGAATGGGCATCTGCGCGTCAGGGTATATGAAACATGCTGAGTTGTTTCTGAAATAGTTTCTATTTTCTTGCCTGTAACCAGCAGTTTGAGAACAATTCTAAAACATATCTTACCAAAGCAATATTTGTCTATTGTGAACTGTGTTAATTTGCAATCATAACTTTTTAAAATTTATATTACACTGTTTTAGTTTTTCAAACCAACTGCTCTCCTTATTTGCTAAGTGGCCTATAAACCTTCTGTTGCAAATAAAAACATCTTGAAAAAGAAGAAAAGTGGAAGCAGAAAGGCAGCAATAGTTGAGGTCTTGGGGGGGAAAAAAAAGTATTTATGACTTTAAATTGTAGTCCTTAAATAAAGCAGGGGTTTTATTAGTGTGTCCATTGTCTATATTCTTTATTGTCACATCTTATCTAAAGTGTATTCTGTGGCATGTAGTGACTTCGTCAAAATCTCATGTTGTGAAGTGTATCTTCATGTATAAATTGTTTCAAGAAATGCATTCATCTGCAAGTGTATTTAATTTTTCTTTGTATGTAATTGCTGCCTTAGCGGATCAGTTATCTGCTGTTGACTCTTTGATTGATTCTATGAATCTGGTTTGTGAAGATGATGATGGAGAAACTTTTGAGGACCTCTTTAAGCCTAGTAAAATTCCAAACCCTCATTTTCAGAGGCTGTATCAGGTGAGGTGATGTATGTGGCATTTTTTAAAATACTGCTTTTGTTAAGACTTTTCACCTTTCTGTCTTGTTCTGATTCATATTGGAAAGATCTGCGTTGTGAAGATGGGAATAGAAATTCTTTTGTGTTTACGTGTGGGGTAGCCAGTGATTTCTATGTTGTCCCTTACGTAGATTTTATTCTTAAAATTTCGAGTTTCCAGGAAGCAAAGGGAAATCAAATCTTGAGCAGTCACTTTTCTGTGCATTAGTGCATCTTGCAGTGGTTCCAAAACAGATTAATTTGAGGTGAGCTTGATCAGTAGTAAATGGTTGACGTTGACATTTAAAATATTCCATTTGGGTGCCTGAGCTGACACATTTTATGGGCGAGTAGAACAGTTCACACTTCTTGCAGTTATTGTATCAAGCTGTCTACATCTTGATTTACATTCCTTTCATATCTTGAAGATTTTCATTGCAACTGTGAGGATGAGAGACTTAATTATACATTGGAATTCAAGTGTTCAAAAAAAATGACACAGCAAATTCAAAAATAAGGAAAATTACGATGCAATTTATGCAGCTGCAGAATTGTGTTTTATACAGAGCCATAGAGATATATTGGGTGCGTGACTCCACTCTGAAAATTGACCGAAAATGGTGTTATAGCAACTATGTTCATCATATCTCAACAATTCCAAATGAAACTTTTCAGTTTACAAGTAGGAAAAAGTTACTTTTTTAAGCTAAGAAAACTTACCCTAGCTTCCAAAAGCCATGCTGTCTAAGTATCGTCAAAAGAAGCAAAGGATCTGAAGGTCATGTGTATGTTTCAGGAACACATGTAAGCCCACTGTCTTCAACTCCTACTCTGATTGACATTTGAAGAACTCGGTGTTCCCTTCAAATTCTGCCAGTCATATTGACAAGACAGTGTGTAACTGAATGCAAGATTTGGTCAGTAGAAGGTTATTGCTTGGCAAGGGCTTAAAATGCGTGGACCTCTGCATGACTTTTATTTTAGGAAGGGTTGTAAAGCTTGGGTATTACAAAACAAATACAGTTTTGCTTGTAAATGAAATGCATAGGGGATAGAATTTCCTCTAGAATATCACTACATATAATTATTTTGGTTCAGTGAATGTTGCCTGTCAAAGAATGATATTTCTTTAGGTGTGCCATTTGTCTTCTGAAACAGTATGGCGGTGTTGTCCCGGCAGTTGAGTCCAGTGCTGCTAGAAGAGAGTAACTGCGTAACTCATCAGATTCCTTAGAGGATAATAGACTTTTGTAAGGGTGAATGATACTGGTGGAAATCTATTTATTGATTGTTTCAACATACTATGTAGTATACAGTTCCTGCCCACAGTGCCTGCTGTTTATAAAGCCCTAAATTACCAGTCCTTGTAGTGCTTTCTTTTGCCTGTGCACAGCCCTGTTTTTTTTGTCTTGGTTACAAAACTGCTATGAATCTATGTAAGTTACAGAAAGATTGTCCTCTCCTTTGCTGCAGACATGTTCCAGATTCTTACTATTTTGAGCTTAGACCAAGTGGCACTGCTGGTTCTCTAAGAACTACATAGAAAAATTATGCATCATCTTTTGAATGTAGCCAGTACATTGATTGGGCTCAACAGGACCCATCAAGGGTTTTGAAAAATGACTCTGAAGAAAGGATGAACTCCCCTTCATTTCCTTGCTCTGTTGCCTCATGAAGATATTTGGAATGATAAGTGACAAGAGCCAGAACTTAACCAGAAACATCAAGCTAAATTATGTCTCTGGAAGTAGTGGTAGGCATCAGGAAATGACAGGGTGGGTGGAAGGGAGTTGCTAATGCTTGCTTGAGTGGAAGATGAGGAATATCCTATATCCAGAGTTTCAATTTTTAGTTCTTGCTTCCAGAACAGCCTAACTGAACTTCCATAGCTTTTGTGGTGACAGACTTCCAACTTCATTGTTTAAGTTGTTTGTCTTAAACACAAGGATTTGAAGCACATAAGATGTTTGGGGAATGCAGTGCATTTTACTTGATAGCCTTTTAACGTTGCTTCCTCTTCCTTCTGTTAAAAGGTCCCTTTTAACCTTGATTCCTCTTCCTTCTGTGCCCAGCAAAGGGACTGTTTGGGATTAGAAACTTCAGGTTAGGTCTGTTCAGCTTCATCTCTGTTTAACAGTTTTGATGGTACCTGCCATCTCAGGTTTCAGAGGTCACCATCTACTCTGAAAACAGGAACGAGTGGAGACTGTGTCTGTTTAGTGTGCTCAGCTCTTGCAGCTGCACACATAGAGATCTCACATGCAAAAGCCTGAAAAACACATTGACAACAGGGGACTTAGGTTTTTTTGCTTTGTGAGTTTAATTCAATCCCCTAATGTTGTTTTAATATTGTTTTTTTTGTATCACAAGAGCCATTACTGCAGCTTCCAGCAACATTTTTACTCTCTTTCAAAATAATTGTGCCTCAAATCATTACAAGTGTTTCCAAATCAGTAGCCTTGTATGACGGCCTCCTTTTGAAAGTATGCTCTAATATGGATTGGAATCTTAATGGCAGCATGAAAGCACATCAGTATTGATGTGTAGCATATGGTCTGGATTTTCTTTATTGGCAGCTTTTCAGCATGAATAGAGGGGGTTTTGTTTCTTTGGTTTTGTTTTTTAAATTAATGTCATGTCTGACAGCCAACAGGGGAGGAAATCTCTGCTGTATTCCTAGTTTACTGAGTAGTTACCTTCACACTTGTGTCTAATTCACCCAGTATAACCAGCTTGGAAAAATTATTCTCCCATGTACATCACATATTTTTAAGTATGTATGTGTGTGCATGCACTGATATATGTGCGTATATATATGCATATACACATATATCTCTACTGCTGTCCTACATTTCATAGCATTTTAGAGATACCTACTTTGTTTTTAAAATTCTCAATGGAATTTCTGTAGCCTCATTAACATAATCTCTCTCCCTCTGCTTTGTTCCCTGACTAGTGCATTGTCTTTACACTTTGGTGAAAGCCTTCTCCTCTGTAGCTCCTACTATCTGTTCCAACTTTGATGTACATCTGTCAGGCCCCTTTATTCCCTCACTCTTTTCAAAGCTAATTTGCAAACATACCTATATTCTGTGCCTCACCGGTGCACATTTGACTTCTCTCTATTTGCTCTTAAACGGGTGACAATTTCTCTTGTGTGCTTTCTGAGTTTTATTGACAAAGAAGAAATATTTTTCTTTGAGGGACGATAAACTGTGACAATAACTGGAATATAAAGTTGGGGTATATATCTTGTTGCCTAATTTTGGAATGTATAGAAATCTCTCCCATGTGACTGTTTCATAAGAGAACTGCACTTTAAAGGTAAAGCAAAGTTAAAAAGTTGAATAGATGCAGACGACTGTTTCCTTCCTGGGATTTTACTAAGAATTTTCATAGAACTCATTCCAGTGAGTATGGGAACACTGATCTGCATCAGTATTCTTTTTTAATAACATTATTAATCTCCTTATAATGCTGATCATATGACTTTCAGTCCACTCGTGCTGGAATATTTGTCAGCAATATGAAAATAGTTTCCTTAATACAGAAGGTATTTTGCATGTGCCATACAATCTCAGGCATAAGGACATTATATTAAAAGCACATATAGAAAAAGTTTTTCTTTGCTCAAATTGTTTCTTGCAGTGTTTGCAACATAAGGCTTTTCACCCCAATGAGCCATTGCCACCAATTGAACAGCACCTTCTTGAGATGCTGGAGATGCCCCATGTGGTAAAAGAAAAGTGTCAGGCTCCGCTTGAAAAAGTAAAGGCACTTTTTCCCCTAAAGGAAGTTGGCAAGAAAAAAGAAGAGAAGACTGCTCAAGACATCTTCAAAGACAAGTAAGTTGAAGATGTATTATGGATTTTTTTGAATTTTTTTTTTTACACTTCAAATTGTTTTTGCTGAATGAAGCAGGCTCAGAGTCTTTTGAACATAAGATCAATGAGCTACACGCTGAAAAAAATGCTGATGGTTGGAGAATGTCTGGGGTATTTTGTGAGTAGTGGTGGTCTTACTGTTATGGGGCAAGACACACCAGGAACCAGTCTGTAGCTTCCTCATGTCTGTATTTGTTGTCACAGAATCACATAATCCATCAGGTTGGAAGGGACCTCAGGAGGTTTTTTGTTCAACCTGCTGCTCAAAGCAGAGTCACCCGTGAGACTAAAAAGGTACCTCAGGGCTTCACCCAGTCTGGTCTTCAAAACGCACAGAGATGGAGGCTACACATCCCCTCTGGGCAACCTCTTGCATTGCTTACTCTCTCCTGGCCAAACAGTTTGTCCTACTGGTAGTTATAAAATAGTTCAAATAGGAATAACACAGGGTCTAATTTAGTTTAGAATAAATGCTGCAGAGCTTTAAATTAGCTGTAATGATGAGTCTTCCTTCTCGGCTTGCTCAATTTAGGTCGCTTGGTAGCTTTCATTTTGAATTCCAAATCGAAAGAAAAGCAGCTTGATTATTATCTGCTGTGCAATAAATGTAGATGTCTTGAAAAATCAAACTGTTATGGACTCTTCCTGGAACATCTATTGTCTGAACAGTTTTTAAGATAATTCTTTTTTTTTTCTGTTACTACATATACTGTGTTTACTTTATTCGTGCTGCAAATATGAAGCATAAATGCTTAACTGCCACAGCATTGGTACTGCCAAGTCAATTAGCTTAAACAAAATCTGTTTCTTAGAGCTTAATTTATCGAATACCTGCAATATAACTAGTGGGTCTCCTGGGATGTTGGAGAGATCTCGGTTAGCTCCTTCTCTCTCCTTTTTTGTCATTTCTAGCTCAGTCCTTTCAACATCTTTGAGCCATTTTGAGACCTTGCTTAGCTGAGCTGTCATATATCCTTTACCTTGGGTTGGCTAGAGCCTCCTCAGCATGTTATCTTTGGGAAGACAGGACATAAGACTTCTCACATTACTGCAATGGTATAATGACCACATTTCTCTGTACAGACTGGGAAACACCTCGCTTCTTATTTTCTTCATTGCTGTGTATTCCCGTCTTGCCTTAGTATGTCTGTGATTTCATACTGATTAAATTCTCTTCTCCTTGCTCTGTACCCCAGTTTCTCTGTGCGTGTGTGCATGCATACATATGTTTATATGTGTATTTTAAAAAATGATAGAACCAGTTTTAAAAAAAAAAAAAGGGGCAAAACAAGTTCAAAAAATCTAGGGAGAGACAACAAAACCAGCAACCCATTACGGGCAGTTGCTTAAAAACATATTGTCCCAAAGGCATCAATTTGACAAGCAAGAAGGAAAGTTATTTTGTTTAAAAACTGGCTTCCTTTAGAGGGGTGATGAAAGCAGCTATTAAAATAATTGAGATAGAAATTGGTGTAAGGCATTAAAATGATTTTTAAAAAAACATCTGTAAGGGAGGCAAAAGGATACAGACTGAACTATGCAAAGAAGAATGAATGGAAATAGGATTTAAAAATACGGGAAAAAATGGTGTTGCTGTAGTAATGCACGGGAACAGTAGTATTGTCAGTACTACAACAGAAGTGTTAACTTAATGTTTTTGTTCTGTGTTTGGGGAAAAGCTGAGTGCTTTAATTAAATCACTTGATAAAGAAAAGCACATCGGTCTGCAACAATGACTAAGGAATATGTTAAACACCAGATAACTTTCAACGTATTAAAACTCAGATCTAGATAATTTGCACTAAAGTGTTTTGAAAAAGTTGGCTAGAAGCTCTCTTGACTTGTCACAAGTAGGATCCCCCAGGGATCAGTATGAGGCCAATGTTGTTTAATATCTTCATAAGTGATCTGGGTGACAGGATCAACTGTGGTCTGATGAAGTTCACTGATGATACCAAGCTGAGTGGGGAAGTGGACACTTCAGAAGGGAGACCCACCCTGCAGGAAGACCTGGATAGGCTGGAAGAGTGGGCTAACAAGAACCTTATGAAGCTCAACAAGGACAAGAGAACAGCCACAAAGATGGTCAAAGGACGGTGAACCTGCCATGTGAGGAAAGGCTGAGACAATTGGGTTTGTTCAGCCTTGAGAAAAAAAGACTTTGGGGAAACCTTATCACCATCTTCCAGCAATTAAAGGGTGACTACGAAGAAGATGGAGACTCTGTTTTTACAAGGAGACTCATGGAAAAGGGGTAATGGGTACATGATACTCCTGATACTCCTGGGGTGATTCTGATTAGACACGAGGAAAATTTTTCACCACGAGAACAACAAACCATTGGAATAATCTCCTCAGGCTAGTGATGGATTCCCCAACATTGGACACTTTTAAGATTCAGCTGGACAGGGTGCTGGGCATCTTGTGTAGACCATCCTTTTGCCAAGAAAGTTTGGACCAGATAATCCTGAGATCCCTTCCAACCTGGTATTCTATGATATTGACCTGATCCTTCTCTGCTTAATTTTTAAGGTCTAATGTGATTAAAGCAACATAAATGTAGGCATGATATCTTAATACAGATGTTAATATTCAGCACTCATTTGTTTCACTTTTGCTAAGCTTTGTGTAGTTTAAAAAAATCCAGTAAAATAGAAAGCATTTTACTTTTTCTTTCTTAAGTTGGCTTTGGAGAGACTGTTCCCTCATCCAGCTTTGCAGTATGTGAGAGGCTCTCTATAAATGTAGAAGCAGGTGTTTTAAATTGTATTGTATTTTATTGCTTTTTCTCAAATAGCAATTGCACATTTTACAGTTTAAAAATACTGCTAATCAGTGCATTACCAGTAACAGATTCTAGATGTCAGACCCTTAGCTGGTATAAATGGGTATGGATTCATTAGTTTCTGCTGAACTGCACTGATTAATGACACCTATAGATTTGGTCGTAGGCAGTTAAATGCAGCAGCAGCATTTATGTTCTCCTCCTTCATCCAATCCCAAAGCATTTTGAATTGGTAAAAATAAAGTGGGAGGATAAAGATTTCAAGATATTGCAACTGAGTGCAAAACACCTTTGGAGAAAAAGATTCTAGAAGAGAATTTTCATTGTTCTTTGCACCTTTCATCAAACCACATGAATATACAAGCATTTTGGTTCAAGTAGAAGTTCTAAACTCACTGGTGTTAAATAAGCATCAGTTTTCTCCATTTTACAGACAGGTGTATTGGCTGTCCACAGCAATCAAGCACCTTGTTCAAGTTCAGCCAGAAAGTCAGCGGAGTTGAGAATGAAGCAAGGTATCCTCTCCTTGTCACAAAGCATAACCAAAGTCATCGCTTCTCCTCAAGTGATAAGTCCGGTTATGTTGGATGACAGGAGTTGCTGGGGAGAAGGGATTTCATTTCAGTAGTGACAAAATTAAGTAAAGGACAGAGAAGACTACTGAAACAAAGTGGGACAGACACTGATTGTAAAGTAGGGGAGGAGTGTGCTATAGAAAGTAAAAAGGAAGAATGTACAAGTTCTTTCTCATAGTTTATTGGTTCTGTAACGTTGCAATGCAAGTTTTAAAATCGGTTCTAACCTTGTAGAATGCAAAGTGGCACCTAGTCCAGGATCCCTGGCTTTGTCCCTGCATCATCAAGCAGTTTCTTCTTTTCACTACAGTAGTAGAATTTTTAAGACAAACTTCTTTGTTTTGGGATTCCTTGAGCACAAATACTGCCGTTTAGATTGCTGAGTAGATTTCAGTCATTCTTAAACTGAAATCGATTCTTCTGTGTCAGTAGCCTGTCACATTAAGTGACATAGAACATGGTGTCTGATTTTCTTCCCCGTTTGTGATTAGCTGGGCTTTGTTCTGTTGCCAAGATGTGCTCTAAAGTTTGGCATGTTGGATGTTACGATTAAGTCTCTGGTTTGAATGTACACCTTGGTATATGTTACCTGTGAGGGCAGAGCTAGAAAGTAGCCTAAAATCACAGTTAGCTTTTTAAAAATAACAAATAGTCTTTTGAAAGCATTTTGAGATGCAGCTTAAAATGTTCTAAGATGTTCTTATATACTTAACTGGGGTTTGTCTAGCAGGTTTTGACTCCTGTAAGTAGAAGTTTATACAGCACTCGTGCGCTGATACAGGATATTTTAAACTCCAAAGCCACTCTATAAGCAGATTTGTAGTAGCTATTAATTCCAGGACAGGAACTAATAGGTAATTTTTGAAGAGTAAATGAATTTCTTACTAAAATGTCGTTTCATTGCCATTTAATGTTACGAAGATCTGGTGAGAATACCAAATGTCATGTAATATACTGTAAATCATGTACTGTAAATTATCAAGGTTAACACAATATACCGGTTCTAAATAAAGTGACCGGAGTTATTATGTATTTAGAAAGGTGGAGAAGATGTGTATGAGTAAATTGACTCCTGAAATAGGCATGAATAATCTCGCATCTTCAACAAGCACTGCCTTTGCTTTATACTAAGATAAAGTTTGATCTCTGTTTCTACTGTCTGCTTTGTGCAGGGGAAAATGAAGCATGGTTTAGTGTTAATTTGGGAACAGCTGTATAATGAAGTTTTGTTCAGTGTATATTTCATTCATTTACTAACTTCCTACTTAGTAGGCAGGACAGTTTACTTGAAGTGTTTATATTCATTTTTGTCCTTCTCATTTGCAGCAGTGAAGATGGACCCAAACCTAAGAAACTAAAAATTGAAGATGAGGAAGGTACCTTTAGCATCATGAAACTTGCTGAAGGCAATGTCACCTCTGTAAGCATATTTTTACAAATCTGATTAATAAAGGGGAAAATTCATTTCTCTAACTGTATTATAGTGAATGTACAGAATTCCTCATAAAAGGACGGTTTCTAGCTAAAATATGACTGAAAAATTGTCTGCTTGTAGATTTCAGAGACTCTGCTAGAGATTTAAAGACCGTTTCCACTACCCTTATGTCTATGTTAGCACAACTTTCCATCAGTCTTGGATATTTTAGGACAAAATTCTCTTTCAGTGTCTAGAACTCCGAAGGGCAAGCCTGAGGATCTGAAGAAAACAGAATCTCAAATTTGGGGTTCAGTAGTTGAATTTTGTTCTTGTTCTCTTTCATCTGCAACATGTTGCCTCTGTATATTTAATCAAAGGTATTGCTGAGATTTTTAGAGGCTGTTCTCTGCATTGATTTGGGTTCTAAATCACAAATTTGGCTTCATTTTGGTGACAGGCTAAACATCTAACTTAATTATAAATATTATGTGCATGGGTAGATGAGGCCTGTATCGTAACTGTGTATCTTCCTTTATTTGATTTTTCAAATTTCAAGAAAAAAAGGTGATTTAATATTAATTGAGATAACTTCACTTGTTGCCAAACTGCCCCTTAAGGTTTGTTTTAAAATCCGTGATTGAGATTTTAAAAAATAGTTAAAAACTAAGACAGATTTTGTACTCTTAATATACACTTCTGATTTTTCCTTAAAAGTGGCATTGCCAGGTTTAAAAGAAACATGAAACCAAGCACACTTATTGAAAGATTGAAGAATTATTTTGACAGCAAAGCACAAAGTTTTGAAATAGACGTAGGAAAATTTTGATTCCTGAAAGGAAATGTTAAGCAATGTAATTTGTGTTTTCTAAAGTCATTGCATCTGTTTTTCAGTAGACGTTTATTTATATTTGACCTGGTTTTAGTTTAGTTTGTAAGGGTTCTGCACTTGTGCACCCGTTTAGAGCTTCAGCTTTAATATGTCAGACTAGGCCAGAAAGGGTAAATGAATTAAGTGCAAGCTTTTAATTTTGAGCTTCCTATTGGAGTGGCAAACCAATGATTCTGTACCCACATGCCTGGGAGCTCCCATTCCTCATTAAGCGTCTGTCAAGATTAGTGAGAGGTCTGTGCCACGGGAAGTCTCAAAGCTGAACTAGCAGATAGCCTGAATTACTCTGCTTCTGACCTCTAAACCCCAGGGAATATGGTTGGCTTATAAGAGTGCAGGGTACTAAGTGTAAGTTCATCTTGCTCATGTCATAACTAACCTTTGCTGGAAGTGCTGCGCACACATTGTAAGACTTTCATTTTATGAGTCTGCATGCAGAGAATTGTGAACCTTCTGTTTCCATATTAAAATACACAGAAATTTAAAGATCCTTGTTACCTTGCAAGAATAAAGAAGTGGATGTTGGCAGACGATTGTATCATTTTTGGACCTTTTGTAGGTTGGCAGTGTTAACCCAGGAGAAGATTTCCGAATTCTGGTGAGGCAGAAAAATGCTGATTTCAAAGACGGTAAGTGACTTTTATTTATCTTAATTGTATTTGGTAGCATCTTCAGGGTTCAGTAAATTCAATCCATTTGTCTAAGAATATGTTTCTAATGCTGTGTGAGATGCTCTGGAATTCACTGCTTCACTTCTAGTGCCACTCAGCTAAGAAAGTTGTCACTCGTAATTCCCATGTTAGTATTTGCCTTCCCCATTTGAAAGTCTCAGATACCTGTGTTTGTGTAAGATGGCACTAGACATTGAGGTATCTGAACAGCAACTCAGGTGTTCTAAGAGAAGATCTCTTGGCACTGACTGACAGCCTCATTCAAACTGGGCTTCTTATCAGGCTTCATGGGATCTTTCTGGCTTGGAGTGGAGGGATGATCACTGCGTGCAGAGTGAGAAGCCTGTCTTCTGCTGTCTACTTGTTCTGTTCTATGAAGAAATAAGAATCTGATGCCTGGGATTTAAATCTTTACATGCAAAGATCAGTTCTTACTGCTTGTTGTGAGCCAAAGAAAGCACAGGTGAATTTAGGGTGTAATAAGCTGGTAATATGTGACTCTTAAAGATGAAAGCAGGATCAGTGTGCACCAAATCTATTCTCAGCATGCAGCAAGACAGGATTTTGATGCAGAGGCAAGGAAGAATACAAAGCACAGGTCAGCCACTGTCTTGCATGCCCCGAGTCTGAAAATGAAAGGAACTATCATTTGTTTGGTATTTCCCGACTGGAGTAGCCATCCAGAGATATATATAATCCAAAGGTATCCTAAAAAGAATGCACAAGATGGATGAGGTCTTTTTGTTCTTTTAAAGAATGATTTGAAGGTTGTGGCAAGATAAACCTCATCTGCTGAATAGCCACTAATGCAGCATTCCTTTTCAAAGAAAAAGATTTGCAGAGGTGCTGAAGTGAGGTGCTGGGTATTTCAACAAGGACTATGGTCTTTTTGGACGTAGTTTGAGGAGGGTGTTGAGTAGTATATTGATTTCTGATACAGGCTGTTAAAGCCTACATAGCTATTTCTCTACGGAATTACAGATCCATAAGCCAGCTTTTTACATGGATTTTGCATTAGATCCAGAAGAAATTGTTTATTGAAAAAATATTTGGAACTGTGTTCTCAAATCTCAGATATACTAAGCTGCAGTACAAAAGCATTGTACGATATATTAGAATGCAGAAACTGTGAAACAATTGACTACGTTGGTATAGTAATTAATTTTATTGTGTAGGAAAGCTTTAAGGCAGAAATAAGTATAGTGATTACCCTTGAAGGTGGTTTAACAAAGGAGTGCTTAAATATGTCCACTTGGTAGCTGTGCTGGAGAGAACTGCAGTACGTGATTGGATGGCTTCTGAAATGTTGAGCAATCTGCTTTTATTTTATGTGTGATCTGTTCTGTAATTATAAGGTGTGGTTAGACAGAAGGTAGTGCAGTCACCCATCTACAGGAGAGATAGAAGCCACTATAAATAAAAACATGCTCTGCATATTATTTTTTTTATTCTGCATAATCCTTTTTCTGCTTTAGAGCCTTTTAGGTAGCTTAATACATAAAACATTACAGGCATGTTTTAATGGCTTGCTGTATTGCATTCTGGTTATGTAAATAGTAAATTCTGCCTTAAAACTATTCAGTGGTTCTAAGGGGTTTCTTTTAGTATCATTTTCTATCATATTTAGTGATGAAACTTTTTTTCCTCTGCTAAACCATGTGAAATGTAAAATGTCTTTGCAGGAAAGGATAATCTGTGGCATTCAAATAGTTTATTGGAAAAAAGCCCCAACAATGACATTATATGTCAGGATGCAGACAGAAGAACTATTAGGTTGCATCCTGTTTTGCTTCTTTCTTGTATAAAAAGAGCATCTAGTGTAGTCTTCCAAACTGAATAGAGTCTACGTTCTTATCTTTAAAAAGGCAGTAATTCCTTCTTCCTCCCTTCCCCACAAAATAGCAACAGACTCCCTCCATAGAGAGGAGAAAGGACTTTCAACTGTTTGTTTGCTTGGGCGTGGGTTTTTTTGGTAGATAGAGAAGTTGTAGCAATAGGAAAAGCTGTACTTCAAATACTGACAGTACAGTGGCTCACTAATTAAACTGCAGGTTCATGGCATGCATCCTCTTCAGTCCACAGCAAGTCCCTCACCAAAATTATAAAATCATCAAGACCAAAGTATGGCAAGGGATATTTATTTTTTACACAGCTTGTAGGAAGTTCTAACGGTATATTTATCCTTGTAAATGAGTACCAATGCATCTGCTGCAGTGGCCTCACTGGGATTTGATGATCAGAGTTTGTGCTATTCATAGGAGAAGCCGATGATGCGCGCGTTAGACAGCCCATGTCTGAGTGCTGGGTCTCATGGCAGACCAGGGCAGGAGAAACGATGCATTCGCTGTTAGTGAGAACTGGGTCACTAATGTATAAACACATTTTTAAAGAAAATCTCAGGGTTTCAAATTGGCAAGGGCCTTAGGGATAGGTTTTCTGAGACTGGCAGCTCAATTCCTGAAACAGTAATCAACTTTGGTTTTAATTGACATCTGTGTAGTTTATTACAGTAGGGACCCACTTACGGCTTACGTGATGAATTGTGTGTGAGGGTGTCAACTTACTGGTTAATGTTAATTGCTCATGTAACTAATATTGCATTTCCCTTCCAGATATCTTTACTTTCTTGTTTGCATTCATGGCCAGAGAGATGTCATTTTATGCAGGTCTTATTTTGAGCAGGTTACAAGTGCACAGTCATCACAAAGAGCAGTGTTCTGATAACAGCTTCTGACACTTTTGTCAATGAATGCAAACAAAATAGATTAGTTTGCCTGAGTGGAATCTAATTGTTGCTCCCAAGGGTGTACAATGAGTTTCTGCATTGCTGTGGCTGCAAAGAAGATTCTCAAATTCAGCGAGTGCTTGCGATCTTTGAAATGCCAAAGGAGTAGCCACATGACTACCAGTTCATCCTGTTTGACTACTTACAGTTTTCCATCCATGTTTCTGGAGAGCAGAAAGTATCTGATGGGGTTGTTGTATTTTCATATGCTTCTGTAGAAGATAGGATGGCTTAACAGGGGGTAAAAAAGATACTGACAAATGAATAGTATTTTCTTGGGTTTCTAAATTTTCTGTGCAAATTTATAGACGAGATTTCATTGCACCTTACAGGACTGCTATCTGAGAACTTGATGTCTCAAGTCCTGTAGTTGAAAGAGCTTTTTTTATTTTACTGACTGTCAGTGAAGAGAGAAATCTGCAGTGACAACTGTACAGTTTATGGACATAACGAAAAATATGTCCAGAGACAAATTGTACCAAGTGCTCATTTTTATATTTATAGCAATTTTGTTAATATTTTTATTCCTAGAAAAGTAAAGTTAAGAGTCAGTAATTACACTGGTTTTGCACTGGATGCTTTATATGCAAAGAAGAATTGTGTATAAGAGATTTGCAATGGGAATTTATTAGACAGTTGCAACAAGAATGATATTTTATGGCAAGATTTTCTGTGGAAATGTATATAGCTAACTACCTTTCTAGACCTTAAGATAATTTATAAAAACCCTAGTATTTACTTTCACTTTTTGTTGGCATATGTCTTTGCAGTTAGTCTGCATTTTTATCTTATTGGATTTTTTGTGTGTGTGTGTATTTTGGAAACTATTCATGCTCTACTGCTAGTTAGGCCAAGTGCAATAACTGGCTTGATGAAAATGATTCAGTCATTGGAAGAGTATTTGCAAACCAAATACTTGAGTATATAAGATCACTTTGAAGTTTCCTGTGTGTCTGCTTCACAGAGAAGATGAAGCCAGATTCGTCTTTGAAGGGCCTGGTGATCGGGTGAGACGCAAAGCTCTGAGTTGCAACAAACAGAATTTAGATTAGATGTTATAGGAGGGGAAAAAAAACCCCTCACAATGATGGTAGTCAAACAAGGAAAGAGGGGGCCAGGGAACTTGGAGATTCTCCATCTTTGGAGCTATTTGCTACTCAAGTCAGTGGAGCTGCCTGGTCCACAGGGACCCTGGTTTGAGCAGGGATTTGGACCAGACGTCCTTCAGACATCCAGCTTAGATCATTCTGATCCACACCCACACACCAGTTAGAGACACCATTTCAAAATTGAGCAGCACCTCAGAGGACACTGGAGTAGTTCAACGGGTCTTGATCTTAAAATCCTTATTTCTTGGCTTAAAGAAGAAGGAAGTCCTCAGAAAGTTTGGACAGTTTTCTGTTTATAGTCTCTTTCTTCTTTTCAGTTACAAAAAGATGATACTTACAGAGCAGTAATTTACAATTTATTATCAAGTGGTTGAACTGATTTGTCAGTGACTTATTTAAGCACTGTCCATTAATACAAATCATTACACCACCAATGGATAAATCAAAATATCGGTAACAACAGGAGTCTTTTGTCTACAGAAAGAGCTATTTTTTTAATTCGATGAATTTTTTAGGGGGAGGAGAAATCCCCAAGGAATTGGAACTTGGACTGTAATACAGCCTTATCTATTACTATGCTGTAAGCTGGTTGGCACAGTAATCAAGACCAAGGACTGAACGGAACAAACATGAAAATATAACTACACTTTTGTACTCTATTCGGGGATAACAAGTGAACGTAATTGTTCGTGGCATATTTCACAAGAAATAACAGCACTGGTGAATGTATCCTAGAGTAGGGAATGTATCTGAATGCCAGTGGGGAAGGGAGTACATTCTGGTAGAGCTAAAATGTCTTCTATTCAAAGATATTTTTTTACAATTTTTTTTAAAACTGTGGTTCTCCAGCCTTTAATCACTGTGTTTGGTATCTAACCAATCAGGTACAGTAAAAGAGGGAAGCAGAAGATTAAAATTTCTTGGGATGATCTGCAGAATGTGGTGCTTATTAGGAGTGCTGGAATTCCAGTTTATGCAAAAGACAGAATTTCATTAGTTCACTTCCTTAAATATGTGTGGGGAATGATGGAAGTTGGGAGAGAAGAAGAAAAGTTATTACACAGTAGTGGCCTTGTAACTCTACGACCTGCACTTCAAAACTCCAATGCCTGAGGTTTGTCTGGGACGCATCAGAGTTAATGCTAATATTCACAGTTTAGTCAGACATCTTTATGCAGAACACGCCTTTCTGCAAAAACAAGGAGATTTATTTTCTGCAGCACCCAAACCCAAAACAAAGATTTGCAGTAACAGAAAGGCAGATGATGAGCAGCAGGAAATCAACAAAGTTCTCAGACGTAGAAGTGTGAAGGAATGCAGTCCACTTTGGAAAACCTCCAGTTACAATCCTTACCTGCCATCTCTGGTATTGTCTTTGACCCCCTGAAGTAATTCAGTAGTGTAATCAGAACACGGAAGTTTTATCTATTTTAGATTCATCAATCATTGGCCTGTTATATAAGGGAGACCCGATGGCCAGACCCAATTTTAGCCAAGCTGTTTCAAGATGTTAGAAGAATCAGACTTAAAATATTGTTGCCATGTAACCTGTTTTCTGCATATATTATGGTCTTCCAGTGCCTTGTAAAACATTGTAGGGTTTTTTTTGGTTCCTTACAACAGATTTCAAAAGGAGGCAGCTCAGAGTCAGAAGCAAGAAAAAGTTTTTTCTTCTGATGCCTGACAGTGCAATCAAATGGAAAAGGATTTTTAAAAAAATTAAATGCAAAAGAAGTAGAGTGTCTGATAATTTCAAACAGTATGCTGGAGTCATTCTGACAATAAAGACTTTTATTGCACCCTAGTAGTGCCTGGGGTTTTAATTTAACACATCAATGAAAAAGGCAGTGTTTAAAAAAACCACCACCACCACTGAAAACACCAGCAGGACTTGCCTTTATTAGTGCAATTCGTAAGAAATTAGAACATTTAATGAGAAAATCGTTAACCATGAAAAAAATGGACTGACTTAACTTGGGGAGCTTAAGTAGTGAGACTTCGATTTAGTTTGTCAGCTACTGGTGAAATAAAAAAGAGTGAGCTGATCACCTCTGGAGCAGTAGGCGCTTCAGCGCGCTTCCTCGTGCAATAGCTGCTGTTGGACAGAACCATTATCCGCCTCCTTTTCTAGAAACCCTGGAGTCAAAAGCTGGTGGGAGAAATATCAAACATGTCTGGTTTTACTCTTTTCAGAGCTGCTGTCCTGCAGATTCAGTTCAATTAGGCATTTTATAGAACCTAAATATAACGGTGCTGTGTACGCTTACAGTGAGCGGAGTGGATTATAGCATCTCCATGCTTCTTGGTGTGTCCACTTATCCTTGTCTCTTCTGTCACTCTGGCAGATGATTTTCTATGGCTGAAACAGTTGCAGTAATGTATGTGCCTGTAACATCTGAACATAACGAGGTCAGGCTAAAGGTAATCCCATAACCTGCCTTTAGCAGTACAAGAGGAGGACAGGCAGATGCTGTGACTTACCCAGAACCCTTTCCTGCATTTTCTTCCTCAATGGCAACATCATCTTTAATCTCTCTTGATAGAGTTCCTCTTTAAAGAATTCTAACAATTTGTTCAAGCTTTTTTTTTAAAAAAACTCTTGAAACTTCCAGCATCCCACAGCATCCTAATGTAAAGGGGTTAACTGCTTTTGTTTGAAGAGGTACTTTGTTTTCATTTGTTCTTAACCCAACTCTTTGCACTGGACTATCACTCCTGATTCATCCTTTTCCCAGTGCTTCTGAGTTTGTAGATCACTATTGGATGCTCTTCACGCTTGTCTTTCCCCAGGCTGAGGTGTCTGCCACAGGGTAGAATTGGACATTTCCTCAGCTATAATTAACCACGAAGTAAATTAAGTACTAAAATATAGCAGAATTTAGTTGTGCTTGCGGAACTCCCGGTGATATTTTTCCTTGTGACATTTGCAGTGTTTTACAGCTGCCTACCTTTTAGGAGCTCAACTGTAAGGATGAAAATAGTGTTCCCCTTCTTTTTGGTAAAAGTCTTGTTGTTTGCCTCTGCTTCTCTCTGTCAGGCATACCCAGTTTATAATACTTACCTCCATAATCATAAAGAGCAGTGCCCCCATGAAAAACCATCAAACTTTCTGTACAGAGACAAGACATACACTAATGTCAGTAACAACAAGGTAGTCTTTTAACTCCAGTCACCCTACAGGTGTTGTTTTGACATTATCACACCGTCATTATAAATGTAACACTTTTATTGGAATATGCATGTGTTTCAAAGGATCTTTAGGGATCTGCTTTGCATTGTAGAACATAACCTCCCTCAGCTTTAGGACCCAAAATGTTCTGGTTTTACTTCCTATCAAACAAGCTAGGCTGGTGCTTTTTTTCTCGGCTTTCAGGGAAAGACTTTTGCCTTGGCCATGGTTGGGTTTCTTCCTAGTATATCTGGCTTTTCCAGAGAGGCTGAAGTAATTGTCAGTAGATTAGATAACAATTATCAGTTTGAGTAGCTTGAGGCGGTGTGGGTATGATTAGCTCTTTTGATACCTGCGAAACAGTAAAAGAGACATGTAAAGGAAAAAAAAATATTTTTACCTTAAAAGTGTGCATTTTTTGATTTGTTTTTTTCCTCTTTGTCTTTCAGTGAGCCAGCAGCTGATAAACCGCATTGATCAGTTCCTGGAAAATAAAGGTTCGCAGTACTACATGAAAGGGATCAATTGTATCAGAGTTTTCAGAGAGGAGGCCATTAAGGTAATATTAATATGTGAAAACTCTCATCTCGTTCAAATTAAAGGCATGATGGGCCTATTTTGCTGTATTAGAAACTTGATTATTTCTTCCTACAGCAAAAAGAATTGATTCATAGATTAAAATCTCTTATGTTGTTTGAAAGTTTAGAAATATATTTGCATTTTATGTTTTTTTATTCCTACTGAAATGGAGACTAGCTTCTTTGGTATTACTGTTATTTCTTTTCTTTTAAACATAAAAACACAAGGCCTATGACCTGATGCTTGCAAAAGAAAAATAAGCAGTCTTGTAAATTTCTTAAATAAAGCCAGTTACAAGGAAGTCTAAAGCTAGTTACGAGAAAGTCTTTCTTGTTTTCTGAAAGGCAGTTTTTGTGGCTCGCCTTTCCTTAGAACTCTTGGCTTCAGCAGTGATAAAAACCAAAATCTGTACTGAGTCTTGTGTTCACCATGTTAGATGACTTCATGAAGAATTAAGTTTCCAGTGCTCTTTAGTAAGCTACTTTAATATTTATCTCTTATCATTACTGTTATTTTTTTCAGCTGTCCAAGGTGCAGTGCTTTAATGATTTTCTGCAGGCCCTGAAATCAAAGGTGGAAGATAAAGCCTTAGCTGATTTCTGGGAGATCATTATACAAGGTAGGATGGCATTCGGGAACGACAGGAGAAAAAAAAAAAATTAAAAAAATAATTCTAGTTGTATTTTCCATTATGTAAGAGAAAACTTTGTTAGTAATGGGACAGAGAAACATTTTGATCTGGTTTATTCCTGCAACCTCTTTAAAAAAAAATAAAATCTTTCTTGTTGCAACTTTCTATTTTGCACTAATAGGTTCATATCAGCAATATCCATAATGTGTTGACAAGTCTTGTTGAAATGGCAAATTAATTGTGGAAGAAGAGAGACAAATTAAATGTTACAGACTAAGGAAAAGAAGATACAATTTCAGCTGAATTTCAAAATAAATGGAAAAAACTCATGTAGCAGGGATATAAAAAGAGTCTTCCAAATTAAGCTTCAAAAAAGGCATAGATAGCATTGAAATATGTCACTGATCATTTTGTGTTTAAGCAACCTGAAGGACAGAATATGTGATAATGTGACACCTACCTATGATTAAACTGGGAGATACAAGGCAGTGCAATTCCAAAAGACATTCAGAGACTACGCAAGTGATAAATAAAGAAACATTTTCACAAATATAAAACATGGTGGACTAAAAAAAAAATCTTTTACGTCACAGTCTTGTTTTTAATTGGAACCAGTGCTAAGAAAATCTGTTAAATGCCCAGTTCTTTCTCTTAAGGGTGCATATTACAAAATGCAATGATACGCTTTTGTGTAGCGCCTTTCAAATTGAAGAACTCCAGACACTCTGTAATGTCTGCTTCATCCAATTTTTAAAAATACAGGAAGAGAATTTGTTTTACAACCCAAAACAACAGCACAAGACAATACTGAAAGAATAGTATATTCAGTAGTGTTGTAGGGGACTCTTCTGTGAAGAAATATGGGGAAAAAAAAAAAAAACACAATAAATTTTGAAAGTAGGAAACTTGGATCTTCCAAAGCCATGCTAGAATACTGTTTTAATAATTTGTAGCTAGTACAAGCCAAAGTTTTTAACAAACTGGAGTATACTTTTGAGGGGGGAAAAAAACACCCACAAATACAGAGATGGTATTTTCATACAAAATAGATTATCTTCTGGTGAGAAGATGATAAAGTCATGCTGCTTTATGCATAATCTGGCTGCTCTCACTAAGTAGCTGAAATTGCTTTTCACTTGCTGCTACTAGAGGCAGAAGTCCTGTTTTCCCTGCTTCTTGCCATATGACTCATCCCTTCTTTTCTACCAAACGTGACATGTATTGGGCCTTGTCATGAGTGGCTGCAATCACAAAAAGAGGGATGGATGTGAGTTAATCAGGGGGCTCGACAGTGCTAGGTTAACAATTGGACTTGATCTTCGAGGTCTTTTCCAACCTAAATGAATCTATGATTCTCATGAGTTGTGGCTCAGGGGCAAGGCAGATCTGCGTGAGGAGTTCGCTTTCTCATGAAACCCTACCATGTACTTCATTAAGGTGACATTACACTTGTGCTGCTGCTGAAACCTTTATGAATCTACTGTTCTTTGCTCTCACACCCACAGCTTCTTTATTCAGGCACAAGCTTTCATGTAGCCAAGTGATGAGCAAGACTGGAAGAACTATTGGGGTTAAAGGCAATTGAGATTTATTTCTGTTTTCGGGAGTCACTGCACAGAATGGTGGTGCTGGCACAAACAAAAAGCAGACTCAGGGTCAGAGTAGCTCTTTGGTAGTCAGACTGTAGGTAATCGCAGCATAAGTGTTTGTATGTTAGGAGTTAATTTTTCTAAGGCTATTAAGGACTGAAGAGCATGCTGTGAATGACTAGAAGTGTAATTTCTGATAGATTTTCAGCATTTCATCTGTGATCTATGATTTCAGTGTCTCATTAGTTTGATTGTCATAATATTAGCAGTTTCCTAAATGGATACTTCCACCAGCTTATGAATATGCTCATTAATTTATTTTTATATCATAGTTGACTCATTTATGCAAGTCACATTTTCCTTTGAGCAATATTTTTTTATTTTCGCTGATGATGATGACACATTCAGAAGCTGGAAGACTTTTTTCATTTCTAACATTAAGTGTGTTTTTGGGAAGCCTTCTAATGATATTTTTATATCTCTTATTTTTTTTAGACAGAATTTCTTTGATCACTAAAGATGAAGCAGAGGGAAGTTTGGTGACTAGAGAAGAGGCTGAAAAGGTATCATTTTTTTAATGAGCATCTATTTGTTTGGAACCTGTGTTGTGGAACAGAAAATTCTTTCTTATGTGGGTAAATCTTCAGGTGAATGAAATAGGATTCCTGTGAAGGAAGAAGAGTGTTCTTTTGCCACACAATTGAAATTGCCCCAATTCAGAGCAAAAATAATTCCCTAGCATGTACCACAGCATTTGCTTTAATTGGTCTTCAGCAAGTAGCATGTATGGACATCCTTATCTGAAAATATCCTCTACAAAGGATAGGAACTTCAGGAACTGTGTGTGTGTATATACACACACACACACAAGTAAGATCACTATTTGAACTTCATAGAAAGAACATTCATCTCATTGTCATCATGAGTTCAAAATCAGGACACTTCTTTGTCTAAAGGCATTGTGAACTCTAGCAATATGAACTTGTTTGGCTAGTTTTCACCATATATGCAACAACATCAGTATTGTCCACTTTATGCAGCTCTTGTGGATTGATGGGTGTTATAGATGATGCTGGTATTTTTATTGGTGATGATATTATATCCTTCTGGAAACAAAAGGTTTGGAGTATTTGCAGGTATTCTTTCTACAGAAATATGACACTTCAGTAACTGCAGCGATGACTGAAGGATGTCACAGATCCAAAGGAGCAAATTTGAACAGGCAGAATGGTGCCTTCAGTTTGAAAGAAAGCACAGTACAGAGTTGCTCTCAAAAATTCTATTTGTGTGGAGAGGGTAAGGCAGGCATTCTTGTATCAGGCTGCTAGCTGTGTTTTTAAACAGTTTAGGAGAAAGAAAGTCCTTGCATTATTAGACCTGTGAAGGTAAAGCTGCGGCTAAAATCATTAAGTACTTTGCAGAGAAGCAGCTTTTCTAAAAGATGCCACACTGATTTGCCCAACTTCAATAACCAGAAGAGGGTAGAAGTAGGTTCTCCATGAGTGAAGAGTGAGTAAAAGGTTGTATTTTAGAAACTGCTTGTTTTCATCTGTAACAATTTACCTCAAGGTGAGGAAGGCACAGAAATGTCATGAAAATGAAAAGCTAACAAAAAATCCAGAAAGCTAAGCACGTGAGCAGAGTACAAATGACAGAATATGATGGGTTTTTCTAGATGTGAAGGACCTACTGCCTGTTTCTTATCTCACACACAATTTTATAGAGCAACTTTGTTTCCCCAGTGGTGGTTTTAAATGGTATCGGGTTTTGTTATATATTGCAATTGAATTTACTTGAATTGAATATGAATTTACTTGGAAACTTACCAAGAAAATATGTTTCTTGAGAACTTCACTTTCTAGTCTGAAGCTACTGTTGCTGCTCAAAATGTGCTAATGCTGTGTGAAATAGCCACTATTCCTTAAGGAAATCTCTACTAGATGTAGACCTTGCAGCATACTGTTGCCCTCACTGTGAGCTTGTGGTGGCTAAAAAATACTGTTCCGGCAGAGGAGTGCTGCACAGATTTTTAGAGTACCAATGATGGGATTTACAGCTGCCAGGCTAAGCTGGAGCAAAGTATTTGTAGACTGATTTCAAAATTACTTTTCAGTTTAACATCACCTTACAGTCAGCAAGGTGTTGCAGTGCAGGAAATTCTTTTGTGATTTATTGAAGGTCTTACAACAGCCGTAATTTCCTTTTAAAATAGGGGAATAAGAGAGATTGCATGAAGACAGCTCTGCAACAGAGCTCTCTGACACGGCACTAACCTTGACTTTCAGAATAAATGAGTTACATCTTTTTGCTGACCAGGCAGTTGGCAATCCCAGTTATGCACTAGATAACCATCTCCCCACATGCTTTCCAAATCCAAAACTAGAACACTGTTTCCAATTGTCTGTCAAGGTTTTATATGACTTTTCACTTAAGAAACCGGAAGACTTCATATTCTTGGAGTAAGATCTGCAAGGACAGAAAACTTTATCTTGAGGTGATGGGGTTGATCTAAAGCATGGTCCTCCTTGGTCCAGTTAAACTCTGCAACAGGTTTCTTGTGTGACACAAAGCCAGCGTTTTCCTAGGTCTGTTGTAGGCTGCAAAATGCTTCATTTGTTTTCTATACTGAAGGTGATATCCTTCACTAAAGGGTTATATTAGTAAACTAAAACTAACTAAACTAACTGAACTGAAAAACTAACTACTACTGTATTAGTAAACTATGTAACTAAAGGGTTATATATAAAATATCACACAGTAGAGGAAGATGAGAGTTTTCTTCACCTCTGTAACATGTCACATGCAAGCGTGTGGGTCAAGGGGCTGGCTGTCAGCGTGGTCCTCTGAGACACAAAAGCCTTTCCTCTTATATGCTGATGACTAGCTGATAGTTTCAAGAGTGGTTTGGATATAAGATTTCAGGTTCATAGGGTTGTTGTTTGAAGGGTAGAGGAAGACTTACAAGGCTGATTATAAAAGAAGTAATACGTAAAACTTTTCTGTTTTTTTTTTCGGTTGAGCTGGGTTATCCATGCATATTTTTCTGTCCCTGAGAAAAATGGGTTTAGGTAGGGTTGTGTTTTTTTTTTTTCCTGTAATAGTGAAGATAATCTTTTTAGAGCATGAGAATGATAGGTTAAAAGAGCAGAAATGTCAAGTGCTTTTTCTGATTGCTTTGGGGAAGATAATGGATTTCAGCACAGCTATTATATGTAATTTGCTTTTGCATAAATGTAAAACAAGCTTTGGGAAAAAACCCAACTTTGCATGTTCAGGAATTGATGGAAACTTCAAGTTTCAATTTATTGCAAATCTTCATCATACATTTCTTTAGCTTTTAGCTTTCTTTCCCTAATTTAGTGTGGGAAAGCTAATTTTGAAAACTTTGAAAAATGTGCTACTTTCAGAAATACCATTTGACTCTTAATTAACTGTGTAAAATGAAATTTGATCTGGCACAAAAAGCCTTGCAGAGCTAACAATGTCATTAGCTTTTAGTTTCATACTATGTGCTTTATATTGCTACTAGGTTAAGAACTTTTCCAGCAAAAAAGACACACAGACATACGGCATCTTGAAATTCTAATTCCTTCTGGCCCTGTCAGTTTATCATTTTTTTTTGCAGCTACAAAATCTATATGATAAATTGAAGTCAGCATGTTAAAACATGAGTGTTGTCTGTGGAGTAAGCTTTCCACGTTCCTCTTGGATGTTGCTGTTTAGGATGTAGGAAAGGTCTGACCTTTGGGTAGCGAGACCACTCGGCAGAGTTTGTCTGCATCCTCTGTCTCTGGTGTTAACCAAAAGCAATGTCTTTGCTTTTCATCCTGCTGTATATGATAATATATACTTTCCCACAAATGGGGTGCAGCAGGTGACTGCTCAGTGTTATACCCCTTGTCTAAAGCTGTCACTATTGCTCTGGAGAAGGATCAGAACATATTATATGTGTAAAATAATATTTAAGCTTTTTACAGTACAAGTATGTTGTCTCAGACTGGTAGTGCTGTGATAGGGATCCCATGACCTTTTACACAACCTCCATGGCTGTTACACTTGAAATCCTCAGGTAAAGAGTAGCTTGCTTTCAGGAGCCAGCTGTTTGCACTAAAGAGTTACTTATACTCTAAACAGGTATTTATAGCTGTTTCATGTGGTTATTTTCTAACTAGTTGTTCTCTTACATCATCTAGAGTTACACCAAAGTTGTTCCTGAATTAAGGATGATGGTACTCAAAGTCACGGAATGGGGCTTTTCTTCCTCCCCAGCTTTTGTAGTCATCTCTTCATCTGGGGCAGGGCTGTTCCTGGCTCTATATGCTTACTCCGAGGCATTTTAATAAGAAAAAGATAATGCACGATTTTATCGTAAGGATAATGGTAAAGAGACAGTAACTAAAACTTGTAGACAACTGGATACTTTTTCAGTGAGAGTCAAGTATTTGTATTTTTTTTTTGACCATTCTAGCTAAATTATTACTTTTTCACTATGTTAGGCTAAGGAAAAAATAATTGAGAGGTGGTTGTATTGTCTGTGTGTTTGATTTCAGTTATTATAGTATCTGAGCAATATTTTGTCTTCTGTTTATGGATTTATGCCTTGAGTAAAGGGCATATGGTGAGTTGTATCAGCAGCTAGAGCAATAGAATTTTACATAATGAATTTTCTATTTTTAAAGACTGGCATTCTAACCATCTTGTGTGTTTGAGGGGGTTTTTTAAATTCATGTCTTTGTTCATTTGTTAAATGTTAATTGAATTAAATAGGAAACTTCTAAGTTCCACACAGAATCAGAATGTCATAGTTAACAACTTTGCTAAACAAGCTGTTGGTCAGCTTACGTATGTATTCATATCGATTGGGGGGTGGTTTGCTGTCCTTTAGCATTTTGTAGCTATACACAATATTACTTTTAAAATTTTCTTTTTTAAGAACATAAATGTGGCCATACTGTAATGGATGAAATTTCCATCTAGCTCAGAATCCTGTATTTGACAGTGGACAATAACAAATGGGTAGGGAAAAGTGTACTGTCCCAGGCACTGATATCTTAACTATTTCCTGTGCTTGAGGTTATTTCTGTGGACTTAGGAGACTTCAAAGGATTTCTCTTCTATGAACTTTCCCCATCTCCCTGTGAGACTAGGGACTACTATTTGCAGCATCCTTATTACAGGGGGTTCTACACCTTAACCATATGTTGTCTTAAGAACCATATCCTTTTGTCTGTTTTTCAACACACTTCACCATAAAACCCTTTAAAAACAAGTCTTATGAAATTTCCTGTAGTTTAAGATTATTTTGGAGGGTGGAAACCAGAACAAACTTCCTTCATAATTTTTAATTACAGGTGGATTGTTTTGATATGCAAAGGAGACTTTCTGTTAATTTAACATTAAAGGTCTGAGTTTTGTCAGTATTGTATAAATCCATTTGTATTTTCAGTTCCTGGCTCCAAAAGAAAAGAAAAATGAAACTCCACCTCCGACAGATGAAGGTGGTGATGTTGATGATTTGGTGAGTACCGTAAAGACGTAACGTGGCTTTAGAATTAAACTCACTGAAAGGCACAGTGAGAGCGAGCGAGTGCTTCTTAAAGCAGTAGCTTGGAGTGCATGGCTTAGAAAAAACCTCAGTAGTTGAGTCAGAAAAGAGCCACACGGGAAACTTATTTGCTATTGTAAGACATAACCAGGTGTGTAATTTCGTGATGGCAAATATGTTGTTATGTAGTAATATGGGTGTTTACATAGGTTAAATGTGTCCTCCAGTGTGTTTCAAAAGAGCCGGTGAGGCTGCTCATTTGATAGCAGATTGTTATAATTTACTGTAATAGCATTTAACAAAGCTTGTAGATCTAGAACCGCTATTTTTGTGGGTTGAAAACTGAAAATCATTTTTTAAAAGATGTTTTAATCTTCTCAATTAACCTTCTCTGTATAGGCTTACTGAAATTCAAGGATTTCAAGGGGTTTTTTTAATAAATATTTTAGCCATTTTTTACAGGCTGAGTCATTACAAATCTGTCTCCAATGCTTAAGCTGATGGTGCAGTCAGTTTTAAAGAAGCTTCAATAGCAGGCAGATTTCTACTTTTGGACTGTACTTTTTTTAAATCTATAAATTGCACACATGATTATGTGAAGATGAGATTTTTAGGTTTGTTTTTTGTATTTTATAGCAGCTTAGTATTAAGTTATGTGCAGTCCATTTGCATTACACGATAATGATTTCCAGATTTGCCTTGTTTTCTAAGTGCTAAACACACGTAAGAGATACCTTGAATTCAATGCTGCTTCTTCCAAATCTTTTTCTTCTATTTACAGCTGGACATGATGTGACCAGGTGATGATGAGGTGATACATGGTGACTATACAAGCAAGTTTTGGAAGAGGTCTCCCTGTGACATGTGGGGCACAAAAGAGGATGCTAATGAGAAGACAGTATATCCATCTTTATTTTCTCAAATGAGAGCAGACGTCCCAGAGACATTTTCAGTTGTTATAAATGTAATCTGACTTTTCAAAACTAGAACAGCAGATTGAAATAATCTGCAGTATTTGTGAAGTAATGATACCTTTAAGGCATCTCTCTTTTTTTTTTTTTGGTCTTTTTTAGCATACTGAATCTAGCTTATCCTTGGCATTGCTTTCAGCTAAACGCTACTAAATTTAATGAGAATCTGCGCTGGCGCCTGAAATTCTTGTTACATTGCCTGGGAAGGAAGATAGAAATGTCACAGTAAGGTTACCAGGTAATGCTGAATCTTTAGTGGAGGTAACTCTATAGCATTATTGTTACAGAAGGGAAAAAGTCTCTATTTTCATGCTTTTTTTCCCTATTAAAAAAAACCAAAACAAAACAAACCAAAACAGGCCAGTGAGTCACAAAGTACTAGTTTGAAATACACAACAGAATCTAAAGCACGCAGCGAAGC
Source organism: Calidris pugnax (assembly GCF_001431845.1). NCBI lineage: Eukaryota > Metazoa > Chordata > Aves > Charadriiformes > Scolopacidae > Calidris > Calidris pugnax. The sequence continues at coordinate 1,780,122 of NW_015090990.1, forward strand.
CAAGTATGCTGATTTTGTTTGCCATACTGTACACAAATCAGTGATTATGGTCATGTCTGTACTACAGGTTCCCTATCCTGTCAGTTCAGCAGCAGCTTAATGGTCCCTTTCTGTTATACATCTTCCTATTTATATGCTGGAATTTCTGGGTTGGTTTTTTTTTTTTTAGACTTTTATCTTGTATGGTTACTGTAGATACTCCTGGTGCTAAAGCATGAATGAGTCAGTTACATCCCTATTCCATACACTGCAGATAACTGCTAATGAAGAGAAGAAGAATCCATGAAAGCTGTACTCTGACACCTGTCATAGAGAACTGATAATAATTAACACTGGTAACCAACAAGGAGCACTGCGTACACACGGTAATCCAAGGTAGTAGTTTGGATTGTTTGTTACAACCAGACTCATCCTTTAAAAGCTTTTCTTGCTTTATATTGCAAGTATATAAACAAACGGTGCAAAACAGTATTAAGATCATAAAAAAGAAAAAATCATGAGCTGTAGTTAAAAAATGTTTGGGAATATCTGGACTTTATACTGAACAGCATCTCCTGTGTGGGAAACAGCAATTGGTTTTTACCCCTACCTCCCTACACAGTGACGTGGTCTCTCCTCTCATACATCCTGTCCAGAGTACGACTTCGAAAGGGTTTCTGAAATGCAAATGGCAGGGAGTAAGTGATCTTTCCAGAACTTTAGAGCATTGGTGTCACCAGAAGATACTTTTTTGAACTGTAAATACTTGGTCAGTCCATTGTTTTGAATGTCTTTTAAGGCCAATTTAAAGAGTATAACACTGTTGTGGGGTTCTTTATATTTTACTAATTTGATTAATAAAACACTTAAAAATTGGCTTTTGTCTTCTTCAGAACCACGTTTGCTAAAGTCAGATGATTAACTACCTGTGTAGTACCTGAGAGAGACTATCAAAAGCCCCTTTTCTGGGCATACAATGTGAACACTGGGTATCAAAATCCCTCTACAGAAGCAAAGTGTAATTACTTGTTCTATTATTTGCAAACTCTAAATTTCACAACATCCCAGTAAAGTAATTTTTGCAGAGATGATGAGAAGTCTTGGTAATGAGAGTTTGAGAAGTCTATGATGGAATTGATAGACTGGCCATGAGAATGTATTTAATGTTACTTTAATGTATCAAACCAAAGGATTGGTTTTCTTCCCTATTTTTACCAATTTTTGACTCTGTCTCATCCTTTCTTCCTATTTTGATGCACAGTAATGGGCAGTAATAACTGTCATTTCCTTTTCCTCCAGAAGGGAGTGAATCTTGCAGCTTTCAAGATATTAACAGAAATACCTCCAATGTAGGATATAACTAGAAACATTTTCTATCTGCTGTCTTAGACAATGCGTAAAGGGAGCGCAAGCCCCTGAGGAGACCAACTGTGGTGCAGATATTTTTGCCTGAAGCATGTGGATCAGAGATAATGCTAGGCAGAGTAAGGTAAAATAGCTGTAGTGCTTGATTGTTGGGGTTTTATGTGGCTTGGATGTGTGAGAATTCCTTCTCCAGCCTGCTAATGCCAGTAGTCAAATGACAAATACTCTCTCCCTATGGAGTGAGGTACATCCACATGGGAAGAAATGGTATATAACCCCCTGCACCCCGCTGGCTTTTCACAAGAGTTGTAACAGCTATATCAGAATGCTTAGGGACCCTTTGCTTACTAAAAAGGAAGGGAGAAAGTATTTTTTTTTTTTTTATTTGTTCTCAAGCAGGCCGGCATGGAAAGCCCTGATCTGAATGGGTAAGAGTCGGTCAACAGCCTTTCCCTGTGGTCCCTTCACACTGTGCACAGATCTCATCTTCTAGCCCTCAGCCTTCCACAATGTTCAGGGTCTGTCACTTGTCTGTCTACAAAGAATAAAAAGTGGCTCACAAAGGTGACATGAGAAATGACATGACCTCCTTTGCTTAGTGACTTGGGATGTAGGATTTCGTTACCCTGGTGTCTTCTAGCACTCCTTGTGAACTTTCAGCAGTTACCAACCGTAGTATCTCAATGTTGCAGTTTGGCCCCGAGGTTTAGAAGGCTGTATGATCCTTAGGAAGAGCATGACATAAGCAACATTGATCCACCTTTCACAAAACTGCAGTGTACAAATCTGTGCATTGTCTGAATCCCACCTTCAACTAACATTTGGATCATCTGGAAGCTAAACTGGCTCATTCACTTCTTGTGGGGGAGTTTATTAAAGATAACATCAGCAAGCAGGTATATTCTTCTTCCTAAGGAAAAGCAGTAAAGGAGACAAGGTTTTGCAGAGGAAAACATTTTTGGTGATACAGAAATTGTATGTGTTTAATGAACTTTCTTCTGACTTATGTTCTACCACTTGAGTACCAGAGCTTACCAGTGTGTTCTGGAGCTTATTTTGGTTGGGAAACCATTGTTTCTCTGATGTGGATTGTGCTTTGCAGACAATAAGATTACTTTTAGAGGTACATACTTACTGCAAAAAAATCTGGAAGGGACAGAGGTAGGGAAGGTTTATTATTTGCTAGCAAACAAGGAAAACTTGAGGACACCTGCACTTGGAAGGACGGTATGTGTCACTGAGCTGGTTGGGTTTGTTGCTTGTTGTTTGTTAGGGGTCTGTGGCTGTAGTAAAAGGGGTGATTGAAGACTTTGCCAGGCTTCTTGGGAGATAAAGAAGGTACTCTAGATGAGGTATGTTCTATAACGGGGAATCTCTCAGTGATGTACTAACGCTAAATCAACCTGTAAGTTAAAGAATCAGAGAAACAGGCTCTGTCCCTTTTCCTTTCCTTCATTGAAATTTTTGCATTGTCTTATTTCATGAGAAAGTAAAAGAGCTAATCTTCTGGTTCGCTAGTGGGGGACAGCAACAGTAAGGTTTTATTCCTAGCTCTGTTGAAGACTTATTTGGGGCCACTTACTCAATCTCTCTGCCTCTTGATTATCCTCCCTTTGCAATTGGGGAAAGTTGTTACTCATGCTATCTCACAGAGAAAGCAGTTGAAAGACTTTTGAGGGACTTTGGTTGGATGGGACTTCATATAGAGGGGATATATAAGTGCAAAAGTTTTATGGCAAAATATTTGGGGGGGAAGGGAGTAAATGAAGACAAAAAGCAAGTTATCATGATGCTCCGTGGGACATGAGGAGAACATGATCATTAGCCTTGAGGAGAAGTGGAGCAGTGGGAATTCTATTAAGTGTCTCACAGGCAGCAGGAATATGTGAAAGGCAGACATTAAACAGAAAAAGACTGAGGTATTCTGGAGAAATGGACAATCAGTTATTCCACTTAATGACTCTGAAAAGCAAGGAGAGGAAACAAATGAGGTTTCAAAGCTTATTATTGGAAAGAACAGCCTTTCCATATCTCTTTCACAATCCTGAAAGAATGAGCTATTTTACATAATGAACATTTACTTACTGTTCTCCCAGACACACACACTGACCTATTTAAAAATGCAAATGGTCACAAAGTTCCCTTCAGGCAGCAGTGACAAAATCAATGTAGAAGGAATAGGGTTAGTCCAGCAAGACAATATGTAATTGGGTTGTAGCTTGTCCAGCAGCCCTCAGGAGGTGGGAGCAATAGAGGCTTTAGCATTTGCATGACTCACAGCTCAAGGTTTACACATGAGATTGTGTATAATCCCCACAACCCAAAGCTGGTGATGACTCGGATACAAGAACTGCAGTGAGACAGAGGACATGTGAAAAAGAACAAACACGAAGAGAGAAAAGCTTGCAGGAATGACCTTTTCTTACAACAGGTCACTGGAACTTGAAACCCAATGAGAGTGATACATACCCCAGGGGACCACTGGAAATCAGGGGAATCAAATCCTTGCACACAGGTTACAGAGTGAGCATGTGCTGGAAGGCAGGACCAGCTTCACCTTCTGGACAGCCGCCTGTTCTTCAAGAGAAGATTACTCTGCAGAATCTAGTTCGCAGAAGAGCTGTGGGCAGTTTCAGAGATTTACTCTGGGGTAAAGAGAATTGAAAGGTAAATCGCAGCTACAGGGAGGAGCATATGTTAGGTACTCAAAGCAAATTGTTTCCTCATCTTGAGTTAGCTGCTGATGGTTTTGTGCAGAAATTTCCATATAATGGGATCTGGCCTTTACATTGACAGTATCTGCTCTTGAAAATGACTCTAGGCCAGGCTGAAAATGGTTTGAGAGTGGTACAAAACCATAGGATGAGTGAAACTGAAGAAAATAAGCTTTTATGATTCTCTTGGTAGCTGCAGAATGACCAGAATTGTTGGGGTGCAATTCTGTATTTTGTGTGGCTTTAAAGAAACAATCAACCCCCACTTTCCAAACCCTAGAAGAGCAAATGCATCTGAAGATAGCTCACCCATGTCTGTAGTCTTCATTGTAGGGAGAGTTCCTAAAGATTTCCTGTGTGCTCTCAGAGCTGGCATGAAACCGGCCGCTGGGGCAGAAGTTGATGCCTTCATTGCACCCCACTTATCTTGGGCAGCATCAGTTTTCCTCTGCATAGCAATGGCTCTGCAGAGGATACTGAGGCAAAGTGGCCAGCTATGTCTAGAACTGGTAGCCCAGTTGCTAAAGTTTAAAAATGCTGTGGCAGCAGGGTGCAGGGAGGCTTTGCACGACTGCTGTGAACGCTGCTCCTCTACCCTCATTTGGGGATTTGTTGGGTACCCACCAAGCCAGCCGTGTCTGTGGAGCACGAATTGCTCTCTGCGTGAATTAAAGGCATCAAGGGAACTGAGAGAGGAGGAGAAGGGAAAAGTAACTCAAAACACTTATACACAGTTTGGGCTCAGAGATTAGCCGAAAAAATAGCGCTTCAAGACAAGGAGGGAGGAAATTGAATAGATAAGGGCATAGTATTTACGATGAGAAATGAGCAAATCTTATCAACAAGTACATTCCCTTAGGATTCATTTCAATGGACACACGCAGGCCCTAAGGAGCACAGTACTGCAGAAAAACGTATGTTCTTTCTTGAACTTTGCATGGCTTTCAGGATTTAGCTGTGTGTCATCAGCTCAAAATGCTACTTGGTGATAGAGAGTTCCTGTAGCTGCTATGCGTGGAGCTTGTCAATATTTGTAATGTATGAACGAGGCTGTATTAATGCACGTTAGCTGTTTATAGATAATACCCTTGTGTCCTAGAGCTGCAGTCCCTTAATGGGATGCTTTTAACAACGATTACCCAGGCTTGTATTGCTTACTGAGGGCATTTTGCAAAAAAAAATGTCACAACATAGAGCTACACAATTTCTCTACATCAGTCTTTTCATAAGCAGACGTGCTTTCTGGACCAGACAGCTCCATTTTCCAGCATTTACTCAGTTGGCAAATTCAAGGCAAGTTTGTCACTTCTGCTAGCATTGCTGGAGAAGACTTAAAAGGTGCATCTGGCCTGTTTGTATCAAGGGTGCGGGTGTGGAGATCCAGGCTGGGGTATCAGGGTTGAGGAATCCTGTAGCTTTGTGCCATGGTGCTGATGGCCTCCTGCCCCATGCGTGCTTTTCTTCCTGCCTGCTTGTGCAGCCATCCTTGGGAAGCTGGACTTACAGCAAGACAAGACCAATGTACAGAAAAATGTTTGTCAGAATGATGATGTAAACAGCCTTCACTCCCTGTGCAGTTGTTTTTTCTGAGATCAATACGGTGGGAACTTTTCGGCGACACAGAGTCAGGTTCTTAATTTCTTCTTCATTTCCTTTGGGAAAAGTTACCTTTATGGTGGTCATGTCTGTGAACATCTCGTGTGCACATGGCAGATGTTGCCGTACAAGCACACTGCTCTGTAACAGCACAGAACAGAAACAATGAAATCCCCCAAATTAGTTTTTAGAATATGAAATAGGTGGGGTATACCATTTGCCTGTCTTTGCATGTTGCTGTAAACTGGGGTAAGAAGCAATGAGGGGTTTATGAGGTGCCACAGGCAGAGTGTATGATTTTTATTTTTTTACTGGTGCCCTGAGATCATTAACAGGCTCGTTTGCTGACCCAGCTGACTGCTAACCCTCTGGGAGGGAATGCATATTTTATATTTACTAACAGAACTCAGAGTCTCACTTATCTCAAGCTCAGCAGGCCTTTGGGCACAAAATGTGCTCATGTACTTTGCCTCTTGTGCACAGAACAGACCACAAAGCAACCCCTTCAACCGGGTGATGCTTCTCTCTGAGATTTTAAAGGAGACACAATGTGTTGAGTGACAGTGGCTTTGCTAGGTGGTGTTTGAACAGCTCCAGACTTTAATGCTTTAACGTGAAGAGACAGGGAAATGCCGTCACTCCAAACTAGCAGAGGTGGGTTGGGAATGAGCTGCCCTGGCTCTGTCTGCTCATTCTCTAATGTCTTCTCTTTCCTCCCTTGCTATTGCCATGTGTCTGCCCCATATCTGTTAAGGGCAGCACGTTAGGCCCCTTGTACACCTGCTGTCACACTGCTTTTCCATACGTGTTTGAGAATGCAGAGATCCACTAACTGCAGTTTGGCATAAGGAGCACTGGCTGGTTTAGGAGCTGCCATAGGTTGAGTGCATGGTTTATGAACTGCATAGGGTTGGAGGCTTACACTGAAACCATTGCTGCCTGCCTGGTCTGTGGGAAGCAAAGACATGATGGTTCCTGGGGAGGTGACCTCACATGGAAGCACTGTAACATTTCTTTTCTTCCTTTTTCTGTGGAGTGTGCCTTCTCAATGTGCTCCCCTGCCTCCTTCATGTGCCATGTGCGCTGCCTACAAAGCACTTCTGAACATGGCTACAGGTTTTTAGGTGTCCAGCCTGCTGTGCTCACTTACAGTTACTTTTACCTTTTTGGCTATTTCCAGCTCTAACTCTATGACTGCTCCCTCCAGCCTATTTTGTTGCTGTGCTTCATTCTCTGCTCTTACCTTCAGCTCAAATGGGCGTTGTGTGCTGCACTACCAGGTTTGGGAGGCAACACCACTGGTTGCAGGAAATTGACATCTGATTCCGAGACCTGGGGGCTGGAATGAGACCCCTCAAACCCTTCTGACTTAATGGCTTTTCAAAATTGATCTGTCCAGAAGGGTACAAAGGAGGCTTCAAAATTCTGTTCTTTGGGGACATATCTATTTCTCCAGGGCTGTGTGGTAGACCTCTTGCCAATTTGTCTTCTTTAGTGCTAAGATGCTCCATTGTAGTTTTTCATCTTGTTCCTGCCATACAACCAATCTCTGCTTTCTGGGGCCAGTGTCAACCCAGTCACCTACAATTATCTCTCCTTGAATTTCCTTGTGAACACTGGATAAGGTGAGAAGAACTTGCATTTTGGTGCTGCTATATGAGCAATTCTGGTGTTAAGCATATGTATTTAATTCACGTCCAGAAATTTCTATGAATGATGACCCAAGGATTCAGATTTTCCTGTGCTGCTGGATTTCTAGCATGTACAGGTGGGTTGTTTTTTTCAGTAAGAGTCTGCTAAAAAGATTTCAGGACTTTGTGTGTTTATTAATAACTTAGTGGCACAGAGAGCACTGTAATAGCTTACTTTCATCCTGAGGTTTTCAAAAGAACATTAAGTGTTGCTCCTATTTTTCAGCTGAGTGATTTATAATGTAGAGAGGCAATAGCCACACAGAGGGGTCAGTATTGGTAGAAACATAGGTGTTGGCAAGGCAAGATCATTTCTGTGGAGGATTTTGAAGATGTCACTTTTGGACTGGGGCACGGTGGCAAAGGCTGTGTACTCTGCATATTCTGTGTGCTTGCTCAAATGTCCCAAGGCTGCATTGCTTTCCTTACAGAATTAACAAAGGAAGCGTTCTTCACCCGCAGGCCTGAGGGTAGGTGTCCTCAGATGATGTCTGTGAAAATAGGTTAGATCTGAAAAAAAAAATCTAGTGGAGACAAGCTGGTTGTGCTGTTGCCTTACCTCCTTACTGTCTGTCCTAGTCAAGAGGCTAAAGCATTTTCTATCAATATTGGAGCCTCAAATTCAAATCCTTCCTCTACCTGATTCCTCTTGGCTGTTAATCTTGAATTTTAGTTTTTACTGCTGAAGCTGTGTTCTTTTGTGTAAGTGTAATATTTACCAGGTGACCAGCTGGAAGCTACATTTGTCAGGGGACTGCTAAGTACCAGCCTGGAGTTGCATTTGCTGGGATGTTCGCAGCCTCCTTCACAGAGAGCATCCCCTCTAGGCCACCAGCTACTTAGAAAAGAGTCATTTCGTTCTGAGAACGGTGTCTGTCTGACCTCACTATAAATAAAGAATTAAACCAAGCCTGCACTTTGCATTTCAGGAGGGATACGCAGTAGGAAGATGGAGGGGGTGGACTGAAAAAAAAAAAAAAAAAAGCATCTGCACAGGATGTTTTACTGTACAGAAGAGCTAGACTCTGCCCTGGGTTCTACCACAAGTACTCTATGCCTTACATTCAATGTACTCCTCATTTCCGCCCCATCCCTGATTGCAGAATGCCCGTTTATCTGTGCATTGGGTGAGTCCTGTTGAGCAGAGATGGGTGTCCTTCCTCAGCTGAGGTGGCTGCTGCTTTATTATGGGACTGCTGCTTTGCTGGAGGCTTGTCCTTCCCACCAGCAGCTCTGTGGTAGAAAGGGTATGGGAGGTGCAACTTAGCTCATTGCTTTGTAGGGCCAGCCAAGGCAGTTCAGCCACCTCTGCTGGCTGGCTTTGAGGGATGCTTGCGTTCCTGTCCCACCAATTGAAGCATAAGGCAGGCAGCAGTGTTTCAAACAAGAGCTTAAATGGTGCTGAGATCCTTGCTGGATGGCCCTTAAGTAGAAAGCTAACTGGGGCTTGGAGTGTGGTGCTTGTGGCTCTGCCTGAATCACGATGGAAGCGCTGCATCCACTTGGTGACATCTCCTCTTCCAGCTGCTCTTTGGAGCTGAACTCTGCTCCTTGAGCTAAAGCGAGTCATCCGGCTTTGCACTTTTCACCATACAGTTTGTATGACAAAGGAGTAATTTTTATAGCTCAAATAAGATCAAGCATAGATGATCTTTTAATGAAGTGATCTTTGTGCCTGATTGTATTAACATCACAGGGAGACAAATGTACTTGGGCTGCACAGAGCCCCCTGCAGCTATAATTAAATGAATAAAGAGGTTTATATTGATCTGTAGATCAGCAGGAGGAAGGAAAGAGCATCACCCATGTAAGCTTTTGAGACTGAAAACTAGTGCAGGCTGTAGAGGCTCAACTTTGGCTCTTAGGCTCTTGATCCTAAAGCAAAAGCTCCAGCCAGCTCATCTGACACTGGCTCCACCTGCTCTGAAAAAGAGATGGCGTTGAGCTAAGCCCGTCCCACTGGGGCTTTTGGTGTCGCTCTGTTGCCTGGAAGGAACTGTGTCTGCATTTGTGTAGGGCAACTAGGAGAGCACCTGCACTTGGTCAAGCAATGAGCAAGGTGGTGGTCTGGTATCCTAAAAAAACTTTATGTAGGACTCTTCTTATTTGTTGGCACAAAATTGGCTCGTGGTGCAAGCGACAGCTGGCAATCTGTAAAATCCAGGTCTAGACACAACTTCAGCACTGTCACCCTGTGCAACTGTTACTCCAGCTGTGCCTGTTAGGGGAAGAAAGGTGCTCAGGAAGAGTCCTCAGGTAGGGCTCTAGGCTGGCAAAGAGAAGCCGTGTCTCTGCCACAGACCTTTGTGGACTGGCTCTGCACACTTGAGCTGGGGAAGTCAAAGCCAGTGGGGAAGTGATGCTGGTGACGTGTCATCTGTGTACCATTGGTGCAGAGTCGTACGCAGCCCAACATCAAATGTGGCAACAAAAGCCTCAAGATGCTTTTTAAGGTCCCTTTGGATTGTAAAAGACAAGCAACTGGCCCATCTCTGGGGTAATGGTGTTTAGCAGTGGGCTTTGCTCTACCAGCAAATGCTTTTCAGTGCTGGTTTCTCAGTGGGAAGCTGCAGAAAGGGGCAACTGGAAAATCTTGTGCCCTCAGGGGTGCGAATAATGTGAAAATCCAAACTTTCCCTGCACTGCAGGGTTGGAGAAAAGGTGGAGAAAGTGTGGGAGGCTGAAGAGGAGCGTGACATGACATGCTGCAAGGCAGATTCTGAATGACTCCAAAAATACCCTTGCTGTTTGTGGTAGCAGAGTGTGTCCCTGTGGGCTCAAAATGTGCTTACATTGAGACTGGTATTGTCCTGTCATCTCTCCAATCTAATCTTATTGAGCCTAATATGAGCCAAAGTTTTCTACCAACTCATCTTGTTGCTGCTATCTAAGCACCTATAGTGGGGATGGTATAGCAAATTCTTATGAAATGCATTTTGAAAGTGAGCACGGCTTGCTGCCTCCCTTGTTAAATATAGGCTGTAACTGTGAGAGACAGTTGATGTAGCCAGAGAAATTTTGACTTTAAGCACATGCGTTTGTCTGTAGTAACACCTTTAAGTTTTGATTCGCTTTGCAGACAGTGCTTGAATTCCAGACAATCTGCTTTTAGTTGGCACCATGTTTCTTGTGACGATCTCACTGCACTTTGGTGGACTGGTGGCAACCTGGCCCTGAGGTTTATAATGTGTAGTTAAGTGATTTGGTCCAGGTCACATAACGAGAGCAGCAGTGGCAGCAGACCTGGTCCTCTGCTCTGACAGTTTAGATCAGGAAACTGAAATACTAAGGAAACATGGAAAGAAAATCACATGTCCCAACACCTTCAAATCAGTGCTATGGATAGCTTTCTGGGAAATTCGTGATGAGCCAAAGGAGCTAAGGGGTGTGGGAGAACTCAGAACAAACGATGTAATTGTTGCTTCTGAGGTTAGAAATCCACGACTCTGCACAAACTGTTGGTTGTACGCTCGAGCATGGAAGAAGGAGGATGGAAAGTGTTAAGCATTTTCTTTTGCCTCAGATCTCTTGTGTAAGACAGAGAAATACTTTCATCTCCTTCACTGGCATGGATTGGATGAGACTAATGCAAACTCTTGAACTTGGGGAAAGGGCAACTTTTCCCCCACGCTATCAATGGAGAAGGAAAAAAGGTCTCACTTTTTTCTTCAAGGTAGGTTCACCAATCCTTTGTAAAGCATCTTAAGTGGATTGCTGTGTTAGCAGAAGCCAACCTGTGTGTGGCCCTTTTCTCTCAGGAAAGATGAAGCAGTTAAAAAGCAAGGGGTACAGAAAGCCCTCATTGCTTTCTGCTCCAGGCACTTGGCTATGCAGCTGCTCCCTGGTGGCTGCTGTCGCCCCACACGTAGGGGTTTGCTGTCTCATGCAGCTGCCTGTGATCCTCGCTCCAAAGGGAACAAACATACTCCCTCTCAACGAGGCCTGCGCTCCCTTGATTGCTTTTTAAAACATCTAAAAGAACATTTCCAAAACTATCAAAGGAATCTAATCATCTATTTACGCTTGATTCTGTAGGAGCTTCCAAGAGGGCTCCAGGCACAAGTACTTCAGTGCAAGAGGTTGTTCGTGCACCCTCTTCGCTGCGGCTTGGCTGATGGAGAAAACAATGCAGGAATGTGTCATCTTTTCTGTGGCTGGTGTTGATTTCTGCCTGGCGAATCAAAGTATATGAAAGCAGATCCTCTGTGCTAGGAGCTATATTTTATGTGCTGGTAGATAATTGGTCATATTTGTGATTAGGGCTTCTTGGTTCTCTTTTCAGTTTTGCTGCTGAGTTCTCCCTCTACCCCCAGGGGCAAGTGGTTCAGGTCAATTGTCTGAGGAGAGACTTGAACTCTGAAAGTTTTCGGTGCAGTTTTCAGTGTTGCTCAGCACATGAGCTTGTCTGTAGTTGCTGTTACACCCTTTTCTTGTTCAGTTTTTGTGCAAGAGGGATGTTGACTCTAGTCCTAGATTTTTTTCCTCCTCCTTTCAGTGCTCCCTTGTTTGAGAGCAACTTACTGGTCATTTCTTGAGCCCTCTGGTAGATTCAACACACCTTTTACGCTTTCTTGGACAGCCACCCTTCCCCTTTCTGTGCTTCAGAAGGGATATTTGGCTCAGAGGCCATCTGTGAAAGAGCTATGAAAATGCAGGGTTAAGTACATAAGATGGAGAGATGTGAGAAAAGTGTAATAATTTTGTTGGAGAGGAAGATATTAAAAGATGTACCATATACGTGGGTGAGGAGAAAATCAGTTCAAGCCAGAGTTGAGCCTGAATCAAAAATATTAGCTCTAATTCCTTCAAACCTAGATGGTGTTTTTGTGTCTTGAACTGAGTACTTATCAGCTGAACTGGACCAAACTGAATGCTCAACTCCAGACATGTATGAATACTTTGAAACATCATCTGCGAATGTAGATCTCAGACCAAGATCAAAATCCTAGCAGTGATGTGTTGCATTTTGATTTTATTTTTGCTGGTTTACATACCAATCCAGTTTTATTGACTCAGCAGGGAGATGCTTATTTTGCATATTCTTGTGGATAAAATCAGTCCATCTGCATATTCAGATGCATACATTGGTCTGTGACAAAAATGAAGGATCTACACTGCAGTAGCCAACTCAAGAACTACACAGCATCAGAGCGGAGCTGGTTTTGTTTTCCCCCCTTCCTCCTCTCACAGCTTCTAAAGGTACAAAGGAAAGACTCTCCTGACATTGAGAACTGAGAATGTAATTAACAAGTGTTTAATGTGCCAGTCTAATTAGTGCTTCTCTTAACTGTCCATGACAATAATGCTATGTAAGTGGAAGTATTAGTAGGCTTATAAAATAGGAGTTAGAAAGTGATATGGTTTTTTTTGAATTAAACTTCTGCTACATGCCTGTTTGTGGAGGAACAGGACAAAAGTGTGCTGGAGAATCGCTAATTCAATACGTCACCTATTTGGCGGTGTGGCAGGTTATACCAAGTACTTCTGTAGCACCTGGTTTGTACAGTGGATGAAAATAACACTGGGGCTTACCATGAAGTGATAGTGGTAAGAAAGAAGTTTGAAACTAAAGTAATACCTACATCCCCATCTTCCCTTGCAATGGCTAAATACTGCAGGAAACTTGGTTCTTCTTGCAGCATGCTGCATGCTTTTAATGTTGTTTAAAAAAGGTTATTTCTTCTAACTGGATTTTTCTGGAAGAGCTATGGCTTTAACACTAAATTGGGCTTAACCCTGAAATAGGGACAAAAAGTCCTTGCTCTTGGAGAGTGGCTTCTCAGTTCCCTCCCTCATTGTGCAACAGGGAAAGGACTTTTGGAGAGTAACATGAGTTATATGTATGATACTTAGAAGGGATAGAAAGCAAAACCATGGAAAAAGGCAACTGTCATCCCTCTGGTTTTTTGAGTGGTCTTTAGTCGAGCTGCAGGTGGAATCAGAAAATCTGACCCAAATCTTAGGTTGAATGATGGATTCTCTCCGCAGTGGATGCACATGTCTGTACATATCTGTCACGTCAACTGATCTGCAGAGACGCGCCGCCTTATCTGCTTCCTGAAGAGGGCTTAAAATGCACTGGCAGAACATTAGCCTCCTCTCGCCCTTTGGGCTCAGGGGACCGCAGTGCTCTGAAGAGATACTTGTATGACTTTGACCCCGCTGGCTTTTTTGAGATGCCTAGGGCACATCTGGATGCTTCTGTTCTGCGTGATACGGACATACCTTGAGGCAGCTGGAGCTCACCTGAGCAATAACAGCTCCTTGTGTGTTTCAATTTCTCTTCAAAGATTTTAATTCTTGAACAGCTGGTCTGTCCTAATTTCTCTTCTGTTCTTCTCCTGGGAAATCTAGGTGTGTATGTGGCATCTGTCTCTCACCCTCCTTTGTTTAGATGGAGACAAAGAGTTATTAGTAGTTGCAAATGGCCACTTCATCTGTTGGAAAATGCCTTCCTACCATCCCCCTTTCAGGTCCGTTTGTTTCCTTGACTAGTTTCCTTCTCTTCTGTAACTGGAAAAGGGGTCTGCTGTTTACTGTACTTACATATTAAAAGTTCCTTTCCATAGTGAACCCTTCTTCAACACTTGGACAACCAGCCTCTGTAATTTGAAACAGGAGCCCTGTAAGTAAATCCTTTTTCTAGTCCTCTGCTTACTTGCCCCTGCTTTACCCTTTCAGACATGGTTTCTTTTCCATTACTGAACTAAAGACCCACCAATGAGCAAGAGCCATGCACTCAGGGTATACTTATCCCTCTCTCTAACCTAATCGTAGAACAACAATCTTTTGAGTTCAACACGTCTAAAGTCAGTTTCCTGCCCTGTTCCAGCATGGGAAGTTGCAGCCCACGTCACACTCAGCTGAGGCTGCTGCTGCTGCAAAGAGGATTCTCCTCTTGTCCTCAGGAGCTGAGGCAGTGTTTAATCAGAACAGCTGTCATGCTTCAACGCGCTGATGCCTGCAATTGACTGGCAGGCAGTGGGATTGTTGTATTATGGTCGTATTAGCTAATCACTGCTCATAATTGTTATTAATCATTGTCTTGGATCTGTGGTATGAAGAAGCTTTAGTTCCTCAATTGTAGCTGTTGGAGATGAAATGCAAGAGCTGCTTAACAATGCATAAGTAGGATAAAAATGGAAGGAAAAGCTTTTTTTCCCCCCCATCTCTGACAAAAAGCAGTACCTTGTAGTGCAAGGTCTCCAAACTATGTGTTTGAGCTGCACTGGCTCTAAAGACAATCTGGTATCCTCTAGCCCTCTTTGCTGCAAAAGAAAGTGGTCTTTCATGGTGTTCTCTCAAAATGCCATTGTGTCCCAATGGGGCTTAGTTTGCAAGACTGATGCTCAATGTAGACAGAGGGCAAAAAGTGAAAAGCACTAATTCCTCCCCTCTCTGCTGGCTGTGACCACTTTTCCCTGCAGTAGATGATTGACAACATTTTTTTCTCTTAAATGATTGTGCACTAGGGCTTTCCCCTTTTGCCTGCCTTGGAAAGTGGTTCTGGAGTCTAGGATTTCTCACAGTAGAAAAGTCCTTTGATCTGCTCCGTTTTCTCTTCTCCGTGCCCTGCCTTTGCTCCCAACCCCCACAGTCCGTGTCTGGTTTCTCAGACTCCAGCTCAGCGCCGAGTCTTTCCTTTCCTTGATCTGCCCATAGGAGGATTTGATTTGCCACCGCTTTCTGGGCAAGTGCTGCTGCTTTTTGTCATTTTTTGAATGATGAACAGGGAAAGCATTGGAAGAGTTCAACTCCCCATTGCATTTCCAAAATCCCCCCTTGTCAGGATGCATTACAACTGGTCCAAGGAGAACAGACATTCAAGAGCAAAATTTTAACGCATTCATTACGATTTGGAAAGTCTAGACAAAGGACAAAAAAAGCCAATGTCTTCTTAAAAATCCCCTCAGGAGTTTACATCCTTTACTGAAACTCTCCCTTCCTCTGATCTTGAGAGGAAAGGGAGAAAAGGGGAGTGAGAAGAAGATTAAACAAGAAGTTAAAATTGCTAGGTCTCAGCTCCCAGTGTTACATCAAAAGATTAATGCGTCATGTCGGGGATGCTTCAAACTCCATAATCTGCTTTGCTGCCTCTGTTCTGGGGCTGTTCGAAGTGGTCTCTCCTGCCAGTTCAGTCAGCGATGCTGTTAGATTTATTGAGGACTTTGGCAATTAATTGCTTTCAGACCTGAGAAGGGCCTCATTGTCGTCCGTCAGAGTTTTAATTAATCAAAGCAGCAGATGGGTAGTATCAGCTTCAAATGGTGGTGTAATTAACTCATTCATTATCGTGTTCTCTTGCTTTGTGACGGTTTATAAAGGACATCTTTAATCTAGCTGCCATCATGCTGTCCCCATAGCAGGAGTTAAATTATTTTCATCAGTCTTTACCATAATTACCCTGTATCCAGGATACCATTAGGGAAAATGCTAATTTTTGCCAATAAATATGTAGACCCCTATTGGCTTCAGACAGGTGAGTAGAGTTTGACCTGCAAAGATGAGCGGGGCTGTTGAGATTAAAGTTCCCTTTGAAAGTCTCTGAAATTTCTTTGTGACTCATTCAGTGCCTCTAGAAACATCCTGTCCTGAATGGTCTGGTCTCCTGGCTCTTTGCACTATGTCAAGACAGAAATGTGATCATCTGTCACATGTTTCACAGACCAAAACAGCCTTCTTACCTTGGGGAAATAAAAAGAACACACCTTTTTTCAGTCCTTCAAAACTGGATGTGCAAATTGCTGCAGAAGAGTTTCGCTCACAGCTGACGAAGGGCTTGCTGGGGAGTAGTGCCACTTTGAAGGGATGTTTCTTGGGTCTTTCTGAATGTGCCCCACCAAAGTGGTTTGAGACATGTTCTCCATCATGAATGGATGCCCAGGAAACACTCCCAGGCCCTGGAGTTTTCTTGATAAGTTGTTAGCATAGCTTTTGACATGCTTTTGGCCCAGTCTGTCTCCATGAGAGTACCCAGCATGGTTCAGGAGTTGACGCAGGTCAGGAGCAATAGACAGTTTGGATGTGGCCACCCTTTGGTCTTTTTTGCCCTGAGGATTAAGAGTTTGGACTTGGGTGAGTCTGTACCAATTGGTGTCAGCACCAGAGAAAGATCCTGAGCACATTGAGCAGACTAGGATAGGTGTTGCCATAGACACTTACCAGACATGAAAAGAGGAGTTTGAAGTAGAACCAGAAACAAAAGAACAAAGAACTTGGCTGCTGGCAAGCTGCTTTTGCTTCCAAATGGTGTTTCCAGGATTGCCAGAATGGGATGTGAAAGCAGGAGCTTTGGCCTTCTGAGGAAACCTTTTGTCCTGGATGCTCTTCCTGAGAAGAAAGGGAGGGTGGGTCCCACTCTTATCTCAACTGTAGCCCCTTACATGAGGATGGGGACAACCTCTCCATGGCACTGTCCATCCAAGCTGTGAAGCCCATGCTTGTTCCCAGCACTGAGCCCATCCTAAATAATGAGATCATTCACCTTTAACTTGGTGTCAAGAAGCCAAAATAAAGAGTTTACATCTCTGGCTGCTGCTTGAAGCCTCAACCGCTGCCTGCACGGTTGCTTTCAAAACGCTTTGTAGGAACACAAAACCTATTAAAATTTAGACCGAAATCCTCAGCCAAACCACTACTGTGGCTTTGTTAATCGAGAGGTTTGGGAAAAGAACAGCTTGGTTTTTCTTAATTAAGACTGTCTTTCCCTGACAGATTAATTACCCAGAATTCATTGCAAATCTCTGGCTCCATGGATGGTATTGATCCAGTCAGGCTGCTAGTTTGTGCTTGCAGGGATCTGTCTGTGATCCCCCCCTCTGTGGGAATTTGGGGAAGGAGGGAGGGAAGAAGGGAGCTGGCTGCCAGTTATTAATAGAATTCGGAGCAGTTTTTTTCCCCCCAGCTGATTAAATGTAAATGCCAGACAGTTGCATAATCTCGTGCATCTCAGTAACAGCAGCAACTACCACCACTGCCACAAGTCCAGAGAAAAGTGTGGAAGAAGTGTGGAGACAGATGCCAAAGGCAACAGCGGATTTTTTCTGGAAAGGTAAAATAATGGGATTTTTTTTACACATGTTCAGAAACAGTGTGCTTAGAAATCTACCGTGAAAGTTTCAAATGCCTCTTGGGCTGTGGCTTTATTGCAACATGATGGGTTCAAATCAAGCCCAGGACAAGGAACAGGTCTGCTGGTCCTCTTTGATGTTGTCCATGTGAAGTACAGGGGTGATCCCACCATAGCTGCCAGTGCTTGTGAGCTCAGGCCCAGTGGCCCACTTGCTGGTGGAGATGGAATGCTGACGGGAAGTCAGTGACATCTGCCCCTGCTCTGCAGAAGAATAGCAAGTCTTGGCTTTCCAGAAAGGGACACTGAGACAGGCTGCAGATCAAGCAATGGGAGACAAACACTGCTGTTTGGGCAGCTGAGACAGGCAGCCCAAGGAATGTCTCCTGGGTGTGGAGCTCTCCCTGAAAAACATCAGTTCCTTGTTGTGTGGGGTCATGAGCGATTCCCTTTCATAGATGTGTTACTTTGGAAAATATAATGGGCACCAATAGCTTTGACTTTTTGAGCCTCTGATCTCCTTCAACCTTGCAAATAGCATTTTAAAGCTTCAACACAGGCCTGTGTGCTGCTTCTTGTTTGCTTTGACTGTCAGGCAAATGCCTTAGTTAAACATTTTCAGGGATGATTTCTAATCCAGGGGCTGTCCTTTACCACGAGGCTAGGTTTTCCATCAGGCCAGCTTACTGACTGTGGTGGCTGGACTTGCTCCATTCTGCCTCAGTACTCAGCCTTTCTCTACCTTCCTTTTTCTGTTGGTTTTTTTTTGTTAGCCTTTCTCTACCTTCCTTTTTCTGTTGTTTTTTTTTTGTGTGTTTTTTTTTTTTTTTTTCCCCAGGACTTTTTTTCTCTCCTACTGCAGTCTTAAAACAGGAAAACAAACAATTCCCCAAAGCTCTGAAAGATGCTTCTGATACAAGATGTGCTATAAAGATGAGAGCTCTGCAGTATCACGAGTCACAAATGGTGACAGTCGCAGGACTACCTGCCTTGCTGTTTAGAGAGGAGCTTTTTGCCAGGCTTCATTAATAGCCTTGCAGTTTGCTGTTTAAAAAATGCTGATTTTCCCCTTAGAGTTCAGAAATTGAGGCCTGAATTTTCAGGAGGCAGCAGTAATCTGAGGGCCCTAGATTTTCCTAGAAAGTGTTATTTAACTTTTAGGAAAAGTTGAGACTTCACTTTAAAAAAATCCCCTGAATTGAACATCCTGAATTACTTTAGTAAGTAATTTTTTTAATTTTTTTGCAAATTCAGAACAAAAGTTGAGAAAAGGAGCCAAGTTGCAAGGAACAGATGTCATGAGCTGTAGAACATAAGCTCATTTAACTGTAGGGCTAAGATGTTTGGTGACTGGAGTCTTATACTGACTCTGGATGGTAGGAGAACCTCACATACCCCTTAGGTTCCTTCTCCCTTTTTCAGTAAGATGAGTGAAGAAACCAATGTTTGGGGGAGCACATCTTGTATTCAGCCTGGGCAACCTAACTTAAATTAATAAAGTCAGGAGAAGGATGACTGATTTGACAGCTAGCCTCCCAGTACATGTAAAAGAGTGGTGGGTGCTTTTATCCTAAGTTTAGGGATGGGCGTCAATTTAAAATTGAGACACTGGAGGCCAGTCAAGCATCTCAAATCATACTAGACAACTGTGTAGGCAGTTTGGTGCTGAATACAATTGTGATGAATAATTCCTAGGAGGTACCTGTTTCTCTCTGATGGTTACTAAGGCAGCTTAGAATTTGACAAGTGGCCTTTAGAAGTATAAAGTTGGGTGAGCTGTAGATGCCTATGTTAAATATCTACATAGGCAGGTTGAAAGATATGGCCTTAAGCATTACTTAACTCACAGAGGTGGTTACTGGAGATGGAGGATAGATGTAGCTTCCAGGGTCACTCTACGTGTTGTGAACACAACTCCAGATCTGGCATCTTTCCCCACCATGAAACCTTATCTGAGTGGAAAGGACAAACACGTGGATTGTATGTGAAAGTGGGAATCTAGTGAAATGATTTACCTTCCCTTTACTCTGCTTATAACTTTGGAAACAGTCCCTGATGCTCTGACCTGAGACTGCTCCAAACTTCAATCAACCTTTAGTGATACAATAAAGTTCAAAGCATTCACAAGCTAGAGAAGGCTGTGGGCATTTAAAAAGTATATAAAATAAATGAGTTTATGGATGTCTGTTGTTATTTAGTGCATTAGATAACCAGGGCACTGTTTACATTAAGTAATCAGTGCTTGTTGCTCCTATCTAAATTAAAAATGAGAGGGCGGGGAATACTTTAATTATTCTTTGTAAAACGTGCAGCTCTGTGACTGTGTCTTGCCTGGATGCATGGGGCTGCTGTTGGCTATTTTGGGGGAGGTTAGGACTTTTTTTTTACAGATAAATGAGTACCTGATCTCGTTAATGAACTCACAATGTTGGAACTAATCTACCATAACTGCCTGTGAACAGGCTGTTTTCCCCTGCAGATGGAAGGTAACTAACTGTGCTTCCACTTCGGTTGATGCCAGTTTGTTGGGCAGTAAGAACACGTGTGTCAGGAGTTATCACAGCGTAGCATGACTGGGCATGGGTGTGCAGATTCACACAAAGTTTGTTGCAAAAATGATGCTTTAAGATTAGTGGCTATTATTTCAATGGGAGATGAGGGGGGTTTTGGTGGTAGATGGTAAAAAGTGTGACTTTTGCAAATCCTGCAGCAGGACTGACTGAGTGGGCGTCACAGAGATGATCCACTCTCTGTTCTCCTGTGCTTTTGCTTCTGGATTGTAAAACCAGAAGATGTGAGCACTGAGGAGCTGCTAGCCCCAAGGTCACAGTCCTGATCCTACGTGCCCACTTGAGCCTGAGGAAAAATCCTGCCAATTTCAGTCAGGTTTATGTCAGGCCCTTAAGTGACCTGGTTCAAAATTAATAAACTTGTTGCCTAGTAGACCTATATTACACTGGGAATTTTATCACTCTAATTGAGGCAGTTAGTTGTCTTCTTCAGGGGTTGTCATCCTCTGGGCTTTGGGCAGATGGCTGTTGCATTCCTTCTGGACATGGAATTCTGGATGGACACTTGTTTGCTGTTTGAAATTCTCAAGCCAGATTGTTTTCTCTGTAAAATACAGGTAAATATATTCCCCCTGCAGATACACCTACATTCATTGTAGGTTAGGTTTTGAAACTTTCACTCATTTCTAAACCAAAATAGCTTCACGTTCCCAGTGGTTAAAACTTCTTCCTGCCACCACCTTGCCTGAAATACTTTTTACTCTCAAGCCTGTGATTTTTGCAATTCTGCTGTGAATTTTGCAGCTTGAGCTCAGATCCCAATGTTTTGGCAACACTCCTGGCTGTGTGTGAGGGAATCCAGGCTGCAATATCACTCAAAACCTCCTTGTTTTAAAGACAACTTTCTGTCTCTCTAGAGCAACCCAGAGTTCCAGCATCCCTGTTCTCCTGAAATCCACCGAGCTGGCAAAGAGCAGAGTGTGTAATAGCTGCTACACTTCAGCAGAGCCCTGGCTGGTGTAGGAAATTACTTTCCATCTGAGCAGGTGCAGGGCACATTATGGTTTTTAGCAACGTAGCTGTGCGCACAGAATAAAACAAGCCCCGAGAGGCCGCATGGAATCAGGAATAATCCATTTTGGTAAGAAAATTGAGTTACAGGTAAGATGATGTGTGCAGCAATTTGTGTTTGCCTCGCCTGGGTGATGCAGCTTTTTGTTAATCGGGGGATGTAATTTAACAAGAGGGTTGTTTGTCAGGCTGAAGTCTGTGAAAGATCCAGTTTTGGTCCTGGAGTCATAGAAAGGCTGGTTGGAGAGAACTCTGTGAAGCCCGTGTGTCTGCCAGTGTTTCAAGGCTCCTTCCTCTTTTCCCTGAGGATCATCTCGGGCCTCTCTTCCCCTCTTTTCTCCAAACCATCAGTTTTATCGCTGCAGTAATCAATGGTTGCCACCAGCCTCTTCACACCACGTGTCCCTTCTCTCTGCCAGTCCTGTCCCTGCTCCCTGTCTTCTGCCCATACCACTGTCATATCCCATCCCCTTGTTTATTGTCCTCCATTTCTGATTAGCACAGCTGTTTCTTTCCAAGCAGCTCCTTGTCCTGGCCCTCCATTCTCCCTCTTTGTCTCTCTGTGTATTTTGATAGACTTATTGGAATAGATTTATATTTTAAAAAAAGAAAGAAAGAAAACGAAAAAGAGAGAGAAAAGAAAAGGAATTATCTGGTTTCCAGGGTAAGGATGAGGAACAGACTCTGCCTGTCTCTCCAGGGAAGGAGACACATGTGGAAGTATGGGAAAGTTCTGGGACCCTTCAGCATAAGAGTTTTCAGAGCTTCTTGTGACCGTCTTTTGTGAACCCTATATTTGGCTGGTGAAACACTGCCCCCGCTTTCCTCCTGAGACACGAAGGTTGTGTGGCTGGTTGCACTGGACTTCCAGGCACATCATTTCGAAAAGTGGTTCTCTGGGCATTCAGTGGGCACTACAGAAACAAGGGGCAGCCTCAAAAGATGTCCTGGGGTACAGCTTGCTGTCACGTGCCCTGCATTCAGGAGAGGAGCTGCAGATCTAACCTAGATTTTTACCAGCCCTTTCCTACCATGGCACTGGTGATTGCTTTGTGTCCTCACTTTCTCTGTGCGTACTTCCTCTGAGCGTTCATCTGTGTCTTGAAGCTCACACAGCAATTTGTAGAAGAAAAAGCCCTGGAGTAAGGGCTGACTCTGGTACTGCTTAGATGGGAGATGTTCATTGTCAAGGGCAGTTCTGTGCTGTCCCCGGGAAGAACCTTACACACCAGAAGTGGGTACTCAGAAAATAGCCTTTTTCAGTGCTTGCCTGTACTTACCATGGTTGCCTCAAGCTTATTTCTTGCACATAGGGAAGGCACTTTACATGGACCTTATAGTGATGTTTGGTAAATGGTTTTTGCTGTTTAATGCCATAAACAAATGATAAGTCAAAGTGCTAACACATCGTGCTACGTATGCTATGCCATGGCATTCTAATCCCTTATATGAAGACTTGAGCCCCGATGTGCAGGCAGAAGATGAAAGCTCACTGTATAAGGCCCTGTGTGGATTGTGACCAGAAAGAAAGAGATTTTATTGACCAGGAATGGCAGTAAACAAACAATGAAGAAGGTAAGTTTCACAGTGTGTGTTACAGGTTGATAGAGGAGAGGAAAAGATTAACAAGAGTCGTTCGTTTGCTTTTTTTTTATTATGTATATTTTCATTAGAAAACAACCTTGAACACCCAGGAATAGTTTTCTAATAAACGTAAGCTCATGAAGAGCACTTGGAAGTTTCCATTCTGGGTTCAGGAGAATGACGGGACAGTAACACAGTCGACATGGTCATTCCTCTTCGTCAACCCCTCCCTTGTGGCTGATTGTTTCTTACATTGCAGCCTTCCCTTCCCCGTGCTTCCTGCCCTGAAAAAAAACACACACCCCCCCCCACCTCCCAACCCCACAGACATCTCTGTAGAAGTCTCAACGAGAGTATTTCTGCATGGACACGCCATTGACTCGTCTCATCCCTCAGTGAAAATTGTGATTTCTTCCAGGCCCGATTCAGGACCCTACCAACAGACCTTGGAGATCCATGCAGAGACACTGCTTCCTCTCCCAGGCAGACCCTGTAGTAATGAAGGATCAGACCGCAGGCCTTGCAAGTGATTTCAAAGAGGACTCAGGTGAGGAGATGCAGAATTAGCCTACTGGGGATTCTGCCCACTGGGGATGAAGTTCCAGGGAACTGTTCTTGCCGTCTCCACTAGCTACCTCCCTTCTTACTCTCAGCCTCTCTGGGGCAAAAGTTCTGAAGGGGTTGATGCATAGCTATGGGCTGGTTGTGCTTCTGGAATGAGGAAGATTTCCTCCCCAAGCCTGGCCTGCATTGCCTACAGAGGGTTTGTTTAGAACGGAGAGCTGATGTATATGAGCTAAAAACATGAGTGACAAGGCCATTTTGCTTTGCTGCTGTATAAATCTGACAAAGATTCTTGCTCCCCTGTCATCGGGGCTGACCTCACCTGGTTTTACCACCATTAAAATACAAGTACTTTGTCCTCACCATGTTTTTGGCTCGGGTACATCAACCACTCTAGTTACCCTGAGGCTAAGAAACAAAAGATTCCCCATGCCATTATCCCACAGCTCGATAGCAGTGAAAGAGATGCTTGAAAGCATTTGCTCTTCTGGATCAAGAAGCTAAACTCCATGAAAAAGGGTTTTGCTGGCCACACCAATCTAGAGGGATGGGAGGAAGGTTTGTGTGCCTGTTAGCAAGGAGTAGAAGGGCTGTCCACACTCTCATCTCAGAGAGATGCTCTACCATTTAGTAACAATGAATCACCCCTTTCCAAAGAAAAGCGAAGATTATGGAGTAGCAAGTGAAAGGGGAGGGGGAATATAATCTCATAAGAACATAGGTACTGAGATCAGCTCTTCAGAGAACATCACTTTTTGTCTCTCTATCTGGGAAAGAAGATCAGTGGAACATCCTTCTAGGAAAAAGGACTAAACTGAACTTCTATAATGTGCAGTGGAAAAACTCTCAGAGAAGTGTGGCACGTGGGATCTTAAAGGAAAGCTTTATCAAATTCTTTGTAATGAAGAGCAAAGAGCAGAGTAGGTCTGTCACCAATTTGAATTGTTAAAGGATGAGATAGGTCAGTTGCAGGGCCACACTGGGCATGTGCAGTTCTTGTGATTATTGATATCAAAACTTATATAAGCTGATAGATGCTCCCACTGCCCAACAGTGACTCACTAACAACCTGCTAACAACAGGTTGTCATCCTCCCATCGAGGGGCACAGCTGGAGGCAAAACATCTCTATCTGATTCTGTCTATCCCATCCAGCTGTTGTCCCCTGTAGACTATGGTCTAAGAAGGCTTCTTGATTATGAGCAGACTCAAACACTCAGACTTTCTTTGAGCAAGCAGGAAACTGAATGTGATAACTAATTCTGTTTGTTAAAGCACATCTTGATGCATAATGTAACAAAGAAAGAAGCATCTTCCCTTAGTACCTCTTCTTTACTGTTATTTGATTCTTTAATCAAATGGGTATCAGAATCCTCTTCTCTTCTCTTCTCTTCTCTTCTCTTCTCTTCTCTTCTCTTCTCTTCTCTTCTCTTCTCTTCTCTTCTCTTCTCTTCTCTTCTCTTCTCTAAAAAAAAAGGGGGTTAATAATAGGAAGTAAATAAGCTGGGAAAAATACTGTCAATGTGGCTTGGAAAATAATTTCTTTCTGAGTCCTTGTCCCTGTTCGGAAATCCATCTCTTCTCAAACAGTTGTGGTGGCAGGTGTTTGTGCTTTTGCATCATTGTGCTTGTTTGAATATGGCTCAGATAAGTTTGAGGGATCTTCAGTCTGTTTCCTGCTGCTGGAGCTGAGCGTCTTTTTTCCACATACTTTTGCATTAATTAAATGTTATACAATAATGATCATGAACCACAGACAAGCCACAGGTCACATAAAAGCATTTCCCCCTTCTGTCTTCTCTTTGCCTGAAGTCAAATCATATGTCGTACTTTCCACACAGCAGCTCCCTAGCTCCTGTCAAGACTTACTCAATACAGTTAAGTGTTCTTTCAGGTTTATTTGTTGGTTGGTTGTTTTTTTTTTTCTCTTTATGTTTCCAGGATAGCACTTATAAATATATATGTATATGTGTACATACATTTTATCTTGCAATTTCAGTTCTGGAAGAGAAAACATCATTCTTTCATCAAAGGAGAAATTCACCCACTGACCTGGAGGTAATTTGAATAATGAACTAAGATAGTTTTTGATGTTTGTGTAAACAGCACAGAAGTGTCAGATTCTGTTCTCCTTGTATCCAACATGATAGATGTGAGATCAAAGACTGCCTTCAGTAACTGCAGCATGTCAGACTTGCATTATTGAGGGAAATACTCCGACAGCCATCAGCTCACTGCTGTAATAGGGAGACCAATTGAAGTTTTCACTTTATCTCCTTCAATGTGCTAGAAAAGGTGAAGGTCAATGCAATAAGCTCTTAAACTTGTTTCTCCTCTCAGGATTCAAGTATGTCACTGTCTATCAATGAAACGTCTGGATACATGAAGGATGTAGAAGACTCTAAAACTAGTCTGTGAGGAATCCCGTGTCTGTCTTCTCAGGAGGTCTCCAGGGCTGGAGATGGCAGAGGGGATGAGGCATCTGTTGGTTCAGGAATGAGAAGGAGCAGTCACAGGTGAGGTGAATAGTGTAGGAGTGGTTGGGATATTCAGCCAATATTCACTAAGGCAATTGCACTGCTATTTCCCTCCAATAACTTGACAGACATATAATAGCAAGAGGAAGGAATAAGTCTTCTGCCCATGTGTTCTTGCAAGGAGATGTGCAGGAGTCGTGGTGGATGAACCACAGGTTGGGAGTGGTAATGGTGCAGCCTCCTCCTACAGTGAAGAGTAGCGGTACTTTATTTAGTCAAAATAATTGCTTTTCTCTTGAGGAAAACAAAGAGAAGATGCTTGAATGACTGACTACCACATGTGGGCAAGGGATGGTCTTCAGAACTGGAAAGTCTTCAGAATTGTTCTCCAATGACAAGCATTGGCTCTGACATTTTACTGCTGCCACGTACAAGGCTTTGAGAAGGGTCAGGGACCTGGCAGACATGAGTAGTATTTTCCTGAATCTTCTGGAATCAAAACATAGTGGACAGCCAACACCTCTCTTGACGCAAATCTATGCTGCTGACTTTTCCTTTCCTTGGGTCATCCATCATGGTAAAGTACGGCATGGACCTCTTCAGCACCTTGCTTGGGAAACCACAATAGGAAACACACCTAATTTACTTGAAAAACAGTCCATCACTTCTGGCGTTTGAAATTGGAAACAAAGTGTTAGGTGGGTACCTGGGTTTTGCTAGAATTATGGGGGTTTTGTGGCAACCAATTAACAGCAGGCACTGAGATTGGCAAAGTGAATATATATATCAAAGAGGACTGACTGATGGTTACAGAGTCTGACTACTGATACAGGCTCCTTATGGTCCCTGTGTTCTCTGGTGACCCTTGGGTTTAGTGCATGTGCTTGAGCCATTGCAGGCACAGAGGAAGAGGGTCTGAACTTGGCATGGGTATTTACCAAGAGATTCGATGGCAAGAATGGAAGAGCTGTGGAAGCTGGAGGCCAGCACTGATTTTTCAATAGGCAAGAATAGCGTTGGCAACTGACACAGAGCAAAACACTTCTGAAGAGCATAACCAGAAGAGCATTACCAGAAAGACCTGTAAAAACTGACAAAAAATCAGGGGACTAGCAGAAATCACAAGAATGAGCAGGACCACACACATACGATTTCTGATGATGGATAAACACTGTCCTCCACACTGACCTCCCCCAAACGGTGTTGGAGGACCACAAAGCCCAAGAACTGAGGGTCACCACAGTGATAGGACCTGGAATTTTCTCCACTGGGAGAAACAGCTGCCAAAACTCTGCAAGCTTTGTTTGTTGGTGGAAGCCGATCCGACTGCTTTGTAACAAAATACAAAGAACATCTCCAGGAACCCAGCAGACAAGACTACAGGAAAGATGCGGGGGAGAGGAGATGCCTTCTGTAGCACGGCTCTGCCCCAACTCTTCTGCCTGCTAAAATGCCCCAATACACAATGTATTTTGCATGCCTCGGGAGCGTACTGTCTCCATTTGCACCTTGTAAAGTCCTGCATAGTAGCACAAAGTGGGTGGCACAAGGAGGTTGCAGGAGATGAGAGAACTGTGCTATGGAAGGAAGAGACCCTCATCAGTATTTCTGCCATCAGTACTTTGGGGAGGAAAGAAAAAGAGAATCCAAAACCCCAAACCCCACACTAAATTTGCACTTGTTCTCTCAAGCTGGCAGCCTAGAAGTTCATAAACTCAGAAGTACCTTGTTCTGAAATAAACTGTTCTGAAAACAGTTTGCAATGGCTTCCCCGAGTTTGCTTTGCTGGTGGCAGCCCTTCGGCTCCGTGCTGGCACACGTATGAAGCTCTTTGAACAAGTTTTGACCTTCCTTTAGCCCCTCTTCCCATCAAGCCAGCTAATGACATGCTTCGTATTGCACAGAACACATACAATTGACAAGTTCATAGTGCTGTTTAAATATTAAACAGTCTAGACAGGCTTTTGAGTCTTGTGCCGCTATGGAAAGGCTCAGACCATACCCATCTCTGAAATTGGGCTGCGGGATCATTTGCACAGTAAGACAGACAATAAGACTTGTATACATTGCCATGCAACAGAAGAGACCCCGAACCGCCAGCCCTAAGTGGAAAGTTTATTTCTAAGCACAATATATGGAAAAACCAAACCAACAAACCCCACAGATATAGAAAACGTTGTAGCAAATCCCTGGTCAAGTAGGACTTCATGTCTGTCACTACCCTGCACCTCACAGCCGCTTAAAATGTCATGCAATGGAGGAGAGGGCACTCGGACGACACCCTCCGCTTCGGATCAAGGAGGATCTCCAAGCAGGAGAGGGCCGATGGGACTCCCGCTGAGCGATTCGGACTGTAACCAGCAAAAGGGCAGCGCTGCTCACCCCCACCACGCGCTCCGTGACTACCGGTGGGTGGTAGACTTAGCACTTCAACAGGCTTTACCAACGTGGATTCTCACAACACCCCTGTGAGGTAGGTACGTATTGTTATTCCCCCTTTGCGTGGAGGGGGGGACTGAGCCAAGCAGCCCAAGGCTACAGAGTCGGTGGCAGAGCTGGAGTGAGAGCATGCAGAGTCCTGTGTGCTCAGAGTACTAGAGCGCACCACTCTTTCACGGCAAGTTGTGCTTCTGACCTCATAAACTTTTAGCCGTTAGCCAAATTAAAGAAATTTGACTTGTCCGTATTAAATGAGTGGAGGGCAGGGAGGGAAACAACATCATGTCTGACAGCTGTCCCTTCATCTGTGTATGCTTCCCCCTTCCCAAAACCACCATAATTACTCATCTCTTGGAATGAGGACAGCTTCCAGAACAGACATGGGAGCGAGAGGCTGCTGTGTCTGCTTGCTTTGGCCAGGTTTCTCTCTACTGTGGATCAGAAGCGGTTCTTCCAGAGACCGTTTGTTGCAACACCTTCGTTCTGGGGGTAGCTGCTTTTAGAGATGACCAGAATTACTCCTTCCCTCTCCCTCTGCCCACCAACGTTCCTTCCCTCCCCTCTGGCAAAAGCACTCTTTGGTAGATAGTAAGATTGGTCAGATAAAGGTACAGTGGCCTCAGAAACCATGCTGTTTCACATGGGTCCTCAGTAAGTCAGCTTCCTTGGCCGGTGTTTCTCCTCCCACATTCTCTGCCAGAGAAGTACCTGTTCTGGTGCATTCTGATATTCAAAGGGACACTGTCAAGTAATCGAGCTGAAAAATACAACCTGCCCTTAAGATGCTAACCTCCATCTTCAACGTTGCAGAATGGCTGGTGTGTTTTCAAACACGGAGGCTGAAGTTTGACACCTCCTCTGGTCCAGAAACACCTGACCCATGATGGGCTAGCTGCCGAAGGAGCTGGTGGCTGGCGTTTGCCCTGGCTCAGATAGCAGCTGCCAGAGGTGCTGGTAGGATGGTGGAGGGTAGGTGGACACAGCCACTGTGCAACGTTGCTCAGCACTGCTGCTAAATGGATGCAGTTTGGCTGAAGTCTGTGGTTTAATTTTAGGGGGAGCTGGGTTCAGGCTTGATGGCTACGGGCTCATTGTTTTGGCATTGCTGAGCTGTTGCTCCTCAATTAGCTAATCTCCATATTTTTTAGGATTCCTGCTGTTGTACTCCCTTTGTGGCAGTTGCACTGGCAAAACGGCTCAACCCCATAGAGCTGGGACGTACCCTCCCCAGAGCGAGGACAGTCAGCAGGAAATCAGTAACATGGATTTTCTCCTGTTGCAGAAGAAAGCCGGGGAGGAGAAGGACAGCGATGGTGAAAGGGATGGGGTGAGTGGAGAGAACGATACGTGCCCAAATGGAAAAGGACAAAATCAGTAGGGAAAGAAATTTTATTTTCAAGCTTGTAAGAGAATATTACAAACAATGGAGAGTAAAAAAAGCCCAAACCCTAAAAACTATTTAAAAAGTACTTGACAGTGTCCCTTTAATATCCACAAATGATTCAGCCATTGTGCATTGAAAGAGAATGTTCCTGAAGAGCAACCGGTACCTTCAAGGATATATCCCAGAGAAGGAGACTTAATAGAAGTGTTAGATATTTGATCAGCAACTGTGCTCCCTCTTCAGACTAACTCTCTCTTGAATGATTGAATGGAATAGACTCTGTAATAAACTAACAGACTGGATGTGAAAGGCTCAGCCTATAAGACTGAGACTGTTGCAAATCGAGCAGCAGGGATACAGACACCAAAAAAAAAAAAAAGATGTATATCTCTAATGCATGAGTGTCTGAATCAGCAAGGAAGCAGAAACCCACCGAGATGGGTCAGCTTCTTGTGATTGGTGTAAAATGGAAGGAAATTAACCTGGAATGTCTGCATGGAAAATGATGTGTGCGAGTGGCAAGATTTGGATGTTGGATTTGGGGTCAATGAAGGCATAAATCACACCAGTACTTGTGCTTGAAACACCTGCGGAGCATTTGTACAAAATTTGCCAAAAATGCTTATACGTCGAATAAAGGTCATGGAGCGCCCTCCCCCCTCCCAATTCCACCCTCACAAACCCCTTGTCAAGAACAGTATGAAAAAAACCAGGATTTTTGGTGAAATTTGGGTATGGCTGGGTTTTGTTAGATTTTCTTGGTGGGATGATTCGGCCTCTCTTTCTGTAAATCAACACCGAAAAATCTCCAGCCATTTCACTTCAGGTTTCCTATGGTAAATCAAAAAGGCTCCAGAGTGACTCATGAAACAAAACAACGCATAGCCCTGGTAAATCACAGTCTGGAAAATAAGAATACACCAAACATTTCATTCCCTTCCTTGTTTTTATAAATCTCACACTGTGTGTGTGTGTGCGCGTGCGTGTGTGTACGGGGGGCTGTGTACAGAGCATTACCTATTCCAGGTAATAGGATTTGTAAGACATGCTAAACCGTCTGTTTCTCTGCTTCCCCAGAACTCTGCCTACTCAGTTTGTAGTCTGTATTGCACTTGTTTTGTTGGTTTTTTTTGTGATTTGTGGTGTTGTTTTTTTTTTCTTTTTTTTTTTTTTTTTTCTTTTTTTTTTTTTAAACTAGCTGGAAAACATTGACCTCTTTAGCATGAGTGTGCAGCTCTCCCTCCACCTGCTTTTTTCCTCAGCTGGCCAGGTGCCGCCTCTTATATCTTGTGCAGTTACCGAAAAAGAAAAGGAGAGGAGGGAAGAAAAAAAAAGAAAAAAAAAAAAGAAAAAAAAGAAAAGGAAAGAGAAAGAAAAAGGCACACCATGCTCCTCTGCTTTATGAGTTCTTTGTCTCCTCCGCTTCGTGTTAAGGCCTCCTGAATTCCTCGGCTCAGACCGTCGTGACCCTCATGACGAGCTCTCTGTTACTACTAGACTGACTCCTCTGTTCGTGAGGCCTCAGGTGGCTGAGTATATGCAGGATGGTATAAGCACAGTGGTGGTCAGAGAGGGTGCCTGTGGCATGGCCGGCAGCCCGTGCCCCGCTGTCGGCTGGAGCGGAGTTAGTGGCTGTACCACCAGTGGAGGACGAGTGGGTGGTTTGGGAGGAGGGACGCTGATTTGTCCTGGTCCCTGTTTTTTGTTCCTCCATGTCCTTTGTTTTGTCATAGTTCAGCACTTTCCACTGCTGATTGACCGCCTGCCACCGTTTAAAAATCCGGTAAACCGAGGGCCCTTCGTGTATTATTAGACCTGGAGGGAAGGGGGAAAGAAATAAACATAAAACAGAAACAAAACTTTAGAAAGAACCATAAACCTACCCCAGCATCCTGCCCCCAGCAGCTGGTTAGCTCAGCTCTCCCTCAGCCGGTGTTTATTCACCAATAAATCGTGTATTTTAATTACGGACTGGCAGAGCACCGGTGGCTCCTACTCTGCTGGATCCCTTTTTCCCCCCGAATTAAAAGGATTACAGCTTTATCTCAGCGATCGATAAACGGATCGTAAACGCAGCGGAGTGAGTTATGCTCTTACAGCCAAACCGGTATCTGTTTACCAATAAATGCCCGGGGTTTATCCATCAGGTTTTGCATGCTGCACAGGCATGATTCACCCAGCTACCGGCGTGTGTTTGGAGGGGGTGTCGCTGGCTCTGACACGCCGGTGACGTCCGCTGCACCAGCACCATGTGCGTGCACAGCCCCAGCCTCTCCCCGCACACACGGCAGCAGAGCAGGCGGGCAGGAAAAAAAATAAAGGGTCTGTCTATCCCTATAAAATGGTTTTGTCGTCCTAGGCAAAGTTTTGCTGGTCTGCAGAGCAGGTACCTCCTCGTACGTCATCGCTCCTGGCCGAGGGGGAAAACAATACCCTTGAAAGAAAGGGCAGATGATCCTACACGGTGTGTGGGCTGAGCACGCACAGCATCTGTATGTTCTGCTGCCCATCTGCATATACCACAGCTGATGTCCAAGGTATGGCACGGGGCTGTAGAACACCCCACTTCTATATGGTCTTTTTAGTCTGGAGAAGAGAAGGCTGAGGGGGAATCTAAACACCTATAAATACTTAAAGGGCGGGTGTCAAGAGGATGGGGCCAGTCTTTTTTTCAGTGGTGCCCAGTGACAGGACAAGAAGAAATGGGCACAAACTTGAACACAGGAAGTTCCATCTAAGCATGAGGAGGAACTTCTTCACTTTGAGAGTGGCAGAGCACTGGAACAGGCTGTTCAGAGAGGTGGTGGAGTCTCCTTCTCTGGAGACTTTCAAAACCTGCCTGGACACGTTCCTGTGCGACCTGCTCTAGGTGGACCTGCTTTGGCAGGGGAGTTAG
Source organism: Calidris pugnax (assembly GCF_001431845.1). Taxonomy (NCBI): domain Eukaryota; kingdom Metazoa; phylum Chordata; class Aves; order Charadriiformes; family Scolopacidae; genus Calidris; species Calidris pugnax. The sequence goes on from NW_015090990.1 coordinate 1,812,460, forward strand.
ACTTGATGATCTCCAGGTCCCTTCCAACCCCATGTGATTCTGTGATTGAGGGATTAAATAACGTTAGAAGCTGTTTAGATGATGACAGTACTTGACTATTAAATTCTGTTACTGTTACTGTTATTCAAGCTGCCAGGCTTTGGCTAGACCCTTTGAAAGCGCTAGGTCCAGCAGTGACAGCAACACTGTGATGTTCTCCACTGATGCTGAAAGAACCTGCAACTTCTTACGCAGACTGGCTTAGTGGACACCCTGTAATAGAATTAACAAGCTTTGCTAGAGAGTGGGATTTATACAGAATAAGGCAGGGTCTGAGTCTCCTTGTTTTGCAGCAATGTTGGAAACAGGAAAGTGCCTTTGTGCCCCATGTAACTGAAGCCAGACCAGCAGGTAGGACTGGGTGAGTTAGCACATGGATAACTCCGTTCTTCTTAATAACGATGGCTTCACCATTCTTGGTCAGGATCAAGATTATCAGAAACAGTTCTAGGAAGAGCAGCTCTCTTGCCTGCCTGTTGCAAGCACACAAATACAAGAGCAGAGAACAAAAGGCCCACAAGAAATAAGAAGCAAAATCATGCCTAAACGAGCAGGATGCCTCGGCCAGCAGTGGGTGGGGAGATGACGGTCACCACAGAATAATGTGTTTCACTGCTACCCTTGATGAATCAAATGCTGGGGCTTTACCCTCCCCACAGCTTTTCCAGACTGTTCTAGTTTCTGATGGCAGATAACTGTGGGAGTAAACCTATACTATATCAAAAACCAAACTATCTGAAGGTCATCCATCCCTTAGGGCTGATCTACCCACTGCTCACTGATGGTTTCTTAGGGTCTGCATATGATTTTACAGAGTTTACACCCTAGCTTCAGTACAGATTGAGTTTGGAGACTCTCTGGTTTTAAGCATAACTAGAAGCCCTGCTGACTTGATCACAGATTAGCTTTAGGGAGACTATAACGTTCATTGTAATGGGATGCTGGGCCTGTTTACCGGCTGTAGAAGTGACCGCATTGGAAACCGTAAGTATGAAGATCTGGCTATTTTGTGACAGGGACTAGTGTTGGGCACTACAGTATGAGAGGGATCTTCCCTCTGGTTCCCATAGACCACTGAGATTGCACAGCTGCAATCCTGCAGTGATGCTGGCTTCTCATAACCAAACACCGTGATGTCATAATAGAAAAAAAATGTGTTTTTTCCTCCCTATTTTGAAACACTGTTGAGGCAATCCTGCAGCGATGCTGGCTTCTCATAACCAAACACTGTGATGTCATAATAGAAAAAAAAGTGGTTTTTCCTCCCTATTTTGAAACACTGTTGAGAATTCTGACATCTTCTGATCAAAGCATCAACCATAAAAAGCAGGACTTAGGGAAAGCCTGTAGATCCAGCCAAGGAGACAGAGCTTTGAAGCAGGCCTGAAGTGGATCATCCCATGACAAGGGACATTAGACATATATTTAAATGAGCTGTCTGATCTGTAATGAATGAAATTCCACTCTGATCAATGACAGAGGCAATGTTTCTCTGAGACCACTTTAAGCCTTGGATAAAAGAGCCGAAATTGAATGTTTTCTGCTTGGCTGTAGAACATTCTCCATAGAATCAAATCCATTCTCCAAAGTATTAAACACTGAGCCAGGATTGTAAATCTATTCTTAATTACCTTATCACAAATATTTAATGCGCAGCCTGATTCAAGAGGGCTGTTTATAAAATTCTTGTTTGTTTGCCTTCTAATTATAAATGTTTATGATCTTATGCAATTAACTGTGTGATGCTGATGGATGGGTTGCTGAGTCAACTGAGCACCTGTTTTCTTAGATAATTTCGGTTTCCAAATATTTATAAAAGTACAAAATAACTTGTTTTCCTCTGTATTTACTGGGCTTTAAATTACTTATCGATTTCCCAGTGTCAAGCTCAGGAAGCTGTAAAATTAAAAAGGAACCAAGTGGAGGGGTGGGCAGGGAGGCGGAAGTAACAGTGATTCATTTGCAAGAGTGAATGCCAAGAGTAAGCAAGAGTCCATCAGTTTATATCAAGCTGCAGGACGCTTAATGCTCCCATCGAAACAAATTTTGTCTGCCTGAGATTAATTAGGATAGGAATTCCTATGTTCAGCTCTTGTGCATCTGCTTCCAGAGACACCCCTCCCTCAAGGATCATTCTTGTTTACGGAGGCGAAACTTTCCAATTAAAGACCAGACTTAAGTGGGAAATCCTTCAGGAAGAACTGCATTCAACTGGAAGTGTCCGGCTAGAAGCTATTATTCCATAATTCAAACCCTGTGTATGTGGGGAAGAGAGCAGGTTAGTGTGAATTCTGTCTTCGTACACTTCTCTCTTTTCAATACGGAAATGTCTGTATGAGAATTTGAGATGGATTCTGGTAGTGGCCTAGTGCTTTTCCACTCCTCTGTTCTCAATGGATCCTCTGTGAAAACCATCCCCTTTGGAAGGAAAATCTTTGTGAGTTTGCCTGGTCTATGAAATCCCTTGTTTGTGGTGCTGATGAAAGGAAACTCCTATGGAATGTGGATACTAAAGATGTGCTATTCGTATTCCCATTTTCTTATGGAGAGACCTGGCTGGACCAGCATCAGAAGAAATTCCTTGCGCTGAAAATTGTTGAATGCTAGAAGAAGTATTCGAGGGAACTATAGTATACACTTGTGTTGTTCTTATTTCACCCTTGTGTCTGTTTGTGGCCATTGATGGAAACAGGGCAGCTGGTCATTCTTATATTCTTAGACATTTCTACTTGCAGTGGCTTGTACCGCGAAGATTTCCCAGATGGCTCTGGAGCTGGAGAGAGCCCACATTATGTGGTGGGGTCATTCATCTGACAGCAGTGGGCAAAAAAAATTTCTAATGCCTCTGCTTGCATTGGCACGTTGATGTGGCCATGCTATTCCCAGGACAAGACATAGTACCTCCGTAAGGACTAACACGGTAGGGTAACGCAGTACAGGGCTCCGAATTAACACATGCTGAATCTGGATTGGTATGTACAGCAAACCATGCTGATCTTTTTTCATTGTGTTCCCTCTCTCCGTATATATTAGACTTTTCTGCTCCTGCTCTTGTGGCTTTATTATTATTGAGTCAATGCAAAGGATCAGATCATGGTCAGCCCTGTGGGGCTTTGTAGAGTCCAGACCGGAGGGACTAGTGATTATCCTGGGTGCAGGGATTACTTCCCAGAGCTGAGAGGCTGCTTTGTGCTTCACAGCACAAGCAAACACCACGATACCTTGGCAATGGGTTATACCAAAACTGCACACATTGCTTACGCTGGTATCTTATGCTTCCTTTCATTTATTATCCATGGGGGAGCACCCAGCACCTAACCACTGCTCTTATGCAAAACTGTCACAGTAAGTGACCCGTCCCCAGAGAGCACAGAGCCTGGTTCCTGATTGGAACACGGGCAAAACCCAGATGTAACTAGGACAACTGCATTTGTGCCTCTGGATGGGCAAGGGAGGATCCACTGGCACACCACCATCCTGGGAGACTAACCCGAGCCGTTGTGAGCCTCCCATTTAAGGCAAACCTAGAGCAGCAGTTTCCCAGAAATGACAAGCAGTCACCTTCTGCACATTGTCAGCCTCTGCCACCAAGTGATCTTTTCACCAGGACTTTCAGCCTCTAATTAGCCTTCCTCTTATTCCAACACTTGCCATGCATTTTCTTGAAAGAGACAGGTAAATTTTTTGGATGGGAACTGTTTCTCATGTTTTCCAGTAAAGAAACAACCAAAACAAGGCTTCTGCTGACAGTGAGTGGTACATCACCCCTGAGCTGACACTCACATTATCTGCAGGAGGAAAAATCACAGTCTATTCCAGCCAGTTACTCTGTCCTGCTTCTCATATAGTCCCTGTCCTGCCACCTGAGCTGTCACCTCTTATGGCAGCTGTGATCAAAGCTGAATGTTTGCATCCACAGCAGCAGTGGCTCAGGCCAAGGCAAACCAATCCTCCTGGGAGACACCACTTTCATTGCCAGGTGTTCACTGGCCTGACTGTCATTGTGTACACAAAACCTTCCCTCGATTTCTGTGAATTCTTTCAGCTTTTGTGGCAATCTCAAATTCCCCACTTTGTTCCCAAAACTCCAGCAGCTCCACTCTCACTTATCTCTTTGCCTTAATCTCATCCTAAGTGCTCCATCCTTAGCCTCTGTTTATCTTAACCTAAGAGCAAAAAAGTGGTAGTACTGGTTCAGACGAGGGGTCTGTCTGTCACAGCATCCTGCCTCCAGCAGCAGCCAACAGGGTGTAAAAACAAAGCGATGCTTCCCTGATGGGCTCTGCACACTGCAGGGACCATACCTAGCCACAGGTGGTCTCTTTAGGCTCATTTGTGTTCCCCAACCATAGGTTTTCAGTGTAGTACAGTAAACTGTTCTGGCTTTTGCTCTGCGCTCTGTGTTTGCTCAAGTTAGACTGCCTCGCTGCTTCCCAAATTCTCCCAGTCCCCATGAGATTGCTCCATTCCAAAAAGTGCTTTAGAAATAACCATGAATCTCTGCCTTGCCCCAGCTCTGCAAGTACCTCACAGTATGTGGGAGATGAATCACCGAGCTCCCTCTGGACCCTTCCAATCCCTACCACTTTTCAGTGCTGTCCCCTGTACTTCATTCCTCATCCATGACGCAAGATAGTGCTTAGTGATAAACTGGGAAAAGAGAGCCAGAAGGGACCTTTTCCTGCAAATACAGGGTGAGGAAGGGGCAGCTGGTGTCTGGCATCGCCCAGCATTGTGGCAGGGTCTGAATATGACAAGTTCTTTAGACAGCTTAGCATCTTTAAATCCTCCAGTGGCAAGCAATGGGGAAGAGGGTGACCCAGGGAGCAGGAAGAGGTAGATTTGTAATTGAAAGAAATGTCTTGGCACCAGTGGGACACTGCACTTGGGCTGATTTGAGAGGGGAGATGTGAACATCGGAGTTCACATGGGGAAGGGAATCAGATAGTGCCCTCCCTCTCCTCACTCCTGTTCATAATCTCCAAAGCCTCTTTATTTTGTCCCCCTTCTTTTGCAGTCCCCAGAGCAGAGAGGTGCAGAATCAGCACTGTGTATCTCGCCTTCCTTTCAATATCCTGATGACATAAACTGATCTGTCACAGAATCTCTGTCCTCGGCAGTATGACTGCCTGGTCCAGCTTCTGTTTGGGATTCTGATTTCTGCTTCCTAAGGATAGTGCTTTGCACTTCTCTTTATTCAATTCCATCTTGTTGATTTCTGCAATTTGATGATATAATTTATGATTTCTTATTTGATCCTCCAGAGTGCATTGAGCCTTTCCACGCTTGGTGTCATCTGTGAATTTTATAACACTTCCCATTCCACTATCTAAGCCATTAATAAAAAATATTGAAGACAGCAAACTCCAAAACAGTCCTACTTGAAATGTGTTTCCAGGTTCCAGTACACCACTGACAACTACTGAGAAAGCAGTTTTTCAATTGGCTGTACACCTGCATTATAGTTATTTAATCTAGATCACATTTCTCTGGTTTGTTTAGGAGAATCTTAAGGCAAAGCATCAAAAGCATTGCCTGTGTCATGGTATATCAAACTGACTGCTCCTCCCTTAGCCACTAGGACATTTACTCTTCCAAATTAGATACGGTTATACTCTTGTGCTCATCAATTGGCTGGTTAAAAAATATTCTAATATCTTTCTGTGAATCAGTTAAGCTGATTTGCCCTTCAATTCTTTGATCCTCAGTTCCTACCTTCTTTAATGACAGACATTATATTTAAAGCTAAGTAATCTGCTTGCATTTCCCCAGCTGCCTGGCACCTCCTGCATCCTCCCCAGGTTCCTCATTCTAAAACGCTCATGGGTCAGAGACTGTTCCTGTAGCTCGTTCTGAAGTTCATTAGGACATGCTGACAAGGACAGAGATATCTTGTTTGAATGTTTTTGAGTCTGTTCTTTTCTGATTCTGCCTTGGGCTCCCTTCTCCTCATTAAAATTATTTCAGTTAAGTTTTGAAGACTGAAACAAAGGCAACATTTAACTGTTTTGCCCTTTTTGCATCGAATATTATTTGAGCTCTTAGACTTGCCTTGTTCTTCTTACTTTACATATGTTTATGGGCCTATTTCTTGTTGCCTTTTGTATCTCTAGATGGTAATCCTGGGGCTTAGCTCTGAGGGCTCCCCATGCCTGTGTGACTCCGAGGGTCTTGTCATTAGTTGCGGGCTTTTCTTTCTGCCTTTTGTGTGATTGCAGCTTCTGATTTTGGGTCCTCAAAGAGCTCCTGATGCAGCCTCAATGCTCTCTTCCCACGCTTATGAGCTTTCCCCTGCACAGACACAGTTTGCTGTTGTGCCTTTAGTATCATCCCTTTTGGCAGCCATGAGCTGTTCGCGGCTCTTTTATCCGTCAGATTCCCTTCCCAAGAGACCTTCCCTGCTCTGGTCCCCTGGGGCTGCTGCCACTGCTTTTCTGGAGTCCATTATCCTCACTACTTTTCTTCAGCTCAGGAATGCTTTCATTGCACAGTCACTTTTCATACAAGCTACAGCTACATTCAGATTTTCAGGGATTCTTTGGTTTCAGATGAAATCAAATAGGAAGTATAGACTCCTTCATAACTGCTTTTCAAAATACAAATTTTGTCCCCAAAATGTTTCAAGAGCTTAGTGGGCAGTCTATCTTGCATACAGGAGAAGTCCAGGTAATGGATGACCTGGGACTGTCTTTTAAACAGTTCTGGTAGTTGCAAGACACTGGACCAGTGAGCAGGATGTCTCTAGTCCTCAAGACATCTACTGAATAATGCTGGAACTGTATAGGCTTAGAAATGTCCAGCATCGAATGACATATAGTATAAATTGAAAATGTATTTATAATGGTTAGACCTTGAGTGAATGCTTAGCATATGGAAAAAATAATTAGCTGATTACAATCAGGCATTTTCTTATCAATCATTCTCCATGCACATTTTTTTAATATCTAAAGAACTGATTAAATATGTATGAATCTGGGCTGGTTTGGCTCAGCAGAACGGGGGCGGCTGCTACATGGTTGAACCCTGTTGAGAGCTGTTGACCACTAGATGACATGGGCTGTCATGGAGCCCACGGGTCTGGGAAAGACAAAATACTCCTTCTTCTGCCCATCACCCTTTAAGTGCATTTGCTGTAACGGGGCTCCACTGGCAGGCAGCTTTCACAGTGATATTTATGCCACGCTTGACTCTCCTCAGGCCACAGTCCCCAGAGCAGAGAGGTGCAGAATCAGCACTGTGTATCTCGCCTTCCTTTCAATATCCTGATGACATAAACTGATCTGTCACAGAATCTCTGTCCTCGGCAGTATGACTGCCTGGTCCAGCTTCTGTTTGGGATTCTGATTTCTGCTTCCTAAGGATAGTGCTTTGCACTTCTCTTTATTCAATTCCATCTTGTTGATTTCTGCAATTTGATGATATAATTTATGATTTCTTATTTGATCCTCTAGAGTGCATTGAGCCTTTCCACACTTGGTGTCATCTGTGAATTTTATAACACTTCCCATTCCACAATCTAAGCCATTAATAAAAAATATTGAAGACAGCAAACTCCAAAACAGTCCTACTTGAAACGTGTTTCCAGCTGCCAGTACACCACTGACAACTACTGAGAAACCAGTTTTTCAATTGGCTGTACACCTGCATTATAGTGATTTAATCTAGATCACATTTCTCTGGTTTGTTTAGGAGAATCATAAGGTAAAGCATCAAAAGCATTGTCTATGTCATGGTATATCAAACTGACTGCTCCTCCCTTAGCCACTAGGACATTTACTCTTCCAAATTAGATACGGTTATACTCTTGTGCTTATAGTTATTTAATCTAGATCACATTTCTCTGGTTTGTTTAGGAGAATCTTAAGGCAAAGCATCAAAAGCATTGCCTGTGTCATGGTATATCAAACTGACTGCTCCTCCCTTAGCCACTAGGACATTTACTCTTCCAAATTAGATACGGTTATACTCTTGTGCTCATCAATTGGCTGGTTAAAAAATATTCTAATATCTTTCTGTGAATCAGTTAAGCTGATTTGCCCTTCAATTCTTTGATCCTCAGTTCCTACCTTCTTTAATGACAGACATTATATTTAAAGCTAAGTAATCTGCTTGCATTTCCCCAGCTGCCTGGCACCTCCTGCATCCTCCCCAGGTTCCTCATTCTAAAACGCTCATGGGTCAGAGACTGTTCCTGTAGCTCGTTCTGAAGTTCATTAGGACATGCTGACAAGGACAGAGATATCTTGTTTGAATGTTTTTGAGTCTGTTCTTTTCTGATTCTGCCTTGGGCTCCCTTCTCCTCATTAAAATTATTTCAGTTAAGTTTTGAAGACTGAAACAAAGGCAACATTTAACTGTTTTGCCCTTTTTGCATCGAATATTATTTGAGCTCTTAGACTTGCCTTGTTCTTCTTACTTTACATATGTTTATGGGCCTATTTCTTGTTGCCTTTTGTATCTCTAGATGGTAATCCTGGGGCTTAGCTCTGAGGGCTCTCCATGCCTGTGTGACTCTGAGGGTCTTGTCATTAGTTGCGGGCTTTTCTTTCTGCCTTTTGTGTGATTGCAGCTTCTGATTTTGGGTCCTCAAAGAGCTCCTGATGCAGCCTCAATGCTCTCTTCCCACGCTTATGAGCTTTCCCCTGCACAGACACAGTTTGCTGTTGTGCCTTTAGTATCATCCCTTTTGGCAGCCATGAGCTGTTCGCGGCTCTTTTATCCGTCAGATTCCCTTCCCAAGAGACCTTCCCTGCTCTGGTCCCCTGGGGCTGCTGCCACTGCTTTTCTGGAGTCCATTATCCTCACTACTTTTCTTCAGCTCAGGAATGCTTTCATTGCACAGTCACTTTTCATACAAACTACAGCTACATTCAGATTTTCAGGGATTCTTTGGTTTCAGATGAAATCAAATAGGAAGTATAGACTCCTTCATAACTGCTTTTCAAAATACAAATTTTGTCCCCAAAATGTTTCAAGAGCTTAGTGGGCAGTCTATCTTGCATACAGGAGAAGTCCAGGTAATGGATGTCCTGGGAACGTCTTTTAAATAGTTCTGGTAGTTGCAAGACACTGGACCAGTGAGCAGGATGTCTCTAGTCCTCAAGACATCTACTGAATAATGCTGGAACTGTATAGGCTTAGAAATGTCCAGCATCGAATGACATATAGTATAAATTGAAAATGTATTTATAATGGTTAGACCTTGAGTGAATGCTTAGCATATGGAAAAAATAATTAGCTGATTACAATCAGGCATTTTCTTATCAATCATTCTCCATGCACATTTTTTTAATATCTAAAGAACTGATTAAATATGTATGAATCTGGGCTGGTTTGGCTCAGCAGAACGGGGGCGGCTGCTACATGGTTGAACCCTGTTGAGAGCTGTTGACCACTAGATGACATGGGCTGTCATGGAGCCCACGGGTCTGGGAAAGACAAAATACTCCTTCTTCTGCCCATCACCCTTTAAGTGCATTTGCTGTAACGAGGCTCCACTGGCAGGCAGCTTTCACAGTGATATTTATGCCACGCTTGACTCTCCTCAGGCCACGGAGGCCACCACTCTAGCAAAACTGAAACTGAGCCCCTCATTGGATAGGACCTCCATGGCCTGGGCAGAGTCCCCACCAGCGTACACAGAGAAGCTGCTCCCATATTTTGTAGAGGTATGGACTCTTCCATTTCAAGTCATTAACAGCCCAAACAGGCTGGCCCCCAAGCCTTCAACTGCTGACTAACAGGCAAACCTTGTGCTTATTACAGCTTGTCTCCTCTCGTGCAAGCTGGGGTTCAAGGACAACTCTGCCTCAAAGCTCCTCAGCCCCAGGTGGGCCAGGACCCCCCACAAAGGCAGCAAGAGCCCTTCTTCTTCCCTGCCTCCTCCACTCCATCTGGCAGAGCAATGGGAGCAGCAGGTCCCATCTGGGCGGGTGGTTATGCTATGCCCCAAGCGCTCTGCAGCCATTAACACCCGCCCCCAGACTCAGCGAGAGCCCCGCTAGCTGGGAGATGGATCCAGCACACCGTCATCTCAGAGGGTCCTCACAGTTGCTGTTCCACCAGGCAAGCAATCATGGCAGACCTCGCCAGCTGCCACGCTGGGGCTGAGCGTGGGGGGCTCTGGAAAGGAGGCAGCTCTTTTCTTACGGATGGGAGTGCTTGGTGTGACAGCTGGGAGCGTTTCTCCTCCAGGCACCACTGTGACTTTGCAGGATGCTGCTGAGCTATATGGCAAGAGACAATTTCCAGGTCGTGACACTGCAACACATCATGACTTCATGTAACACGGTGATTTCTGCGCGCAGAGGATGCTATGGGTTCTCCTTGGAAGCAGAAGCAGTCCATCCCCATATGTAGCTGGCGAAGGAGCAACGCTTTATCCAGTGGGATGAATTGAGAGGACAGGTAGGACTGCCTCTCACGGGGCTTATGGAGCTGGGGACAGTCTGTTGTAGGAGCACTGGGGGAGCTTTCATGGCTGCCAGGTAGATGCCAACTTCTCTGCGAGATGCTGCCTTCATCCCAGGGCAGCCATCCTCATTCGCATCCTCTGCCCACCCTCATGGTCCTATCCAACACATGGGCTGGGCTCTGGAGGGCTCAGCTCGTAAGGTCCCAAATGGGGAAAGACTGGTGAAATTAAGGAGCTGATAGGAGGTGTCCAAGGGACAGGAAATTCCTTTTCATTCAGCACTCCCACATGTTTTGTTTGTAATGGGCAGACAGCATCAGCTGCCTGTAGGATGCCACCTGTGGCAGAGGAGCTGGGGTCACCCTGAGAACCGCACACACCAACACCATCACTTTCAAAATGCCACCGTATTTTCAGCTGTAAGCACAAGAGCTACTGAGCACCACCAGCTTTCTCCTGCCCTGCCCAGACTAGCACTTTTACACCTCGCCTCAAAACTGGGACAGAAAAGCCCCCAAAACAAGAAATAACAGCAAAAATAGGTAAAATAAAACCCAGAGAAATCCTCGCTCAGGCAATAGATAAACCATAAACAAAAGCACTCCTGTAAACTCAGCTGGCTGTGGACAGCTACAGCAGAATGGATGTTTTCCCCTTAAGGGATCTTGTACTCCTGTGGTATTTAATTCACAGCACACGATAAAGCAGAGGATTAAAGGGCCGTCTCTAGCTATGCAGGCAGCAATAAATGAGACTCTTCTTGGAAAAGGCAAATAAATAAATAAAGACGGGAGCTCCACCGGCGGAACAGCCTTGCTTCTGAATCATGCATCTCCAGCAGCATTCCCTGTTTGTGAGTCTACCCAGGACTGTGCCAGTACAGAAGAGATAGGGCTTGGAGGCAATACCCATATATCCCTTGTTCTCCTCAAGGTTCCCCTCCTTGCTTTGCAGATAGGATTATATAGACCCTCTTGGTGCCTTTTCCCCCCAGTTTTAAAAGGGAGATAATGGCAACACCCCACATCTTGAAAAGATTTTTTGCACAAGAGGTGAAAAACATCCATCTTCGTGCATGTCATACCCTTAGGTCTTTAAAAGAAAGGAGTAAATAATCATTTCAAACTAGATTGACCAGAGCACTGGCCAAATGCACACCCTGGTCTCTGCATGATTTTATGGGTCTTTTCTGCCTTCAGGTTTCCAAACATTCCCTGACAGGAGGCCACAGAGCTGGATACTCATGCTGAGGAGAGAAAAAGCACATGGTTTCCATTTCATTATGCTTGCACCATGGCAGTCAGTCCTCCAGTCTGGGTTCCTGAACCTTTCTATCCTATAGCTAATGGTACTTTGACTAAAGCTCTGCCTGTGCAGTCGTGCTGGATCCCCAGCCATTCCTGGGACATTTCTTTAAAGGCAAAGCAGGACAACAGCACTGTTTTGGGTAGGGTTTGGAAATCTGGCTTCACACTTGCTTGGAGTGAGACTTGAAAAAGTCACGCTGTCCCCGCGAATGAAAGAATACATACATATTTTCAAGCAGGTGAGAATGTTTCATTTGGACTTGATTTTTTTTTTAAATGTTGTATTCCAATTCTGACACTGAATTTAAAATACTCAGCATGAGCAGTCATCTCTAAATGCTAAATCAAAATGCTTTGTTCAATAATGATCAAAACATGACATTTGCTTATTGAAGGTAGAACTACTGCCTCCTTCTCTGCTTTTATTAGCAAATGAAATTCTGTAAGAAAAAAATGGGAATAGTTTCACAGTTTTTCATTTTCTAAGGAATGCAGGTCCTGTCTGAGCCAAATTCCTCCAGACTGCTCCAGCCAACAAAGTGCTCTTCCACTAAGAGGAACAGGGACCATTTATGAGAGGCAAAAAGGTGGGTACAGATCACCCTTAACAGAGCATCACCCAGGGTAAGGTAAGGCACATAGGCTAAATTAATGGACCTGGGAGTGCCTCTGAAATTGCGGGTTGGCTTGTGCATTACCATTGCTTCTACCCCTTTGTTAGAGCAAGATGTGGGCATCTTTCCCCTCTGCCACGTAGGAAGGTATCTGCAAACAAGTTGTATCTGGGTCTGAAAGATGGCTCTGTTGATAGGTAGCCATCCCTCCAGAAGAAGAACCAATCAGACACTACTGAGAGCTGGGGACACACCAAAAGCAGCCTCATCCACTGTGCATGGGGAATGACCCCCCCATGGCCTCATCTTTGACTATGGAGTTGACTTCTCTTACTACAGCCACACAGGCGTGCCACGGACCACAGCCTCCCGCTTCCAGGAGTAATTTGTCTGTAGTAGGAGGAGCGACAGGACAGAAGGCAGTTGGAAAAACACAGCCTGGCACAGAGCTGAGGACTGGTTCCATCCTTTACTAGACAGCACAATTTGTGCAGCTGGTGCGGGAGATCCTACCAGCTGCCTACCAGGGAATCTCCTGCCGTAGTGTAGAAGCTGTGACAGGCAGGTGAGTGCTTCTGCCTCTGCCCACAGATAGGAACTTAACCCAGGGACACCAGGCATGATTCCAGCATGGGCTTTAATGACAAAGAAGCATCGGTCTGATTATAACGTATCACACTCAAAAGCACAAGATGCAGTTCACAAGGCAAAAGGATTTCTTTTCCCCCTCAGAAAATGTTAATTGTGTTGCCCTCATTAAATGCTAAACACACTGATCCACTGGAGCGGAGAGCACCATATGGTTTTTCATGACAAAATACATCTCTGGAGCCTGTTGCAACAGTGGGAAACTGCTTGGAGATGGATGTGGTGAAGGATTGTGCCATTGAAGGGACACGTGTGAAAGGCCAGGTGCTTCTCTGCCTGTGCTGGAAGCCAAGATCCTTCCCTGCAAAAAGGGAGGGGGTTCAGAGCCAGGTCCAAACCCCGTGGCTCTTTGCTCAGCAGCGACATGCTCATTCTGCAGAGAGCTGCTGGAGCTGCACTGGAGCTCGGCCGGCGCATCGAGCCTCTGCAGAAATGCCCGCTGGTGGAAGCAGCACACATGCACACACGCCGGCTGGCCCACTCCGCTCTCTTATTGAATAATCAATGCAGCATTAGATAAAAATAGGTCCCATCTTTCAGGAACGGAGGGGTGGCATGTCTCGGCTCTGCCGAGCATCCGCTGTTCCTGGAGAGCGGCCAAGAATTCAGCCGGCAGATTGGCCGTGCAGCGTCGCTTCTCGTGCTGCTGGCCCAGGGACGGGGCCCTCAAGGACTGCTCTCCAGGGATGGTCCCTGCCCAGCTGGATGGAGAGCCCCACGAGGCACCCTGCGGGGACTGTTCCTGTCTCCACATCCCCCTTTACAGCTGATAAATCAATGATTCGCTCAGTGGTTTTTCAAGCATCCACATTGTGGCTGAACGTACGCAAACCAGGATTCACAGTGGAAATAAAAAGTGAAACACCTGCCTGGCTTTACCCCAACTGCCTGCTCTGATGACAGGGTCTGGGTCTACCCTATCGTTTGCTCCTGGTAGCTCTGAAGTGCATGAAAAGCGTGGCAAGCAGTGAATTAAACTGAAGGGTGTGGAAGACTTCTGCATACTCTCAAGGGTCTCTTCCAGGTACCTTGAAGCCATGCACGTTTACTGTCTGGGTTGGTCTCAGGTTTCTCCTCTGAAGACATCTGCTGAACTTCTCTGCCTTGTGCTCTTGCCTTTAGGGTGTCATCAAGCCAACGCATGGGCTTGGTGCTTCCCCAGAACTGATTCCCTCGAGCTGTAGCAACTCTTCCTGCTTTGCACCTCGGGGATCTATGCAGACCTGAATGAAAACACCTGCTTTCGTTTTGAGAATCAGATCAATACAGAGGAAGACCCTGAAGACACTTAAATTCTCAGTTCCTCTTTATTTTATTGGGACTTTGACTCCTAAATCCTTTGAACGCTGAGGGCCCAAGCAACCTGACTAGAAAACACCCTGAGGCTACCTCAGCCTGGCATTTCCTCTAGGAAGCAAAGCTCATTTAAAATGAAACCACATTAGTCTTGGCAGGAAGTTTGAATTGTGACTGTCTCAAGGAAGCTCCATTAATTACTGTTCCCATTGCACTATGAAAGATCAAATGCTGTGGATCAGTTTTAATTGGCTATTGATTTCTTATGTTATTACCTACGGTTGTGCTGAGATGCCGTTAGACGTACTGGATGCTTTTGATTATTCTTGCTGGCAGCTGGGATTAAAAAACAGCGGGCACACACTTCCTGATCTGTAATGGATTGCATGGTGTGCCAACAGAAATCGTTGGCAGGATGAATGGTCCTCCTTTGCCTGTCTCTTGTGCTATTGAGCTGCAGTGCAGTTACTGTTGTGAAGGCAAATACCCTCAGGGACTGGCTGCCAAGGAAATCGAGGGAAAAGCTTCAGAGAGCATGAGGATTTAGTGCTTGCAGCAGTGAGATGTTCAGCACCAAGGCCGGGTGAGTCAGAGAGCAAGGACGGGGTGGGCACGGACAAAGCAACAGTCTCCAGCAGACAGTGATCCAAGGGGAGGCAGGTGGGATCGCTTTCGCATTGCTGGGGATGCCATCCCAGGGATACCCCTCTGAGGGCAAGCAGGACTGCACACACAAGCAGTGACCACAACAGCCCTGCACACACAGCCTGCTCATGGCCTTCCCGGGACGCGCTTCCCCCTTGGAGCCCATCTGCTGACACCTGAGCCTAGACTGTGACTTGCTCTCATTAGCTGGCAGAGCTCTTCCTTGCTTAACAGGAGATGGTTTCCTGTCCTCCTGACCCCAAATGACACCTTAATCTACAAACGCTGACTTTCCTTAATTGCACCTTGACAGAGAGAGAGGCAAACCCCTCCCTCCCCCTCCAAGGACCATCATTTAATTAACAGGCAGGTATCTCTCCGGATTTACAGCCCAGCTCTAAGCTGCTACTCTCCCTACTCAGTAACTCAGGCCTGTGAAGGCTCACTCCATTTATCTCTGCATTTCAATAACTGCATTTCTGCTAATCCCTCTCTCTGCCAGCTTTCTGGATTTACCTCTCATGGACCTATGGAGAGAGCAGTTAATCAAATGAACAGTCCCCATCTCACTTTTAATTCACTTCCTGGTCGCTGATCTCAAATGTCTGTGTTGTAGATGGCTTCATAGCAGAGCAATGTCTCTGCTGGCACCATTACCAGTTTCTCTTTTAATCCAACTCTCGTATCTGTCCCACAGACATGACCAGAGATAGCACACATGAAAGAGAGAGAGATCAGAATCAGACGTTGGGCCAGACTGGATATCAAGAAGCATTTTGTTTCGTCCTCCTTCACAAACCAGGATCATCTCTCCACAACCTGTTCTTGACATATGTTTTTTGACAGGTTCTCAAAAAAAAATCCAGTATTGGAGGCTCCCAGAAATCCCAATCAATCCTTTCTAGTGCTTCCTGAACTCCTGTTAGATGTCTGAGAGCAAGGGGGAGAACCATGTTGAAAGACCGTCTTGTCCACCTTGCCCAGATGGACGTAACTTCTGACACTTGGGGCCATACCATCTGGTCCTGCTGGTCATGAGGAGGAGATTCATTTTACTTTGGTTTTGGTTTTGTTCCCATGGTGGGGAAGGGGGGGGGGAAATGGTGTCTGTCCCTTACACCTGGTTTTGTGGAGCATGTGAAGATCTAGCAAAGTCCAAAGAACATTAGTGTATTACTGAATGTGACCGGCTGAGGGTTAAACCCAAGACCCCTGGGTTTTGATGCATGGATCAATAGTCTCTGAGATAATAACCATATTTTGAGAGCTCAGCTTGGATATGATCTGACTATTTCAGCTCAAATATGGCTCAAACGAAGATAACAACAACCAAAGACCTGTGCTTAGGGAGCTATACATGCAAGTGAGCACTCCTGCCCTCACCTTTGACTCCACACTGGAAAGACCAGCGCTGCCATGGGATTGACCATGCAAATTGCCACAGATATCTCTGTCTTGGCAAATCGCTACCTAAATCCCTTACTGACTTGGTAGAGAGGAGATCACACAAAACAGCTGGGCAGTTGCTGACTAGGTGCATATTCCCTGTCTGACAACAGTCAGAATCTCTGCAGATTTGGTGTCTTCTCCAGTTTTGCGTCCCGGAAAAATGTTGCTGGCTACTTAATGGACATGAGACATCCAAGGACAAATGAAGTGGGAACTGGCAGGAACTAGAGAGGAGCTCTGCTTCAGCACATCTGCTCTTTAGTAAATACCTCGTCTTTCAAACCTTGTCTTTCAAACCTCTGCTCCTCTGCCAATGAAAGCAAAACTCAGGGTCAGCCTGGGGCAAGAAACAACTGGAATTCATACAATTAGTGTAGGACCTACCGTATAACGTTTCGCAAGCTCAGGCTGCCCAGCCTGTTACCAAACAATGCACAGACAATGTGTGTGTTACATTAGCCGAAGAAAACCAAGTGTGGTAGAACTGAGTACACTTAATGTCCTGCTCTTTCCCTGCTGCTGAGCATTTCTTAGTTTCTAAATCTTTCCTACCCACCCACAGACTGGAAAGCAAAAGGGTAAAGGGCTGGACTGTGGAGGAGGAGACACCGAAATGCACAGGCAGCGCCCTGGTATTTCAAGAACTGTTGTCACTGCAATTATCCATGAGAGGTTTTATCCTGAACTCGCAGAAGTGGAACTAAAGCCCAGGGAGGAGTAACAAGAGGCTTCGGGCCACACTGGCAGTCAGGAGCAGAACTCTGTATCTCCAGAGCCGGCTTTGCCCGGCTCTGATCAAAGACACCGTGCAAGGCTGCAAGGTTTGGGAGAAGGATAAAGAGAGGGAGAATAGCTGTTCCACAGTGAGGAGCTCACTGCGAGTCTTCTAGTGAGCTGGCACTGCTGCATCCATCACAGCTGAGCAAAGCTCTAATGAATGAGGAATTAAACCCAGTCACAGAGTCCTCTTTGATCAGCCCCTTCTGCTGACCTGATCTGACCTGGCCAGGCCTCTCAGTGGGACAGACCGGTCTTTTGGCTCGTGGTAGTGCAGCCCCCTGAAATCAGCAGGGCTGCAGAGAACTCACTCAGAGGAAAGACCTGACCGCATCGACAGCCAGGGAGTCACAGCTCCCTGTGAAGACCTCATTTGTCACTTGGTTCAGTCTGGGCAGAGAAAGAAGAGGAGGAGGAGGAGGTGGGGAGGAGAACAAACACTGGATCTCAGCAAAGCACTGCTCAGAGCTCCCTTCCCTTCCACTGCAGACCTGGGAGCAGCAGCATCTGGGATTGCAAAGGGTGTTGATGCCCAACACAAGCCAGTTTTACACTGGAGCGTGGCAGGGGCAGCGGGCGGGCTGCATCCACATAGGAGCTTTTCTAGGGAAATGTATACAAAGGCTCACATGGTCCAGAATATCATCTCTCCTGGTCGAGCACGGGTGGGCTGCCTGGCAGCACAGGCAGACATGCTGCTCACAGCACAAGCGGAGACATCTCCGGGTAGTCTCTGAGGTGCTGGGCAAGAGAAGCCACAGACAGACATGTTAACTCACTGCATCTGTAATGCTTCCCACTTGCTTTCGAGTTTGTGGGAAAGCCAGCATGCCTGGCCCACCAGAACTGCCAGCTGCATGGGGAAAACCATGAGACAAGAGGCTGGCCCAAGCCACAAGTCTGAAATGTTCCTGGGAACAGGATGGGCACTTGATCTTTGGCTGGAAAAATACAATGCTCCCAGCTTAGGATATTAAGCTTAATGGTGACATCAGTGGAGACGCAAAGGGTTTTTTTTTTTCCCTCAGATAAGGTGGAAAAGAGAAATAGAGGCCAGGTCCTTAAAAAAAATGAATAAGAAAGAAACAAAGAACCTCAAATCTGAATCTGTCTGCCCAGTTCCCCTTCAGTTCATGGCTGGCAAGATTTGTTCTCTGCCATGTGGGAGGATTTAGCTCCTATTGACAGATGAGATAATCAGTTCTCCTCAGCTCTTGAAGCTTTATCAAAGCCAGTTAATCATGTTACTGATGTCCACCCAGGCCAGGGCTCTTCACTTCTGTCCTGTGCCAACACGACGACACAAACGCACAACACACACACATAGGGATAAATTTTTTCCACTCCCAATTGCACCAGCAAAAGGGTGCCACCAGTGGCTATTGTGCCAACAGGTGGGTGCTGCCCGTCTCTCTTTCACACCCTTTGCTCCTGGAGAGATGTGGTAGCTCCACCAGCATCTCACGAAGGAGCAGGATGATCTCTACAGACCAAGGTAACATCTCATTGTCAGCAACAGTGGGAGGAATTGGCCTGGTTTTCGCCAGGCCCAGGTCCCATGCTGGAAGGGTGCTGAAGCCAAAAGCCGTTTGAACTGGGATACCAGGGTCTCTGCCACTGGGTTTGTTGCCTGTGGAGAGGCCCTGACATAGCCAACCATGGGGCAGTCCCTAAATTAGCTATTCCAGAAAGAAAGGTGTTCTTCAAAAGCCTTACAGACCTCCCCACCCTTTTCTTGCTCTGAAGACAGAGTTGTTTCTCTTTGGGGTTGCTGCAGGTCCCTCTGCCAGCCCAGCCAAGGAGGCACTCTGGGACTGCCCAAACAAGCAGAGAGGACTGTAAAAAAGGTGCTGTGAAAGCAAAAAGGTGGAAAAGCCAGGGAGGCTCAATCTGAGCCAAGCTGTACTGGCCAGCTCTCCACACCATCTCCTGCTCCTCTCCACGAGTGAGTGGGGGGGGCGACCTCAGCCGTGCCATGAGATAGGATCACCCACCTATACAGACAATGTCCATGAAGCCGTACATTCCATAGCAGATCTGGAAGAGCAGGTCCTGGCGCTGCCATTTGGCTGAAGGACTGAAGGTCGACCAGATGAGCCACGAGATACTGGCGATGAGGAAGAGGGAACCCAGGATGGCCGCTGCTATCTGGACCTTCTCAATGACTGTCAGAGAGATGGCCTGCCACTGCAAGGGGAAGCAATGGGGAAAGGAGAGGGGACAACGGGGAGGGAGGAAGGAAAAAGAGAAGAGGTTCATTACTTGGGGCACATCACTGTTTTTCATCATCATGGTGGTTTTGGAGATCTCAAAGAGCATCTACGAGCACAGGCGCTTTTACCTGGTCCACATCTGGGGTGGAGCATGGCAGTTGTTGAACAGTGTTCCCAACAGCATTGCTGAAGAGGCACTGGGGAGGAATGCTGCATCTCACCAGGAAAGCATAGAGACCTGAGGGAGGCAGTGTGGACTTGGGATAAGACACCAAAAATCCCCATGACAGCAGGTCTGCGATGGCCATCACAAACCAGGACATTCAGTTGCTGCCTCAAATAGAGGGCAGGCAGCAGCCTTGGCCAGGTCATCCTATTACCATGAGACGAAGTGTCTCAGAGAGCCGAGCTTTCCTTTGGAGGCCTCCCATGAGCTGGCTCTGTGCCACCTTGTGAGATCTGTCAGCATCACAGCACTAGGTAGGATCTCGCAGCGGCAACGCACATCCCACAAAACTTGTTACAAACAACACAAGTTGCTGTGGTCAGGACACCCTGCCTTTAGGTGATGACACGTTCAGGCTGTGTTCCAAGGTAAACGCCAATGCTTCTTCCTCAGAAGAAGAAAAAAATAGAAATAACTCCCCCAAATCCATTCATTATGTCAAATAGCTTTGTATAAGCTACAGTATAAATATTCTAAGCCTGGATTCCTCTCTGTCATCCAGCGTAAAACCTCCCCACACAGATTTACACTGCTGAGAGAACTTCCCTGTAAAAACCAGAAATTGCTTTCTTTAACAAGACGTGGGGACGTGGTCCATAGGCCCTCCTGTAAATCAGAAATCAAACCCATAAACAGGCTGGGGAGAGACAGCCTCTCTTGGCATCAAAGTATATAGGCCACCTTTAGCTGTGAGATACATGCCCTTGAAATCTCAGTGGGACTGGCAGGAGGATAAATAAAGGCAGACTTCAGCCTCCTGCAGGTATAGAGAATTCAGAGGAGCTGAACATGTTGAGTCTGGATTCAGCCCAAATTCAGTGTCCTTGTTGAGGTGGCATCTCTGGCTAGCCCTCAGCATCCTGCCCATTTGTCAAACCTTGTCCCATCCTTTTGCAGGGCAAGAAGGGAGTTGAGTTGCTGGGTCTCCTCTTAATGCCTAGGCCAGCCAGGAGTTTCCAGTGGTTTTTGGGAGGTATTGAACAGCAAGAAGTACAGCAGGTGGCTTGTGCTGGTACGGGCACGCATGGCATTGCTACCAGTCCAGTGACTAAACCTCTGAACCAAATGCACTCCCTTGCAAAGGGCTGCCTTTGGAGAGGAACAGACGAGAGCTTCAGCCTGAGGCTGGGGGCTGTGGGATGCAACTGGAAGCAGATTGCCCGGCTTGGCTCAGAGGTGAGCTGAAGTCTCTGCCTCTGCCAGCCTTGCCCCTTGGCTTACATCCTGCAAGGGCAGACGGCCCTCAAATTGTATGTCAGGGATCTGCAGCATCAGTGAGGTGGGTGGTACCATCTTATTTCATAGTTGGCCACAAATTAGATGGCCATAAAGCTGCTCAACAGAAGAGAATCTGTTCCCAGCTGAGGCAGGACTGTGCTCAGCTAACCCCAGTCCCCTGCCTGCCACCAGCTCCAGCAGCTGGTCCAGCCACAGGCAAACACTGGGGAGACTCGGTGATCTCTTCAACAGCCCGTTTCCACTCTGCCATAGCCCAATCTGGTCTGTGTTTCCACCAAATCCAGCCACATCAGTGGCCTCTTTGTGCCACCAAGAAGTTGAGGTTGCAAACTGCCCTCCTCTGAGGGCTGGGAGCTTGGTGGTGGCAGTCACAATGGGAAGGTCAAGGGGTGCTGGAGTCCACAGGAGATGCCCAGCTCTGCCACTCCTCTCCCCTCATAAGACACAGCAAAGGCCACCTCAGAGCTGACAGGGGGTAATAGACCTCCCAGCACAAGTCACCCCCAAATTTGGGTTCTGAGGGTGGGATCAGCCGCTATGCTGCCCTCCTGTCAGCTCTTCAGCTTTGTCCTCAACAGCACCACAAGCAGACGCAGAACAAATCCACAACCAATGCCACCAGCTCAGAGCTCCAGGACCTAGGGGCATGTGGTGGGGAGAGAGTTGGGTACGTGCATGATCTAGATGATCTTTAAGGTCCCTTCCAACCTAGATGATTCTATGATTCTATGCATGGGGTTGCACTTTCACCCCTGCATCTTTCCCCAGACCTCATCTCCCCTTCCACCAACTCTGGCAAATGTCGAGGGGATGGGAGTGCAGGAGCCCAGTGCACAGCCTGGTGCTGCCTGTGAAGGTTTTACCGCAGGTCCCTCACGCTGACCCGCGTGCGCCTGTGCCAGCCAAATCATTCTGCATCATTTCTCTCTCAAGAGGAGGTAATGGGCTGGCTCCTCACCATCTGTCTGGCACACAGCAAGGCCTGTGGTGGCAACAGGTCCTTCCAAGGTATCAATTAAAGGCAGAAAAAGAAGAAGGAGCCGTTTTCTACAACTAGCAGCCACGTGCAACCAGCACCGCTGCTTTGCGGGGACAGGGAGGCTGAGGTGTAGTACTGCATATATTGTCAAAGGGATGGGGGGCTTGGAGCATGGAGAAGTGACACCTGAGTGCAAACTTCAAATCCCACTCCCTTTGGTTGGGAACAGAGAGGCTGAAACCCAGGCAGGGATGCTGCCTGACGCTGCTCAGCCGGCAGCAGCTGGCGGGAAGCGTGCTGCGGCGATAATGAAGAGGCTGGAGTCTATCAGTCGTGCCAGGGGGTAGGAGACTCTCCCCCAGCATCTGGCACTAAGTGACAGAGACACACGCAGCAGCAGTCCTGACTCTGTTCGGGAGGTGGCACTGGGGTGTGATTACCCTCTGGCAAGGAGGTAAATGGGTCAGAGCTGAACACTGGGGAAAATAACCAGCTTGCAGAAGAATTTAATATTTTCCAGAAAAAAAAAAAAAAAAAAGTAGTAAGTAATAAATGTTGTATTTCCTCTCTGGCAACCTTGCGAACTGCAATTTAGCATCCCACATCCAGCTCGAGTCACCAATAACTGAAGTCATTATTTTCCATCTTTTAATTCCATTTTGCTACATATATTAGGGTATGAGGATTGCAGAGAGAGAAAAAAGGGGCTGAGACAGAAGATAAAGCATGTTACCCAGTGAGAGCACAAGAGGGGTCCAGGAGCTGTTCAGAGGTGGAACATGATGATGAATTTCAGCTGCAAGAGCTGGACCTGATGTGTCCCTGCACCAGTGGCCTTGGGAGCCCACCTCAATCCTAGAATTGTGCCTTTCAGATTTTGTAACAGCCCTTAGAACATCACTTATTTTCCTAATCCCTCTCCACCATCATTATGGCCAGTAGACTTTGGTGGGTGACCCTATTGTCCTCGAGGCACCACTAAAGCCTCAAAGAAAGATCTCAGCAGCGCTGTGGAGTCCCTTTACCAGCATGTCTCAACCCCCCAAAGCTCTTTGTCTGAATGCCTGGCTGCAGATACAGCCCACTCCCTCCAAATCTCCAGCTCAAACGTTCAGGCTCTAGCGAGGTCACAGTGTCGAGCAATCCCACCTTGTGGGGACAGACCTAAACCTGAGCCCTTCTTTCCTCAGCTGATAATGACTGTTGAGTCCCAGGTAGCCATGGAGCTGTACTGAAGTGCACCTTTAACAACCAGCAGCTCACCCAGGTTGTCAATCAGGAATGTGACCTTTAGGCAGGTAGAAAGCTCTATAGATGCTCTTCCAGCACTCAACAGGGCAGAACTAAGGACTTGGTGGTACCAGAAAGCTTTAAAGGCTCCTGCAGGATAAGAGGAGCAGCTTTGCGAGCTCCGGGCTTACGAGGGCTTCAGAGAGTGCCCAAGCAGCTCTCTCTGATGCTGTCATGGCTTAGCCCCAGCAGGCAATTAGGTCCATGCAGCCACTTGCTCCCTTCCCCTGGCTGGGATGGGGAAGAGAATTGGAAGAGTATAAGTGAGAAAACTCGTGAGTTGAGATAAAGACAGTTTAATCAGTAAAGCAAAAGCCACTCACACAAGCAAAGTAAAACAGTCAGGCAGGTGTTCAGCCATCTCCAGGAAAGCATTTCCCCAAATCACAAAGCTCTGCAACCCAGATGTCTCAAAAAGGGTTCCTTAGGAGCCCAGGTCTGACATTTGTGATGACCTTAGCCAAGGGACAAGTTGGGATTGGTGCCTGCCAGTCTTGTCATGCTTGTTCTCTTGCACTGCTTCATAACCTACATGTTATACTTGGGACAAACCTGTTCCCCTGTTTGCTTCAGTGCTTCTGCTCAGAGGCTTGTGAGTGAAAACTCCCAACTGCTAATGTACCACAGATTAATAATCTCATTACTACAGTGCTTAAGGCCTGATCCGTATTTCCCTTTCTTTGGCACCAGCAGTCTTCAAATGATCCCAAGCACCAGCATGAGCAGATCCAAGGCAGATATTTGCCCGCAGAAGATACCTGTGTCTTACTGCAGCAGCTCACTAAGAAGACTTGCTTGCTGGAAAAGCCTTCTTACACTCCTCTGAGAGCTCCCCCATGCCTGCCTCAGGCAGTTCAGTTTATTTTTATTGCTGTATCTGACACGTCCCCTTAGTACGTATCATTAACATCCTGAGCTCTGCTAGTCAGCAATTTAATTTTCAGACCCAGGATCACAAGCAAGCAGAGGTTTTTCCTAGAAGGATGGCGTGGACCATTCCCAGTCCTGCTTAGGTCTGACTCTCCCCTCTCTGCTGTCCTGAGGCCCTGGCCATCCTCCTCAATTATCTTTTGGAGTGTGGCTTTTCTTTTTATAAATTCATCAAGCAAAGTTACGCCACCACTGTGGTAGCTTCCCTGCTGTACATTTAGAGATGCTGTGGCTTCTTCAGATACTGGAAAAGCAGCAAGGAGGAAGAAGGGTCCACTAGGGCCAAGTAATGGAAATGTGCAGTGATGAAACCCTTTCTCCTCTATGTGCCAGAGCATCTGGTAAGACACAGCCTACAGTATTGGTGCCGTGGAAAGCTCCCTTTATGAGGCACCAGCCATGAAGTCTCTCTCGCTGTGACTGCGCACATTGCTTGCAGGCTGGAGGCTGCAGCTGGAGCTCAGCAGGGACCAGTCAAGGTGCATACTCAACACAAAACAACAGCAAATTGGGACAAGCAAGAGACCTCAGTGAACTTGTTTCAAGCTTTCTCGCCCAGGAGCTCAGGCTGAAGTTCCCACATCCTTGGACCTCGGCCACTTCTTGCAGATGTGGGAACCCTGATGAAGAGACCATACAAACGCTCAGCTCTTAACAGGGCATCACCACAGTCAAAACAGAGCCAGAGGAGAACTAGCACCAGATCCCAACCCCAGCACTGGATAACTGAGGATCTTTGGAACAACCCACAAGACACAAAGAGTCAGAGATAACAACCGTAAAACAGACTTGAACTCCCTGAGATTGCAGACAGTTGTAGGTCTGGGAAGGTTGGTTGAAATGGATCTTGTATTTGCTAAACTCAGAGCATCAGAGTGAACGTGGCTCAGGAGCGGCTACAAAGGAGCTGTATAGCCACTGCAGAGTCCCGTCAGAGCAGGTACCTACTCTACCATGTATCAACACCAGCGTGCCTATAGTGCTATCAAACCCCCGAGTCTTCAGAGAAGTTTTAAAGTCATGGGCTTTGCACAAATATTGCAATGGATGGGGAGCATTTAAAGCCTCTATGCCCATGACTCCTGTCTCGGTGACTGCTACACGGGAGGATGGATGGATGGATGGACAGACAGATAAAAGCTCTGGATCTTCTAGTTGCTCACAGCTGGTGGGATATTTTTGCTCATTTTCTGTCTGACTGCTGCTTGGCAGGACACTTGCCATGTTGTCCAACAATCTTAATCCCCCAGTCTCAGCAGGTTTGCAGTGTTGCTGCTTTAAGACCTTTGTTCTTAAATGCCTGCAATCCAGGGGTGGGGGAAGGGGAAGTTAATTTATAGAGATTCGTTCTGCCAAAATATCAGAATAAAGGCCTCTCTCTGGTAAGAGACATCATAACAGCCTGGAGGCTGGAAGGAGTCTTTGTTAATTATGCATGAACCATGTTCCCCTGACTGTAACTCTTCTGCCCACGCCACGAGTCTCCACACACATCTGACCCATGCTGTGCTCCTAGGCACTCCAAAAAATGTACAGCAGATGTCAAAATGGGCAGAGAAACATGCAGATCCCTGGAACATGTGGGTGTTGGGTGTGCTGCTCTGTTTGGACCAATTGGACATGCTTCAGGGAGCCCAGGACCTGCCAGCTGCCTGGGTTTGGCTTTCCAGTGGTCTGTCACATGAGAGGTAGGCCATGTTGGTGGTTAAAATCTAGCCAGGGTCAGAGCACCACCCAAACAGTTTTCATTTGACAAGGGAGTGAGGTTTGTGTGGTCCTTGCCTGTATTACGGTTGGTCTGGAATAAACAGACAACCATGACGTCCTACAACATTTACCCTCCAAAACCTCTGCTTGAGAAATTCAGAGCTTTCTTGTAAGAATAAAGCTGGGCAGAAATGCCAGCAGACCCTGAGAAGAAAGGCCAGGGACTATTGCTTTACTTAGAGGCATGCTGTATGTCCAGGTGGCTCCTGCTATCCACATGCAGGGTGAAGACTGAGCAGAAAAGATGCTCTTCCCGCCTGCACATGCTTTGGCACATTGTTATGGCACATATTGTCAGAGAATTGCAGCCCCTGGGTCCTCTCAGCCTCCCTTTCCCAGTGTCAGAGGATGGTGAGAGCCATGGAGGAATGAGGGAAACCCTGGTGGTGTGCATGGTGATGGGTTATGGGGGGCCTGATCCTTTAGTCCTTGTGGGAATTCCAGGCCTGGTATGTCAGCCACTTCCCACGGGATTTCACATGTTAGTGCTAGTGTAGCATCTGCTTCCCAGAAGTGCCTTTGTGCTGGCACCAGACAGGGCACCCGGGCACAGAGCTGTAACTCCACACACGCCGCAATTATTCCAGACCAAGCGGCTTTTCACTCCAGTTGCTTCTTCCCACCCTCCCAATCTCCCAGTGCTCCTGCAAGAAGTGCTGTGAAGCCCAAGCCAGCCATGTTAGATTGTTATCCCAGGAGTCTAACACTCTGGGTCCGGGGTCTGTGTAGTCCTCTGGGACCCTTGCTCCTGGAACTGAGCTCTCTATCTATCTCAGTTGTTCCTGCCACTCAGTTTTTGTGTTCGTGGCAAAGGCCAGCAGATCAGGCCACTTTCTAACAGAGGAGCCCCAAAAGAGCAATCCTTTGTGCGGGCTTTTGAATGTGTGTGTGGGAGGGGAGCCCGTTCGTGAATAGCGCCGATAAATTTTAGCCAAGTGAAGAGCAGGAGGAAAGTCACTGCCCCGTTGCCCTGAGCCACGTGAAGGCACTGAGCATTTGGAGGTCCTTCATTAAAGGCAGTGCTGGCGACATGCACGTTGGTAAATCTGCACTCCCAAACTGCACTCCAACGCTGCGCAGCATCGCGCCCCCAATCTCAGGCACAGAAAGCATTAGGGCACTCATGGACCGGCTTCCCAGAAATAAACAAACACTGTTTTGTCCACATCTCCCCTCCTGTGTTTCAATCTGCTCTGAGTTACTAGAGCCAAGAAATTAAAACACCCTGGGTCTGGGATGAAACCTTGGGATGAAACTACTCATCTCTCCAGCCCACGGCACATGGAAAATTGAATCTGAAGCTGTAGGGACTTGCAGAGAGCAGTCAGGCGTCTTTCTTCCCCCCAGCAAAATTTCCCCATGGTGCCCCACTAATTTCACTACTTCGTTTAAGTCTGGAGTCCTAAAGGGCTGTCCCTGTTTCCTCACTGTGGTTAGTGACCTCAAGCCTGGAAAAAGACACACAGGGACTGCAGTTTGGAGGAGAAAGGAGAAAGCAGGACTTTGCATTCTACCCCCCACCCCTGTACAACTAGGCACCATCCCTGGCAAAGTCTTTGCCTCCTGCTAGAGAGCAGAGCAGCCAGCAGAGAGCCAAAGCTCTCCATCATGTGCTGGACAGACAAACATCCTTACAGACATTGCCCTGGTCTCTAAAGCACAGCATGTTGCTGTAATGTCTCTCCCATCCAGATAATGCTAATTAAGCAGTAGTGCCTAGATGTAATGTGCTTCCCTATGTCCAAGGCACTAATGGTGCTCAGCAAAGGCATATAGCAATTAGTCCATCTTCAGGCGTTGCCCCTGCAATAAATCAATAACTATTAAGGATAATTTATCCCATTTTTAACAGTCACATAGTTTTCCCCATTCTGAATCTTGATTTTAAATTACCAGCCTGCAGTGGGGCTTATTAAACCACAGTGGTTTTGAACTTGGAAGAGAAAAAAGGTGGGTCCTCTGATGCCTTTCACAGCCACTTACAACAAGATGTGCTTTACCTGTTGTGTGTACATCTGCAAATGTCCACTGAGAGTCAGGGTTGGAGAGACCAGATCACCTCAGCCAACACCCCTTGTGCTGTGCCAGGATGTATTTGATCATGGGGAAGTGGTAAAGTGAAAAGGGTGGCAGGATCAGAGAGGAGAGCAGTAGGAGCCCTCCATCTGCCTCCTCCATCCCTGATGCCAACACAGAGGATGCTCAGCAGGCAACTGGGGTTAACTGGGCAACTACAGACACGTGGAGTCTCAAGGTACTGCTCTGTCACAGACATCAAGGTACCGCTGTGTCACAGACATCCCTGTCACAGACATCCCTGGGGATGGTGGCAGACCTGCGGTCTCCAGTGGATGAACACATTGGAGGGCTTGTGAGGTGTCACAGCACTATCATGGTCACTCTGGGATTTCCAGCAGGAGGCAAGAGTGAACGTGGGAATTGTCAAAGGACAGAAAGAGCAGACTCCCAAGGGATGCCCCTGGTACCACTGAGCAGAACATGGGTCCTCTTTGGACCAGACCCCGACAACCCTGTCTAAGTGTCTCAGACATGTGGATCACTGTGCGCAGGAAAGAAAAACCCACGCAGGTAAAATCCACTTGCTCCCAGAAACCAAAAAATAGAAACGAGAATAAATAGACTTTGAAATGTCTCTAGTACCTTTACCTGCAGAGGGTTCTTTGTGCTTATGGCAATGACGTGATACTTGTAGTAACACAGCTCACAGCTCCAGCAGCCTCTCTCGCTAATCCATTTGATCAGACATGGCTGGTGCGTGCACTTCACCGATCCATCGCATCGACACGGGCTCAGCAACTCCCCCTGAAAAAGAGAGACAGCATCAGCGAGGCTCCCCTCCTCCCACAGGCATGGCATGGCATGGCATGGCAGAAGCTCCATCATCCACCCATTTGCTCTTTGTTCCTTTTTACCTAGTTTGGCTGAGGCAATCATGCTGCCTCCATCTGTTTTCCCCCTAATAATTCCTGGCTGATGTGAACAGAGCTTGACAGCGATGTAACGGTTTCAAATACTTGGGTCCTACTTTTTTTTTTTTTTGTGGAAAGAGACAGCTGGATTGATAAGAGATGCCTGATATCACTGCTGAAGGGAAAACTAGATGAGCACAGCACTTAGTAGACTCCAGAGGACCCACACTAGACCGCAACCAGTGGACTCAGCTCTGTTGGCAACCAGATGCTGCTGCTTCCCTGCTCAGGTTCCTGTCTCTCTGCTACCTATTTTAGAAAGCGAGGCTGGTGGTGGGGATAGGTGCGAGACAGCCTCTGCTGCAGGCTGGGGTCCTGCTCAGCCTGGGGTGGCTTCCTCCAGCCCAGCCAGGCAGGAGGGGGGGCACAGGCACGGCGGCCCTTGGTCTTTCTGTGCAGGCTGGCTCATGCAGGCTGGCTCCTCTCCGGGAGCTGGACGGAGCCCAGCGCCATGCGGTACCTCCCGGGATGTGCCAGGCAGTGGGCGTTCGCAGCGCCAGACACAGGTGTCTCCTTCCCAGCTCCTGGACCAAGAAGGATGAACGTGACCATGGGTGGCAGGTGTGTGCGTTGTGTCCAGGTCTTTGTGTACCCATAGCCCAGCAGGGAAAAAGTCCTTAAATTTCACCCCCCCTGCCCATTTCCCCCGGACAGTCTGTCCCGAAAGTGAGTCACGCTGATGGATAGCCTGCAGGGCTGGCTATTTTCACCCTAGAAGCAAACAAGGTGGAGAACAAATTGTGTCCTGGCTTGTGACACACAGACATTTAAGAGTGGTGGCTGAAACACTGATCCTCCTGGCTTGCTCCCTTGTTTGTGGTGCAGCTTTAAACAGGAGTATCCAGGAAACCTCAATATTATTGTGATCCAGTCCTGTTCACCATGGGACTAAATTCCCCTCTGCACACACAAGCTCAGGAGCTCACTTTACAGTCATTTACCGTTGCTTATTTAGGGAAGAACAGAGCAATTACATTTTACTCCCCACCTTTTAGTGTTTAAAAGCCACAGTATAGACCCCAATTGTGTATTTAGCTGTGCTCCAAGATTTAAAAGCTTTTAAAGGCAGAATGAGAATATCTATGGGATGGGGAAGGCTCGCATCATGCCCTAGATCAGCCCCATCTTTACCACTGATGGAGCACCAGAACAACAGAGCCTGGTGTCTGAGGCTGATGGACACAGCAAAAAAGGTCCATCCCAGCTGCCTTGGATTAGGAAACCAGATCCTGCTCTTGATAGCCCTGGTGGGAAACTGCCTTAGCGTTCAGGGTACCATGCCTGGTCTCAGAAACCGAGGAACTGAGCACCATGCTGGGCAAAAGTGACACTTTTTTTTTACAAAGCCTAATGCAAACATGTTAATCATTTCATTTGCTTCAGTTAGGTGACCTAAAAATGTCATCTTCCATGAAATTTTAGCAAAACTGTAAATAACTGTTTACATTACAAAACCAGGCTCCGCTCTACCTGTCACTGGTTTTCATTGCACACTGGAGGGGATGCAAAGGGAGAGGGGGAGCAAGGAGGGTTGTAGGATCCATGAACCTTTTTCAGCTGGAAAGGTGGAGCAGGACAAGCCAGGAGAAGGGAAGCAGGGACGGATTAGATGGGAGGAAGGTGCGTGTGAGAAGGAACACTGACATTTGGCATTCAGACGCCCCATGTGAAGTGCATCCTGAGGGGCTCAGGTTTGGCTGTGCATGTTTGTGCCCCTTTTTGGGACTGGGGTGGAAAAGGACAAGTGTGATAAGGAATCTGCATGAGCACGTACTGCCAGCCAGGATGCAAAAGGTCAGGACTTAGCACAGCTCCTCCACTCGCCAAACCTCTTCCACACCAATAGCTATCCTGGTACAAGGACCTCTGCTCTGTGCCTCTAGTCTACCCTCCTCATCTGCTGCTTTATTTTCTCAGCAGCTTCACTCCTCAGCACACAAGTGTGGTCCAGCACCGAACAGGCAACGCAAAAACCTCCCAACTCTACAGCATCCCTGCCTTTCCACCTCACTGCACAGCAGGGTCTCCTGCAGGGCTCAAAAGGCCAAGTGAGGGACCTGGGTTTTGTCTAACGAGGCACTGGTGATGAGAAATCAGGAACGGGGCAGAACAGAGCAGGAACGAAGAGCAACAACCTCCGTGTGAAGGCAGAGGAGAAAAGCTGTAGCTGCAGCCTGGACTCACGTTGGCTTCTTGGGCTCCGAAATAAACAAGTCTGCAAAATCTGAGCTTGTCTTTTCAAAGCCAAGAGATGATCATAGATGCCCTACACCGCCTTGGGGACCCAGGCCCCCTTCTCTAATTGGGACACAGTAACCCGGACAGTCCTGCCAGCTTCTGCAAGAATTCAGGACTCAACTGTGGAGACGAATCCCCAAGTTTTTTGAGTATTGCAAATCCAGCAAAAAACCTGATTTATCACATTTACTCCAGTCGTGTGAAATATTATATATCCTTGTGTGTGGCGCACAGCTATTTTTGCATACTGTGAAGCCCAATTCTGTCCACAGCAGGCATTCATAAAACACTGCCACATGCACACACACACACACGCACTCCTGTACCAGCAGAAAAATAAACACCAGGGGCATATTAAAGGAATAAATCCTTTGTACAGCAAAGGAGAAGGAGTCTCATTGCTGGCTGTACCGAGAGCTCAGGAACAGTCCATTGGCTGTGATACACATGAAGGATCCCCAGCACAGAGACCTCTGCTAAAAGCTACATGCACAGAAAAGCAAGCCTAAAATGAGGTGCAGATCACAGCAATTAGAGACAGAAATTAAATCCCCACACCCGTTTCTGTAGGTTTGTAGAAGTCAGCTCTGCACAACATATTCTTCAGTGCTTCAAACAACAGGATTCCTACCAATTCCCTTTGGGGACTGTTCTCCAAAGACCTTTTGAAAGGTCTACAATTATTGTTGCAGTTTTCCTTTGTAGAGTTTCAACCCATCACTTGGATCAGCCTAAGCAACATTTCTGCTTTAACAGCATCTAGAGGAGAAATGCTCCCCAGCTGCAAGCTTCATCCTCAGCTTGCTCAGTACCACCTTGTTCCCCTGAAACAGCCAAGTGGGCTTGGGACTTGGGGCACCTGCCTTTTTTTTTGGTTGTTATCCAAGTCTAAATTAGGGTTCATGTGAAAGGTGGGAAACCAGAGGTAACAAAAAAGGAAGGGTGGCTCTGGCTTCAGCCATAACCCTCTCAACTTATGGATGAAATATTCTTCCCTATATATTATTCCCCTTCCCTACTTCTGTGAAGAGTAATATATTAATCAGTTACGTATAACAGCCTTCCTTGTTTCTGGCTGTGATGGGAGCTGGTCTCTAGGAGCAGCAGTGGCAAGGCCAGGCTGAATTGTGAGGAGGACAATATTGCTGGAGACGAACCGGGAGTGCGGCTCTGTTCCAGCTCTGTCCCCTCCTTATGAATTCCTGTGCCTGTTGCAATATGTCAAAGTGGTTAATGATTATCTGGGCCCTGCTATTTTAAGCCTACTGGGAAAGGATGAAAAAAAGATTGCCAGCGCACGCTTTTGATGCTCAGTGTACCTAGGGAGAAAATAATGACGTCAGGAGCAGCATCACCCCTGCTGCTGGTGTCAGTGTTTCGCCTGACCATTTTATCTGTCATTCATCCACTGGAGGGGATGCAAAGGGAGAGGGGGAGCAAGGAGGGTTGTAGGATCCATGAACCTTTTTCAGCTGGAAAGGTGGAGCAGGACAAGCCAGGAGAAGGGAAGCAGGGACGGATTAGATGGGAGGAAGGTGCGTGTGAGAAGGAACACTGACATTTGGCATTCAGACGCCCCATGTGAAGTGCATCCTGAGGGGCTCAGGTTTGGCTGTGCATGTTTGTGCCCCTTTTTGGGACTGGGGTGGAAAAGGACAAGTGTGATAAGGAATCTGCATGAGCACGTACTGCCAGCCAGGATGCAAAAGGTCAGGACTTAGCACAGCTCCTCCACTCGCCAAACCTCTTCCACACCAATAGCTATCCTGGTACAAGGACCTCTGCTCTGTGCCTCTAGTCTACCCTCCTCATCTGCTGCTTTATTTTCTCAGCAGCTTCACTCCTCAGCACACAAGTGTGGTCCAGCACCGAACAGGCAACGCAAAAACCTCCCAACTCTACAGCATCCCTGCCTTTCCACCTCACTGCACAGCAGGGTCTCCTGCAGGGCTCAAAAGGCCAAGTGAGGGACCTGGGTTTTGTCTAACGAGGCACTGGTGATGAGAAATCAGGAACGGGGCAGAACAGAGCAGGAACGAAGAGCAACAACCTCCGTGTGAAGGCAGAGGAGAAAAGCTGTAGCTGCAGCCTGGACTCACGTTGGCTTCTTGGGCTCCGAAATAAACAAGTCTGCAAAATCTGAGCTTGTCTTTTCAAAGCCAAGAGATGATCATAGATGCCCTACACCGCCTTGGGGACCCAGGCCCCCTTCTCTAATTGGGACACAGTAACCCGGACAGTCCTGCCAGCTTCTGCAAGAATTCAGGACTCAACTGTGGAGACGAATCCCCAAGTTTTTTGAGTATTGCAAATCCAGCAAAAAACCTGATTTATCACATTTACTCCAGTCGTGTGAAATATTATATATCCTTGTGTGTGGCGCACAGCTATTTTTGCATACTGTGAAGCCCAATTCTGTCCACAGCAGGCATTCATAAAACACTGCCACATGCACACACACACACACGCACTCCTGTACCAGCAGAAAAATAAACACCAGGGGCATATTAAAGGAATAAATCCTTTGTACAGCAAAGGAGAAGGAGTCTCATTGCTGGCTGTACCGAGAGCTCAGGAACAGTCCATTGGCTGTGATACACATGAAGGATCCCCAGCACAGAGACCTCTGCTAAAAGCTACATGCACAGAAAAGCAAGCCTAAAATGAGGTGCAGATCACAGCAATTAGAGACAGAAATTAAATCCCCACACCCGTTTCTGTAGGTTTGTAGAAGTCAGCTCTGCACAACATATTCTTCAGTGCTTCAAACAACAGGATTCCTACCAATTCCCTTTGGGGACTGTTCTCCAAAGACTTTTGAAAGGTCTACTTCCCAATAATTATTGTTGCAGTTTTCCTTTGTAGAGTTTCAACCCATCACTTGGATCAGCCTAAGCAACATTTCTGCTTTAACAGCATCTAGAGGAGAAATGCTCCCCAGCTGCAAGCTTCATCCTCAGCTTGCTCAGTACCACCTTGTTCCCCTGAAACAGCCAAGTGGGCTTGGGACTTGGGGCACCTGCCTTTTTTTTTGGTTGTTATCCAAGTCTAAATTAGGGTTCATGTGAAAGGTGGGAAACCAGAGGTAACAAAAAAGGAAGGGTGGCTCTGGCTTCAGCCATAACCCTCTCAACTTATGGATGAAATATTCTTCCCTATATATTATTCCCCTTCCCTACTTCTGTGAAGAGTAATATATTAATCAGTTACGTATAACAGCCTTCCTTGTTTCTGGCTGTGATGGGAGCTGGTCTCTAGGAGCAGCAGTGGCAAGGCCAGGCTGAATTGTGAGGAGGACAATATTGCTGGAGACGAACCGGGAGTGCGGCTCTGTTCCAGCTCTGTCCCCTCCTTATGAATTCCTGTGCCTGTTGCAATATGTCAAAGTGGTTAATGATTATCTGGGCCCTGCTATTTTAAGCCTACTGAGAAAGGATGAAAAAAAGATTGCCAGCGCACGCTTTTGATGCTCAGTGTACCTAGGGAGAAAATAATGACGTCAGGAGCAGCATCACCCCTGCTGCTGGTGTCAGTGTTTCGCCTGACCATTTTATCTGTCATTCATCGGTGCTGGGTGCCCATCCACACATTGCTACCAAAGCTGCAGCTGCTCGCCCACCAGCAGCAGTCAGGGGATGTGTTTCCCAGGCCTGTCCTTTTAACTATAAATTAACTAGAGCAATTTTTCCCCCCCAGTCTCCTTTGAAAATGGCAGGCCTGGGGATGATGGTGTCATCAGGCCAGAAAGTGACCTTCTGGGATCTCCCAGCTCCACCTGTGCTCATCTACGTCTGCTTCCTGGGCTTTTCCTGAACAGCAGCTGAGCTGTAAAGAGCCACGTTAGCAACATCCTGCTACCACAACTATTAAAGCAAACATTTTGAGAACCAGAGCAAGCCCTACAGCAAACCAGGATGGCTGATGGTGATCTTAACACCTGCAGTTTTTCCTCAACTGTGTGTTTTCTCTGCTCTGGTGTACAAAGTAGCATCAGTCGTTAGCATCACTCACAGGACCAGTGCCCCAGGCCAGAGAAGGGCAGTGAGAAGAAGCTGAAAGAGTCACCTGCATCACAAGGACAGCCATAACCATCTCTTTCTGGGTACACACATGCAGCTGCCGCTGTTCACGGGAGTAGCTGCACGCACGGGTCTGACTGCTTGCATTTATCTGAGTTTGTCTTGTTTGGCAAAGGAAACCAGGAATATTTAATTTCGGGTCTTCAGTTGAGTCTCCTAAATACACTTAAATCTTCACATTGAATTTAAATGTAATGGGAAGTTTTATTATGGCAAATAAATGCCAAATGATTTCTATATTAGGAACATAATTACAGAGGAATTAAGTCCAATGGCAAAGAGAAACCCACTGTTACAGAGCTGGTAAACTTCAATAAACATGTATTAATGATCACTCTGTCTTCACACACACTACAGGAACTGCCCCTCCATCTTTGTAAACTAAACACACGTGTTATTATCACAATCTCAAATGCTTCCTGTGAGTACCCACCTTTGCACGAGCCTGTGCGACAGGCAGAACCAGCAACAGGCAACAAGGGACATGTAATAGGCACCTATGAATATCTGCCACCCCAATCTCCAGCAATTTGCAGCAATTTGCCAAGAGAATTTCTTTGTGGGAGGATCCCCCAACCGGGCAGCTCCCTAAAACCTGGGGAACCTACAGGTAATCCTATGTGAGTGATTATAAAAAGAAACCACCCAGACACCTTGCAGCTCCCTTACCACCCCCAGGTACCACCACTGCTGCCATACAACCTCTGTGCCCAGGACTGGTTCATCCCACAGCTCCCCTACAAGACTGGGCATCCCTTCAGCACGCAGAGGCAGTGCTGCCCTGTGCCAGGCAGCCCCAGGGGGCAACAAGTAGGAAGAGAAATGCAGCCCCAGAAAAAATAAAAAAGAGAAAAACCCAGCTCTGGATAACTTTTTCTATTGCTTGGCTGTGGTTTTAAGCCTGCAGCTGCCTGGCTGGAGTTTTCATTGTGGGATCTTGGCTTGGCAGCTCCTGGGGCAGGACCATATCTTTGAGGGACCCTGGCACTGTAGAAATATGGGTCCCTTTCTGTGGCTCCTCATCCTCACAGCAGTATAGCCGGGCATAGTAGCCTTGAGGCTCTGAGATGGGTGCTGGGGAAAGGGCAGGGAGAGCACAGATCTGTTTTTTTGTGGTTTTCTGCAATTTTCAATGGGTATTAGCTGTTCTGGCAGCCCTGCGAATGGGACACTTATCTCCAACAGGGCAATGACTAATCTAGCAAAAAAACACAGGTATCCGTCTGCCTACAGGCTGGGTGTGAGCAGAAAGGCAGCTCGGCTTTAATGCACCCAGCAAACCCACCACACATCCCTCCAGGACCATCGGGTGTATTTTGGGGATGTTTGGAAATGTGGGTGCTGGGCAGATGAGGGATACGTCTCAAGCAGTCCTCAGCTGAGACCTAATGATTGTTCCAGAGAGCACAAAAAAGCCATTGCGTCTGCAGAGCTCCCGAGCCTCCAAAAACAGCACAAATTGCCTTTCCGCCCACGGAGGCTGCTGCCGCCGCACCTGCAAGGAGCGTGGAGGCTGCCACACTGCTCAGGCTTTTTCTGCACCTCTCGGATGAAAATACAAAAGGCTGCAGCCACAGCTGCGGGGAGGACACTGTGGGACCTGCTCCGCCGCCTGCTTCTGCAGGAAAACTCATCCCATCGCTACCCCGAGTGACATGGCTCTCTGGCTGAGCAGCTGCTACCCACAGCCCTCGGCTTTACCACGGCCGTGGGGAATTTTAAGTGATCTCTGCTCCTTCCCATCTGTAGCGTTTTGTGCCTGTCACCACCACTGGGACAGATGGATGGATGGATGGATGGATGGACAGACAGCGCTGGGGGTGGCAGCTCAGAATTTGGGAACAGGATGGGGAAGGGGAGCGCCGGGGGTAGCAACTCAGAATTTGGGAACAGGATGGGGAAGGGGGAATTCCTGGGAGGGAGACTTTCTTTTTTTCTGAGCGCTGTTGATCCCCACAAGGTTCCTGGGCCTTTTTGTCACTGCAGAGATAAGAGACCATCACCCCATCTGACCTGCTCACCACAGCCTCAGTGAGGCTTGCCCATGTTTTAAGCCAAAAGATGTTTTTTTGGTTAAAGCGGAGGCTCAGCTGTGTTGGAGGCAGACACCAGGCAAAACCCACATGCCTCCATCCTCTGAAACGGTGCAGGGACCTGGGGAAAAGGCATCTGTCCAGTCCCCATCCCAGAGCTGTGCCCTGGGATGGAAACAGGACACATGGAAACATGTATCAGGAAACAGGAAACAGGAAACAGGAAACACGGCACAGGAAAGCCCCAAAGGGCCCTGAGCTGCACCATGGCATTAGCCGTCCTCTTCACCAAACTGCCCTGCTCCTCCTCTGCCACCTCTGAGTGGGATGTTCAAAAGCAAGGCCCCCCCAGGGCTGCCCATGTGCCCCTGTGGGATCCCCACTGCCTATTAACAGGGATGGGTGCCAGGTTGAAAAAGCCTGAGAGCAACCTCTGTACTCCACCTTTCCCACAGGGTAAGCAACGGACTGAGCCAGGCGGGAGCAGAGACAGGTCTCCTCTGCACGCTGATCAGCTCTTGGCCCCACCAAGAACCAGAAAAAGGATGGCTTTTTTTCCCCTTTTAATAGCTAAAACCTTCAAGAGCTCTGCAGGGCAGAAGGGCAGGCGAGAGACAAATGAAGATGGGGAATAAAAACTCAGGAAAAAAAAGAAAGGAAGAGGAAGATGCTTGAGAAGTCCTTGGTGCAGAAAGCCCAGTGTGTTAGAGAGTGGTGGCTCTGCCTCCCTCTGACAGGAGCCTTCTCTGGGTGACATCCTCAGAGGAGTCTGGAGCGGTGGCTTGGCCACACAGCTCTGTCCTGGCTCCTTCACTGAATTTCAGGGGAAGGTGATTGAACGCAGCTCCGTGGAGCTTAATGTGAGCTGTCAAGGAGCTGGGGCATGTTTGTGCAATGCCTCAGAAACAGAAAAGCAAAGCAGGAACGTTGCGAAGTTTAATGTGAAATATTTGGACATGGCCCCACCCCTTCCAATTAAAAAATAAGAAAAAAAGGACTTGATTTTTGGCTAGGGCTGCTTCAAAATTCAGCTGAGAGTGTCACCACTATGGCATGGCCATGTTGTGGTCCCCTCCACACAGACAGGAGGAGCTCGCCCAGCTCCCAGGTGACAGGGGGTTGGAGATGAATTGTCCCCTGCTCTGCCCACCGCACCAAGCTTCGTACTTTGCCCCTTCACAGCTCCACCATCTTGTCCTTTCAGCATCAGCCCTTTCTATTACCCAAACCCCACACAACCTAATCTCCTAAAGGCAGAAAACACCCTTCCTAGGGGAATGAAAACCTATCCAATAGAAACGGCACCTGGAGGACCAGTGTTCTGAAGACCACACCACTGCCTACACACACCACCATCAAAAAGACACCTGCAAATGGCCTCGCCATCCTGTTTTCCTGGCATGGGGAGGCAGACACCGGGCTGTCCCAGCTGGACACAGAGGTGATCACAGAGCCCGGCCACGGCACGGCTACACCCCTGCGTGCCCTTGCTCCAGCAGCTGTCACATGGGCCCTCAGCCAGCCTCAGCTATGCCACCAAAAATACAAGAAGAAAAGGTTTGAGAAAACCAGTTCCAACAGAACAAAGCCGAACCTTGCCTGAAATGCTGAGTAACAAAGGATTTTCAGGAATCAATAGCCCAAGGAGCAGAGCGCTTACAATATATAGATCGCATTGGGATTTATTTGCTTTTCTCTCCACAGAAAGATTTCCACAAGAAAAATAACTTTTCTTAGGTGTTCCAGAGCCCACTTCATCCTAATGTCATTGAACATGTTTTTGATTAGCCGATTTAAGTAATTCTTACTAAATGTTGCTCAGTTGCAAGGAATCAAAAAGCAAGCATCTCAGATATCACCTGCTGTGCCTCATCAGGTGTGATAATAGCACCGATTAAGTGAAGAGCCTTCAGTGCATAGAAATCACAGTGCTGCGCATGTGAAATCAAGATACCTGAATACCCCTGAGCACTTGGGTGTTCAGCGAGCAGAGCTCCAGACCTGTCCTGAATACAGAGCGGAGCTGTCTCGGTGTCCCAGAGAAGAAGTGTCCTAGTCTGTAGCTCTCGGGCTTTCACCCAAAGTATCGAGGCTTTAAACTCCTGTAAGCTACATCCATTTTGTAAGCTACAACAATCTAGTCTCTTCTGAAAGAGAAACCCACTGCCATCTCTGGTTCTTCTTAATTACAAAAAACAACCCAAAAGTATTTCAGACAGATTTATTCTGTGTGAGAGACAAGAGCAAGCTCAATTTTTCTCCCTAGGATGCTGGGGTAAATCTGATGCAACTCCATGAAGCCAAACAGTTCTTCAGTGCCCTTAAGTTATGGCTTGTTGTACTAAATTTTCAACCAATTAAAAAGGTTTTCCATTAATTTTTTTTTTTGGTACAAATTGCTTTTTCTAGTGAAAAAGCCTCAGCTAAACAGAACTTTTCTATATATACTGCTTCTTTTTTCATGGAAAAAAAAGATAGCAATTATTCCTTATTATGTCTAATCCTTGGGGACCTTCACCTTTCTACTTCTTCAGTCCTCATCAGATCCATCAGTGCGTGTTTTAAAAGTTCAAAGTATAAAGTTAATGCTTTCAGCATGCAAGTACCATATAATGCAATTCTTATCAGAGATGTGCTCATAATTCAGCAAATTGAACTTTGCATCTACTTCCCTGGGAAGCTGTTCATAAAGATACTCAGCTAATGGGCATTTCAGAAAACATTATGCCATCAACCACTGAGGAGCAGCCATGGAAAATCCCCAGAAATGGATGCTGGTTTGACTCTCCAGATGATAGATCCCACTTTTAAAGACAGTGAAACAAACAGAGCAATAGACTTTTTTTTTTTTTTTTTTCCTGAGAATGTTGAAAAACCCTTCAACATAAGAGCTGAGAAAATCTTTATTCTGTAATATTTGCCTCATCTTCCCGCTTTCATCATGAAAGAGAAAATGGCCAGGTGCTGTTGGCAGCCTTACAGCAGTGAGATGCTCCTTCCAAAAGCGCAACAACTGCTCAAGAGCTGCTTCACGCCAGTGCCATGAGCTCGTCAATGTCAGGG
Organism: Calidris pugnax; assembly: GCF_001431845.1. NCBI lineage: Eukaryota > Metazoa > Chordata > Aves > Charadriiformes > Scolopacidae > Calidris > Calidris pugnax. The sequence goes on from NW_015090990.1 coordinate 1,852,696, forward strand.
AGTGGAAATGAAGGTACCGTAGGATCTGGGGGCTCCTCTTTGCCATAGGATCCTCCAGTGACCCCCAGCTGGGACCGAGGGCAGCAGGGTGGGGAACTGGGGGAGCTGCGTGTGTATTCAATACAGGGAAGCCAATAACAAGGTACAGACAGAAAGGTTTCCAGCCCTCCAAGGCACCATTTCCCAGCTGGGAGCAGAGAATGGGGGCTGGCACGATGGGCCACCCCAGCAGCTCTGGATGAGGGTGCTATGCAGTTATGTTTCCTCCTTTTTCCAAGGCTGGTCAGGACTGGCACCTCGGAGATGAAACCTTCCAAAGCTGTTTGTGTCTCCAAAGCTGTTTGTGGCTCCTGCTGCGTGGGGTAGTGCTGGGACAGGAGCAGCCACTGGCCTCGGGGACAGCTGGGGTGAAGACAGGGGTGAAAGCAGAAGTGGGATTGAAAGCAGAAGTGGTGGAGGGGCAGTGAAGTGGGAGACAGCACATCACACACAGGGCTGCCGCGGTGGCCGGGGAGCCGTGATATAAAATAATGAGCAAGGTTTGTTTACTTTTAGCTTCGGTAACGCTGCCGGACTGAGCTGTTTCATTAAGACGTGGCCTGATCCACTTTTCCTTTCTGCCTCCCAGACTCGAGGAGAAGAATATGCAATTACAAAGTTCACTCATGTAGAGCCCTTCAATTACCGGGTAACTCTGTTACGGCTTTTCCAAATGTTACGAGACTCGTGCAGTAGGACATGACATCTGAAGCAATTCATTTTTCATCTGCCGATTAGCAGAAATTAAAATGGTTCTCAGAACATCCCAATTTATGTGAGATCAAGTTCCTTATTACTACAAAGTGTCTTAGTGGGGAAGGCATTTCTTTTTAACGTCTCAGGCAACCCTGCAAGCAGAGATGCTGAACAAAAATATATGAAGGAGGTGGTGGAGGGGAGAATAGAGGTCCTCAGAGACTGTGAGTGGTGGAGCTCCAGAGCCCTGCCTTCCAATCCTGCCATAAGGTCACTTAAATGCTTGGCAGAAAGTCAAAACGCTTGCTGGCACAAACGTGCACTGGAGGCAGAGGCACGTCCTTTGGAAATGATGCAGTTAGAAAATGAGGCTGAACTGCCTTTACTGGCAGTGAGCTAAAAACCAGCCATAAATATAAAGCGCTCCTTCGGCAGGTATCTGCTGAGCCGGCGGGTGGAGCGGCAGCAGAGCAGCTGCCTGCAGGATGCGCTCCAGCAGGGATGACAGATGCTGTGCAGGAACCCCAATGGCAATACCTTTGCAATGGGACCTGGGGAAGGACCCACGGGGCTGGGGCTGGAGGTGTCCACAAGGCTGGCAGATCAGGGTCACGCTCAGGGGGCTGAGAATTAGGTGGGAGAGCCAGCGGCAGCGTGGAACAGCCAGAGCAAGGGATGGGATAAGGGAGGGGATAAAGGCAGGGAGTCTCAAATGACGTGGCCACGGCAAGAGCGGTCATGTTGCCCCTTCTCTTGCTCTCTACTTTCACGGCATCCTGGGTGTTGGAAAAGTAGGTGAAATCCCCTGGGGAAAAGCTGGGATTAGGAGGCGGGCAAGTGTGCTCTTGCCGGCTCTCAGCACCATCCTCCCCTCCGCCACGGGAGCGTGGTCCAGAGCTCATGAACCTGTAGGCCCACTTAGTTGAAGTGCAGCAAAAATAAACCACGGGAAAGGAGAACAGGCAGCTTAATCCCCAAATCCCTTTGCCTTGCGTGACAACCTTCCAGCCGAGAGCAGCTCAAGAAGATAGAGCCGAAGGTACTGGCGGCACTGGCTGTACTGTCCCGGGGGGAAGCTGCACAACATTAATTCTGATTTTCCGATGCTGCCCTGGCCAAAGGCCTCCTGGATAAGAAGCTGCAGGAATCCACGTATTTCAGTCTTTGCCTGAATATACCTCCCGGTGAAAAGCCTTGTTGTGTTTACCTACCCAGCTGGGGAATCCAGCTTTCCCTTTCGCAGGCAGAGTATAAAACAGAGAGGAGAAAAGGTAGAAGTAAATGTAAGAATAGCTGTAATATCAGTATAGTGGGCTACAGAGGCCATTTTATATTTTTTCTTTCAGTCTTCCTTTTGCACAAGAACAATATCGGGTTTATTGTGTGTCTAAAAGTGAAATACACACAGAGAGGTGTGTGTATATAAACAGTGCCAGGGCTCTGAGGTTTCGGCACTGTCAGCATAAAGATATTAAGCATTACATAGGGCTGATTTATTATCTGACTCTGCAATAACCTTTAGAAGATATACTGATTGGCAATTTGCATATTAACAAATGCATCAACACTGAGGCAATGTCAGATGTTATGCATGGCTATGTTCCACTCCAGAGGTGGCTGAATTTCAAACAGTGGCCAAATCATTTGTATCCTTCAGTGCAAAAGATGCCCTATTGAAATATGAATTATTACCCTCTCTGCTGTTGGTCTTTGTTGTGCTTCGTCAAATTGTTTCTCCTGCTCCCTCCCCATGGGATTTGCCGTATCAGCTACAGAATCTCTTTCTGCCACGTGAAGCTCCCCCTACCACACCTGGATTAGTTTCTTTAATTTGGTGCAGGACATCCAGTCAGGCTGGGCTGTGATGGGGTCTTCCAGCACCCTCCTTTTGATAGTGGGTAGGCTGCCACCTTCTGAAACAACCCATCTCCTCTGTAACAACTGGGAGCTCCCTTAGCAACTTGTGTCTCCACAGGGTCAAGTGCCTGTTCCCGGCTGGGCTTTCCTTTTCCCTTGGTAATAAAACCAAAGACACAAGGAACACAACCGGTGCTTGACCCCACTCATGGGCAGTGTTACAAACAAAAAGTTGGTGTGCACCACTCATGGGCTTCAGCCAGTTGACAGGCACAGAGACACCACTTCACCACTCTCTCCAGTGGCAGAGATTCTATCACCTTTCTTACCTGCAGTAGAGCTTTTAGGATGGGATTGTCCCTTACACCCACCCAGCTGCTCTGCTCCACTTTCTGGTGCACCAAGCTAAGAGCAACACGGAAACGTGACGCTCGGCCAGCTCGTGTCCCTGATGATGACCTGATGTCTTCTGGCAGGACTAGTTACTCCTTCACTATTGTTCATGCTGCAAGCAGCTGGGATGCAAGATGGTCACCAGCTGGGCCATCAGAGAGAGAAGAGGAAAGAGGGATGCTGTTCTCATCGCTTTGCCCTGGGTGTCATGGGTGCAAAGCGGCCAGGGATGGAATTCTCAAGAGCTGAGATCTTTTAGTGCAGTGCTCCTGGGCTTTGATGTGTCCGGAAGATTTTAAGAGGTTTTTGAAAGTTCCTAGGTTTTTTTCTTGCATTTGCAGAACTGGGGTTGGTAGACGTCATGGTTTGAGTGACACAGGACTAATTATCTTCTAATGCCTAGGAGACTCTAGTGTTTCAATCTGTGAAGATATTTACTTTATAGCCAGCTACGGTATGTGGGTTTATTTTATATTGGTATTGGGATCGATACTGGTTCTTTAGTATTATTAATGTTAATTATTTGGTCTTCTATTAAATCTGTTTATATTTCAACACTCGGGTTTCCTTGTTTTTTCCCGATTCCCCCTCACGGACGGGGAGGGGTCATCAGGTGATAGAGTAATTGTCTAAATGACAATAAATTGTTGTGGGTTCCTCAAACCATACCAGTAGAGATGAGTACAGAAATTATCCCTGTTCACAGATGCATATTACCTGGAAGAAGTCCCACTAATTGTTGAGATTTGTGTTGAGGGCAGGGTAGTGTGTAATCAGCTACTCATCTGCTCTTTGGTGCCGAACGTGGAGAAGTTGTGTCTGCAGAGCTGAAAGCATTCAGGCAAGACTAAAGAAACTCATTATCGAGCCATCACCCTTCACGGCGATGCACTGGGAATGGCAAATATCTGCAGCAGCTGCCGGTGCTCCTCGTGGGCTGCAGTACACTGGGAAGCACGGCTGCATGGGGTTGGCACGGGCAGAGCAGGTCCTGGCCCTGGCTCTCCCTCCTGCAACCCCGCTAACGGTGTGCCGTTGGGTTTGGGGCAATGTCCACACCGAGGTCCTTGCTCTGTGTATCAGGGTAATGGCTCTTACTCATTGCACATGGCGAACTGGAGACTTCATTTATCTTCATTTTTCAGGGGCTTTGAGACCATAAATAAACAAGGCTGTTGAAGTGCAAATGATTAAACATGGCTGGACACCCATCTGCATGGACACTGACCTTTGCTGGCGTGCCTTTGCTGCTCTGGCAGTCAGAGCGTGTCCCAGCCTGGAGCACTGGGGCAGCCCATGTCTGCTCTGGAAGAAGGTCCTGTCCCTTGCAGCAGCCCTGTCCACCCACAGGGGTGTTTAAGTGGGTGTCCTTCACAGCCTCCTGCCAGCGTTATGTGAAAGCAAACTCAGCCTTTGAGGGAAAAGAAATTATTCTAACATTGCACATCCATCCAGTCAAGGGGCTCCTCTTATTCAACACATTTACACACAAATCCTCAGTCTGGCTTTTGTGTCCTCACTGAAAGGAGTGGGTAGTGGGAGGTGACGTTTTTTAAACTCAATTTCCAAAATGAGTACTTCCAGCTGTCCTGCAAGCCTCTGTGATGTGCCGGTGCTCAGCAAGGTCTCCGGATCTGGGGATGGCAGAGCAGGATGGAGGTGCTCTAGCAGAGACAAGGTGCTTGCATCCTTGGCTCCTGCCCAAGCCATGTCTGCCTTCATCTCTTGCATTCATGCATTAACTGGTGGTGCCTGCTGGCAAGGGTACTTGCCATCATCCCGAGAAGTTGGAGGACTTCTGACAGCCCCAGGGCCTGGAGGGTGGAAACACTCCTTCTGTGTCCTCTCCTTGTGCTTGGCCACCATCCCTGGGCTCTGCCAGCAGCCTGGGAAGCTGAGTGCGATCTCCAGGTAGGATCTGTGTCCTTGGCTTTGCAAGATCTCTGGGTGGGATCTGCATCCTGGGCTTCACTGTCCAGGATCTCCAGCAATTTTGACCTCCTGCTGCTGGGAGGATAGCAACAGTTTTGTAATTTTTATTTAACTCATTTTCTTTCATTTCTTTGGAGATGTTGGAGACAGAAGTCTGCCTGGTAACAGTGCTGATGAACATGAGCACACAGGGGGCAGGCCTTGAAATGTGCTCTGCTGTGCTGCCATGTGTTTCAGGGCTGGCTATATCATAGAATCATAGAATCATCTAGGTTGGAAGGGACCTTCAAGATCATCTAGTCCAACTGTCAACCTAACTCTGACAAAAAAAAACATCACTAAACCATGTCCCCCAGCACCGCGTCAACCAGTCTTTTGAACACCTCCAGGGATGGTGCCTCAACCACTTCCCTGGGCAGCCTATTCCAATGCTTGATAACCCTTTCAGTGTAAAAATTTTTCCTAATATCCATCTGAACCTCCCCTGGCGCAACTTGAGGCTGTTTCCTCTTGTCCTGTTGCCTGTGACTTGGGAGAAGAGACTGACTTCCCGCCTCTCTACAGCCTCCTTTCAGGGAAATGTAGAGAGCGGTAAGGTCTCCCCTCAGCCTCCTCTTCTCCAGGCTGAACAAACCCAGCTCTCTGAGCCTCTCCTCATAAGACTTGTGCTCCAGACCCCTCACCAGCTTCGTTGCCTTTCTCTGGACCTGCTCCAGCACCTCAATATCTTTTTTGTGGTTTTGGGCCCAAAACTGGACACAGCACTTGAGGTGAGGCCTCACCAGTGCCGAGTACAGGGCCCGATCACCTCTCGGGCCCTACTCACCACTGTTCCTGATACAGGCCAGGATGCTGCTGGCCTTCTTGGCCACCTGGACACACTGCTGGCTTATGTTCAGCCGACAGTCGACCAACACCCCCAGGTCCCTTTCTGCCACATCACAGACGGAGAGCAGGGTGCCCAGGTCTCTCCTGACTAGCTTGTTTTCTGGTTAAATTCACTGCTAATAAGGAGGGGGGGGAAGGAGCTCGCCTCCTCCCTTACCTGATTAGATCACAAGGAAACAGAGACATAAACGGAGTGAGAGTTTTCCCCGAGGAACACGGGCACATTCGTCCCGGCCGGAGTGATGTTATTTGTACGGCCTGTGGGTAGCTGGGGCCTGTGAGGGTGATGCTGGGCGCCTGGGCTGGAGAGCGGGGAAGGGAAGGGATGGCAGGGGGGACGTGGCCACCTCGGCACAAAGGTGACAAAAGGGAGCGAGGTGTGAAGCTGCAAAAAGGAAATGTAGAGGCGGGGAGCGGTGGTGCGAGGAGGGAACACCAGCTGGCAGCCTGTGCCGAGCCCTGCCGGGTGCTGCCCGCACACTGGCCGCCATCGAGAGCGGGGCAGAAACAGCGGGGCGGCAGCCCGGGGAGATCGGTCATTTGGTTTTTCCCCACAAAAAAAACAAGGGGTAGGAGGGGTAAAACACTGCTGGGCTGGATGTGTTACAGTCACGCTGCCTCCAGACTGCCAGCAGATCCCAGTCCTGCCCTGACCTGGGTGATGCTCTGCCTATCACCTGCTGCAGGCCTTGGGATTTTGGGCAGGGGCACCTCAGGACTGATCATCTTCTCATCGTCCTGGGGCACAAGCCCTTCAGGGCAGGGCTTTGCACTGTCCCCAGCTTTGTACAGCCCCTTGCACGTTGTTTTCCTGAAGCAAAACCAGCATTTTCCTCGTGCTAACCACAAAACAAGCTGAGATACGCAAAGGCAGTCGCTCAAACGTGACCGACTGACTCTGCCATAACCTGTCCTTTCCTGTCTGTTCTTTACACAACTTTGCCCTGTAAAGACATGTTTTACACTAAACTAACGACAGAGTTTAGTTATTTAGAAGAGGCCCAGCTAAAAAGTAAAATTACTGAACGGAAAGTTGGTTGTTTCACCTCAAACCAGGACATCTACATACATTGATTTCTCCTTTTACATCCCAGACCATCAGAAGTAGATGGCAAGAGACAGCTGCATACAATATGTCATGTCCACCTGCACTGTTCTCTCAGGAGAAGCATCACAGGGTACGGCCGTGAAAGATGACAGGGACAATACCTGGGGACAGACACAGGGAGCAAGGGACTACAAGGGAAATACCGCTATCCACCCTGTGGGGGTGCCTTAAAAGAACAGGCATCGGTGCGGGTGTACTCGGGCTTTTTGCACTTTGATACTCAGTTATGGAGTTTGTCACACATAGAACAGCTTCCCTATTCCCACTGGGCAGTGGGGAGAGGATCCCACAGTGCCTTAGCATATGAATCAGTCTTTCTTTTTAAGTATGAATATTAAATTAACACTAAAACCATCCTAGCTAAAGTAGAAGACATTTCTAGAAGTCCAACTTCCTAAAATACAGTCTGGAGAGAGCCTGGGTCTTCGGCTCAGCAGGGACCACAGAGCAGTATTGCCTACCTGTAGCTCTCCAAAAGCTGTCCCAGGACTTCTCCTTTAACTTGGTTAACAAGCACGTTAACTTGGTTACTAAAGACACTTGTGGAAACCCGTTGGGCTCATCTCCACAGTCCTGTCCCTTGTTATCAGACACACCTGAGCACTTCCTGCAGACACTTTAAAAGCAGAAAGCAACGCCCATTCAGGGTTTGAATGAGGCAGCAGGTCTCCTCTTGAAGACACTGGGATTCTTCTGGACAGGTAGCCTGAAACTCCCCAGGAGGCTCCCCCAAAGCTGATTGCTTCTCAGAGCATTTGTGAGGAGGTACTTTTTAAGCTTCTGTTAAAGCAGAGAGGTGGCTGGGCACAGGTTTACTGTGGGTCACAGAGGCATCTGGGAAGTTTTTGCTGGCTCTCTGGTGCACCTTTGTTGGCACCTGGGTGGCTGTGCACATGGCTAGCTCTGCTGATCTGGCTGAAAACCAGCCTGGGAAAACTGAAGTCTTTGGTGGGGCCAGGGAAGGGATAGATACATAGAAAGGAGCCTGTCCTTGGAAGCAGGGTGGATGGAGGCTGTGCTCCCTTTTAAGCAACAATGTTATGGTTGTGATTTAGCTTCAGTGGGTTGTGCTATGTTACCCTGGGTCCTGCAGGAGTGGTTTCCCTGTTAGACTGGCAGTGGTAATCTGCACCTCCCTCCTAGAAGGATTAGCTCACTGGTCTTACAGTTCCATGGGCAGCAGATACTATTGATTTTTCTCAGCCTCCTTGGAGACCTTAGGGACAGATTTGTTGGTTCTGGTCCACGATGCAGCCAGGTGCAAATGGGATCATGAGCTCTGAGCTGATGTGGCTAGGATTCTTCCTGCATCCACCTTTACTCTGCATGTGTCTCAGGTACAAAATGTCTCAAGAGCAGAATAATGGCTGAATGGGAGCCGGTATGAGCTTTTTAACCTGATGCTAAACACATTTTATCTTTAAGCTTCTGTGATTCAGAAGCCCCTCACAGCTCTCCAGTCCCTAGAGGAGACTTTCTACTCTGCATAGCGCAGGACTGGAAAAAGGGACTGCCATAGATATAAAGAACAGTAGGTTATGGCTAAACTACCTCACCCTTGCTGTGTTTTAGGCTCCAGAGGTGTCTTCTCCCCCATGAACCTGAATAGAGACACTCAGTCACTGGGGAGGGAGTATTTTTCACCAGAGGCCTGATCCTGCTCTGATTTGTTTTGGTTTTTTCTTCCCTGATCCTCAAGAGTTTGAGATGATCTTGAGGCTAAAAATCAGTTTTCTATCTATGAACCAATGCTTCTCTTAACTTTAAGGCTCACAATAATGTGGCTGCTGACTGCTGGGGTTGCTCAGCATCCTTTGCTCTCTCCATTTGGGGCTTGCAGCCTTTCCCTCTTCTTCCCGCTACCTTGCAGGGGTGCCCAACCTCACATCTTTCTGTACAATCAGATTAATCCAGAGCCTCTGTATCTGGCCTGTGCTTGACACAGGTTTTTCTTTGGGTCAGGCTGGTTTTTCAGCTGTATCAGCTCAGCTGATAAAAGCCATTACTGCTCTCTGCAAACCTTGGTGTGGACTCCATAGAGAATGACATCTCCCTGCCCTAACCCCAGGCTCATAGAAACATGCTATCACAACCCAGCAGCCTTTCAGTTAGGCATTCAGTTCTCTTATGTGATTTTGCTGTAATTCTGTGTTTTTGTGAGTTGTGAAGTGGTTGTTGGCAGCACTGACACAGCTAGATGCACAGCTATCACCTGCAATGAGCCATCACTCAGCTCTGACCTGTCATCTCAGGCTCTCTGCAAACACAGGGAACAGTCTCTTGGATCACCACAATCCATTGTTAACAATCTTTTTTGCAGGTGTGACAGAATAAGATACTGTGAAACTGAAGACTAAGACTCTTGGGAACAATGATGGAATCTGTATCCCAAAGACCCTCACTTCCTCCACCTAATTCTGTGTTTTCCTTTACACTTTAAGAAAACTGTCTTAGGCTGCATAATCTGAGAGACAAGCACTGCCAGCAGCAGGTTGAAGATGCTGTTGAGTTCTTTGGGATGCTTCTCCTCAGGGCAAAGACGTTTTTGTTTTTTGGTTTTTTTTAATTCTCCTGAATGGCTTGTTAGATCCTATTTAGGTGGAAACAGTACTTATTTCACTTGGGAGACACTTAAAACTGTCTGCCAGGCAAGTGCTATCTACCTGGAACTATGTTGGAGGCTGCTCCTCCACAATTCAACAGTAATTGTAATAAGATCACCCAGGTGTATTAGCAAACTGGGAGCTTTGTTGAGTGATAATATTAAATGAGCAATAAGCAGTTTACCAATTTGAGGTTTACTTGTTCCCTTGTGTGTGTGTGTGTGTGAGTTTGGAGCTGGTTGCTCTCAGTGATCATGGCTGATTTGAGGACTGCTTGTCCTGATTCAGATTCAGAAAACCCAGAGGGGGTTTAGCACAGGGGAATACCTGCTAGAAATCAGCAAAAAGGCTGGACAGGTAGCCCCACTGCGCACATGCACTGCTGAAAGCTGCAAGATCAGGCAGGGAGAGTGATTACTTAGCAAAGTTCAAGGAGAAGTAATGGGAGAAAGTGAACAAAGATCCCTCACCAGGTCATGAGGGTCTACCAGGATGATGCTCTCCTGTGCTGGGAAGGGTCTTCCCCTAACATTGACTTTGGCCCAGCCTTCATGTGTCATGAACCATGATGCTTCCAATCTTTCTGTGGATGCCTTTTCTGGATTGCTTCTGAATTGGGAATAACATGCCTTTATCTTTGTCGCCAGAGGGGGAAAAAAAGCCTAAAAGCATTCAAGGGTGTCTCTTCCAGTAAGAGAGCACAGTTGGGTTTGGCTTTAGAGGAAGGAGTTTCTCTGGTGCAGAAATTTTTGTTGCCTTCTGCAGTAGCTCTATGGTATCTCCTTAGACCAAGAACTGGGAGTCTCCAGTTCAACCATGGAGAGAGCAGACCATGGGGAGCAGGTCTGGGCTATGAGGAGAGACCTTGTGCTGGTGGCCAGCCACACATCTTCCCTTGTTAACTGTGGCGAGTGCTTTGACATTAAGAAATTGGAGCCTGCTTTGAACAGACAGATATAAGATTGAAGAGATGGCTTCAGCAGCCAGCTCCAGTCTCCTGTTATTGCCTATCATATAAACTTGCTCACAAGCATGCTCTGCTCCATTATAAAATCAGTTCAATTTAATGCTCTAACTCCATCCTGAAAGCTCCTTCAAAACCTCCCTACTTGGTCACTTAGAAACTTGCTTACTATTTTAATCCTAAATTCATTCCAGCTCTATCTATAATAAATATTTCTGTTGCATGGTAATTTGAAGAGCTTGAACAACTCTTTTCCCTCCCCAAAGTTCCCCCTCTCATATATTTACAGCAATAAATCAGGTTCCCTGTCAGCTGTTTCTTTTACTAGACTCCCAAGCTCCTGCTCATGAGACCACCTTGCTGTGGTTATGTGTGTGGCCTGTTTCTGGGTTGAAGATCTCCTTTAAGCATGGGTGGTCTGCTGCTCATGCTGTCCTAGCCTAGCCCTTCCCACCGCCAGACACAGAGGTAGTGATACTGCATGACAGCGGTGAGGGAGACCCTGTTTTTCACCATGTTGCAGGATCACATTTGTCTCTTTCAGCCCAGAAGCACTCTGGTCACTCAAAATCACTGTATGTCAGAATCATAGAATGGTTTGGGTTGGAAGGGACCTTAAAGATCATCAAGTTCCAACCCCCCTGCCCTGGGCAGGAACACCTCCCACTAGAGCAGGTTGCTCAAAGCCCCATCCAGCCTGGCCTTGAACACTTCTAGGAATGGGACAGCCACAACTTCTATGGACAACCTGTTCCAGTGTCTTACCACCCTCTCAGTAAAGAATATCTTTCTAATCTAAATCTACCCTCTTTCTATTTAAAACCATTATCCCTCATCCTATCACTCTACTTCCTGACAAAGAGTCCCTCTCCAGCTCTCCTGTAGGCTCCCTTCAAATACTGGAAGGCTGCTATAAGGTCTCCCCGGAGCCTTCTCTTCTCCAGGCTGAACAACCCCAGCTCCCTCAGCCTCTCCTCATAGGAGAGGTGCTTCATGTTCTGCGACAACATCAAGTCTTTGTGTTACAGACACACAGAAACCAGACTTCCTTGTGGAGCTCAGTTATCTCCTCTCTGTTGTAGGGGCAGAGATGTCAGACACAAGGAAACACACATCTTTCTGCTTCTGATGTGTGCAGGACTTCACAGCAGCAAGTGTAGGAATGTTATTTGTACCAGCAGGCATATATTGGAGCCTTGTGAGACCAGCCTGTTTGAGGTGGAACCCTTGCAAGTTTATCAAATGTCTAAGACTTGTACATTAGGAACTGTGATTTTTATAATAGGATGCCACACCTTTGGCCTTGCTCCACACTAGATCAGCTCCAGACCTGCCCAAATCTCATCTGGGACTCAACCCTGTGTTGTTCACTCGCCTCCTGCTGACTTTAGTAGCAGGGTAAGGATCCAAACTATGCCAGAGGGTCTTTAAATGACAGAAACGCATGGCTACAACAAGCCAAAACATAGGGAGGAAAAGCACAAAGGGGCACAGCAGCAAAAGCCCAGATGAGCTGAAGATTTCCTTCAGCAAAGCAGAAGGCCTTGGTGTCCTTCTCCTCTGCGTTCCCCTCCGAGACCCGAGGCGCAGTGAGCACTTTCAGGCAGTGATGCTCTGAGCTGGAGGGGGAGGATCGCCCGGCTGGTGGCAGCGCCAGGAGGACTTACACTTCTCTTTAATGGCAGAATTCCTTTGTTTCCTGCTCATTGGTTCAAATGTTGCATTGTCCAAACAATTCATTACAAAAGGGAATTAAACAAACAGCTCTTTTCATTTTCCACAATAATTATTTTATTCCCAGGAAACCTTTTTTGCTGCACTGTAATTTAATGGGCAGAAGACAAATGTACCCATTAACTGTTTCTAAATTTACTCACTTGGTGCAACAAAAGGGAGCTTAACCTTGCAATGATGGGATTTGAATGACAGGTACTTTTGAGAGGCAGGTCAGGATATGAGGCCAAATAAGGGCTCATCCTGGGGATACCTGCTGCCCTGTTCCTCTGTGTCTCTCCAGCTGTTCTCCCACGCAGGGCAGAGCATTGAACTGGAGGCAGAGGTTCAGACCTCTAAAATATGCTTGGTGCCATTCAGTACAAGGCCGTCCTCCTCCCAGGTGTGCTCAGGCTGGCTGTGGCAATAGCAGTGTTGTACCATGACCTCAGGTTCACAGGATGCACTAGAGGGAAGTCCTGTGTGCCTCATTTTCTGCTGTGACCTTTTGAAAGCTATGGCTATTTTCAGACCTCATCCTGTGAAGCCAGTGGGAGGTTGCAGGCCCAGATCTGAGTGCTTTCCAGACCCCTTCAGTTCATCACCACCCTGAGCACATCAGCAGTGGGGCTCAACTAATGGTGCTGGAAGAGCAACAAGGCAGTGAAGGTGTTTCCTAGCACTGTTCCTCCTCTGCTTTTTCAGAGGAAGGGCACAATCCCCAAGCTGATGTTTGAAGTCCCTCATGGTTTAGGTGAATTTGCCCTTTGGATTTCAGTGCAGCACACATGTCCTAGCCTGTGAATGGGGCTGGTGGCTAGCTTGATGGTTGGCTAATGAAGATCTGCTGATTGCTTATTCTGCAGTGAGACATCTTCTAAATCACAGCAATGGAAAACCTTGGATCATGGTGATGGCCAATTCAGCTGTCGTGCCTGGATTGGATGAAACACCTGCTTGGCTTCACACACTCATGAAGAGGGGGATAAAATCCAAGGAGATGCCACTAAAACCAGTTCATTCAGGCCTGCACCAAACATCCCAGATATACTGAATCTTCTGAGACATATGGCAGGAAAAAAAAAAAAAACCAACCAGCTTTTTAGCACTTAATTCACAGAATTTTTTTATGCTTTTTCTTATCCATTCTAGCATGGCTTGCGAGAGTATGAAGGCACTCTAGGGATGCAGGCAAAGATTTAAGACTTAATCCGTTCAATTTCAGACATTTTAAAAATATGAATGCACCATAAGAGTAACTGCCTCTCCCAGGTCTAAGAGATATTGGTAGTAAGTGAAAGGAAAGGTCAGAAAGGACAAAAGAAGTCTCAATCCTCCTCTCCAGCAAATTCAACAGCAAAACTCTTATTGACTCTGTTGAAATAGGGACCTTAAAGAAAGTGTCTCCTGCTGAAACATTCTGAGGGTATTTTAAAACCAGATTAATAAATAATTGGACCATCTGCATCAGAGTCCGTAAGTGGAGTGACACACTGAGGGTGTCTGTAAATGGAACAGCTTCAAATATGCACAGTAAAATACACAGTGGAATGGATTTTTTTTTCTCTATAATAGACATAATTATTGCCAATTTGGGTCTCTATTGCAAGCACAATGAGAGGCACTGCCCGAGAGATGGGCTGATTTCTCCAAAGAACAGACAAATAGTAAAAGATTGCTCCTGCCCTACAGGGGTGACCATCGTATTAGTAAGACAGACCAGGGTCAGGAGCAATACCAAGGAAATGCTTTGCCTGAGGCCATGCAGCAGATCAGCTTCCCATTTCCTAGAATCCAGCTGGGCTCCTTTGCTTTTTGACAGAAGACGATATTGCTGCTAAAGTCACTAATATCTGTTGAATCTCCTCCCGTCACCACTGGGCACTGTCTGCCCAGGACCAGACAACTGTGTTTTAATTAGTATTCCTTTTCTGGTTGTAACAGTGGTTGAGGTTAACGTTTCACACCAGCAGATTTCATAAGAACGGTGTCAGACCAAAAATTCTTTCAAAGAGGTTACTTCTGGACCACTGAGTTTAATAACTCTTAATGCCTTTTTCAGGTGTTTTATTCTTTTTCCTCCTGCAGCATCCCAAGGAAGGAGCTGCCCAGCTGATGCATTGTGTGGGAACACCTTCCTTTTGCTGCCTTTCAACCTGTTATCTGATAAATGGGCACTCTTTGGTTCCTGGATTGGAAGCAGCAGCCAAAAATTAACTGTTCACTGTTCTTGTCCTCCACTCCATTCTAGATTTTATAGATTTCTACCCTGTAATCCCCACTATCATTCCTTTGCCAAGCCAAGATGAGCTAGTTATTTAGCTTCTTCCTATCTAAAAACATAGGAAAGGAAGGTGGTGTATTTTTGGGGAAAAAAAAAAAAAATGTTTCATTTGCATAACCTATAGATAGCAGCAACATCAGCCTTTTTTGAAACCTGAAAGGGAGAGGAACATGGAGAAAGGCACTGACAGCAAGAGAAACACTTCAAGTGACAGACACGGAGGGTGCGATTTGTCACGTTTTACGTGCAGTGCTCCCATGCAGACTTCTCCATCTGAGGTTGTCCCCTTGGGCTCCTGGTTTAGGGGCTAGTCACCTGGCAGGTGAGCCAGGGCAGGGTTTGTTTGGCTTATTTTGGGTGAGATGATGTCTGCCCTACAGCTCACTGTCTCCAATGGAGGCTGAGGCAGATGCGGACACCTGTATTTTATATGATAACACCAATGTTAAGTAAGATTCTTAGGCTGGGAGCTATAGCAGTAACAATCAACCAGCCAAGACCATTGTGATAGTCTTGACGCTTCCTCACTGTACCATATCAGTTATTAATCCATGGGGATAGTCCTTACTTTCTAGACATTTCTGGAGGTGTATGGGGTGTGCTTACCTTCCCCTGTGTACCTGGAAGTTTTCCTTCTCCAACCTCGGTGGTAGAAATTCTGTCTCCAGAAATCTGAGATGTGATATTTTTAGGCTCTTTCCTGCACAATCAGGCTGACTAGAATTTAAATTTTTTATAAATGCAAAAATATTTTTGATCGGTTGACATCTCGTTTACACTAATTGTTTCTGAATATAATTAGCTTTTATAGTGACAACTTTCCTGATTTTTACATTGTAGTTGAAGCTACATCATACGTATGGAAACTATATCATATGTAAGGGGAGACATACTTTCTGTTTCAGTTGATTTAAATACATCTTTACTGCAAATAATGTCCTCTATATTTTGGGGAGAAAAAAGAAAATCATCTAAAGCTCACTTCAGTTCTTCTTTTGCTGTTCTTATGAGCAAAGGAAAACAGCAGCATTAGAACGAAACAGATGCTAAATGTATCAAATACATGCTAAAGGCCCAGAAAATGGTCCTAACTTGTGGTAGCAATGGGGTCTATCTCCAGTGATAAAACGGTAAAGGAATAGAGCATTCCCTAGAAAAAAAGGGAAGGTCCCACCTGGATGGTAGAACAGATGCTGCTGGTAGAACAGACAGCCCCTGACTTTAGACACCTGCCAATGTGGGACCCAAAGAGTGGGACAATGCTAGGACTACACCCATGAGTGGACAACTGTAGTGGTGCCCGGAGAGATGAATCACACAAAACCTGCAGCCCCTCTCTCCAGGCACTGTTTGTGACTAAGGCAGGCAGTTATAGATGATGGAAACCAAAAAACATGGGAAGGGATGGAGAAGTGAAAATAGATGGTGTTGCCATATGGATCACATCATTTCACTTTACTCTGCTTTCTCTAATGTGGTTGTGAGCGTCCAAGGAAATGCATGAAAAGAGATGAACCAAAGGGGTCATTTTGGCCAGGATGGACCTGACACCCATGCTGCATCCTCAGGATAACCCATGTTCCCTGCTCTCATTTGAGGCAGTCTAGGCCTAGTCCCTGCTGGCACCTGTGGATGCTTGACCACATCTCTACACTCAGCCCCACCAGCCAAGAGCACAGGTGGAGTCTCCAGTCACAATCTGTACCAAGACCCTTCACCTGATGGGATGGCAAAGGCAACATTTGTGAAACCCATGGTTGCCTCTATCACAGAATCACAGAATCATAGTGGTTGGAAGGGACCTCAGAGATCATCGAGTCCAACCACAAAACAAAAACAAAAAAAACAAACAAACCACCTCCCACCCCCTAAACACACAACAACAACCAAACCAAAACCATCACCCACCCACACAACATCCCACCACAAACCAATAATCTTGGGCACTAGAGCATGCCCTGAAGAGCCATGTCTACACGTTTCTTAAATACCTCTAGGGATGGCGACTCCACCACCTCCCTGGGCAGTCCATTCCAATGCCTGAAAATGTTTTAACCCTGAAGGGAAGCAGTTGTTTTTCACAGGCAACTTCCATCCCAAACCGCCTGGTCATTCCCTGCTGAAATTCCTGGCTGTGGGTTGGAGCAAGGTGGCTGTCACAGCCTCTATGGGAGAATTGGGATGGGAAGTGCGGAGGGCAGGCTTGCCTCTGGCTTGCCACTTCTGGCAGGTTTGATAATGGTTTAATCCTTGTGTAATTCCTCCTCCCTGCATCCAGGCATTCAATGAATGTAAAGCAGAAATAAAAGAATTGTCTCATTAAAATCTGGTCACAGAGCTGAAGATAACACCCCTGTCTTTGTCAGACACAAAGTCACACGAGCCCCAGCAAGGAAGGGAAATGATAGATGGAGTAAAGTGTACCTCCTGTCCCTCAGACACCCCCTGCTCCTTTGCGGTCCCATCAGTGGCTGCCGTCAGCACGCAACGTCTCCGGCAGTAATGAATGACTGACAGCGCTGCACGAATCCCTGCTGGAGAGCTGTCAGTCAGGGGCTCCCGGGAGGAAACGCAAGAGGAACCTGATTGAAGAAATAACCCCCGATGCAGATCTCCGGTGACTCCCCTCCCCACCCTCATCAGCGGATCCAGACGCACCCCTGAGGGCTGATGTCTCCGAGTCCTGCAAACACACGGCCATGGCTCCTTCTCTCCCTGCTCAGCACAAACACCTCCACCCTTTTGGGTTTAGCCCTCTTAACTCCTGGCTGAAGGCTTCTTCCCATGTTCCTGGCATCTCCTCAAGCACAGCACATGCTGGGGAGCCACCTACCACTTGCTCCCCTTTCACCGAAACTCCCAACTTCCCCAAAAGCTCCCTGACTCCATCCCAGCCACGCTAGCACCTTGCTGTGAGCATGTCTTGGCATCTCACTCCTTCGAAACTGCCCCATCCAGGGCTCAGAACAAGAAACAAGGTTCAGCTCTCCTCCTGACAGGACCACCCCACGTGGGCATTCGCTGACCAGGATTTAGACCAGTGAGCTAGAAAGGAAAAAACACTTATTTTTCCCCGATTCCAGTCCCCTGAGCTCAGGGATACTGTGAATGCTCTGGGTTTTCACAACAGAAGCAACATCTGAGTGCTCTGGGGATAAACTCCTGGAGAAGTCAGGCAGCACTTAATTTTCAGATCTGAAGAAAGGGAAGGAACACAATCTAGATCTTAGAAAAACCTGTTCAAAGAGCCTCCGAAAAGGCTTTCTCCCCCAAGATTTAGCACCAAAAAAAAAAAAAAAAGCTTTTAAATGCACTGAATGCCAGAGACATGCCCTGGGCAGTGGCCTTAGAAAAAGTGGAAGGTTGGAGCCGATGCAATACCAAAGTGGCCCAGAAGTTGCTGAACTGAGGTCTGAAACCCCAGTCAGGGGGCTGCCCACATTAAATCTGTTTGACTCTCAGGCTTCAGTTAGCTAAGGGGGTTTGATTTAACAGGGGGCTCGCAGGCAGGTGCAGGCGTCCCCAGACTGGTGTCTGGCAGCTGGGTCAGAGTTGCCCATAGACGTTAGCCCAGCACTGCCTTTGGGGTGTCTTCTCCTGCCCCACTGTGCGTGAGGTGTGAGGACACCTTCTCCCATGTCATGGCCGGGGTCAGACCCTCCCTCCTGATGGGACTGCCTTTGAGGGGTACAACCTGGTTGTCTACAAGCTGCTCCAGAGACACCATCTCATGTTTCCACAATGAGCGGTTGCTTTCAAACCACCCCTGTAGTGATGCCGATTCAATGTCGAGGAGCCCTGAGCACCCAATATTTGGGTACTGAGAGTGCACACCTCTCAGCACTGTCCCCCAGGCAGGGGGCCTCAGGAAAGCAGGTGACCAAAATTATTCCTTTTTCCCCCAAATTTTCACACTATTGTGACAGTTTCAGGCTGGCTCTGAGTGATTCACCAAGATCCCACAGGAGGTCTGTGGCAAAATTTGATTTCTGCCCCCATTTCCTCTTTCAATGAGCCCTAAATGACTTCTCTCTTCTGAGCAACACAGATTTCTGCTACAGGCCAAACAATAGATTTTCAGACAATTCCAGAGAAGAATAAATGTTAACACAGGACAATCACCTCCAAAACTGACCACTGCAGAGCTAGGAGGAAGGAAATTAATTTAAAATCAATTTCTTTGAGTGTCATAAACTGAATTCAGCCTGTGAAAACACGACCAGGATGAAGAGCATGCAAATGAGATCATTAGTCCTCACATGAAGCAAGGTCTGCACAATGCTCCAGAAGCTGGAGCCGAAATGTTGCAGACCTCAAGGCAGGGGTTGGCTTTCCATCTTGACAGGTTTTCACGGGTCCCAGTGTCAGCTGGGCAACCCGACAAGTTCCTCACAGCAGCATCCCCCAGGCATAAAATGGCTCACAGAAGTGCCCAGCCACAAGCGACTTAGAGTGCAGCATCTCTTTGGTCAATTGGCGAAAAGAGAATGTGCACTTGGTGGAAAATATGGTGTACTGTGACTGTAAATACTATGTGAATTATTAATTTGCTGTTTACTAACTTAAATATTTTTCTGTTCAATTATTCTCTATAGATAGAGCGACGGACTGCTCTGATTCTTAAATAATACACAAATAATTTTTTTGTACATATTTACAGGAAGAATTCTTGCACATCTTTTTCCTTGAATAGATTTTGAATTATTTGTTGCATGTTTTATTAAAGCATCTGTTCAATAATTAAGGAGGGTATATAATTATATGTAAGGCTACTGAATGATTCGTATTGCAGTATTTATTAACACCGTATTGAAAAGATAACCCCTCTCGTACAAGTTGTTTTTCAGGATTACTTCGTAGGACTTTATAGGGAGGGGGAGCCACTGTCTCCAATTTACTGCTGGGGAAACTGAGGCACGGGAAGGGCAGATGCCTCAGGGGACTAAATGTGGATTTAAGAGTGAAACCCAGGACTCAAGACCCAGTACAGAGCCCCCACCATCGAACACAGCAGCCTCCTGGCAGAGTTCGCAATCCCCTATAATACCCCCAACCCCACACAACTTCTGTGAACAAAGAAATAATCTCCCTGGCAAAAGGGGAGTGTGGATAACTAAAATCCTTATTGTTCTTGCCAGCGTTCAGGAGGCAGTTATTGACCTCAGCATTCAAAGAGACAGGTCCCAGATCCTCTGCGCAGATGACATTTAAACACAAATAGCCTGAAAAGTTATCGGGGAAAACTCGCTGACTCAGGAAAAGGAGTGTTTCATGTTTAGGCTGAACCCAATTGCACACGCTGTGATGTAATTTATTGTTTGTAACACACAACTCATTTAAGGCCCTGCAAGCTGTGAAACATTTAAATCAGCGAGAGGGTGACTTTGAATGCTGTTACTGAAACGTCCTGGAAAAGCCTTCAGCTAAAAGGACGGGGAGTTTGCAGCTGTCCCGCTCATTGCTGGCCATCAGAAAACCAGCCCAAAAGGGAGCGGGATTCTGCTTAAATGCAGGAATTTCAGCCCAGCTTTTCACCTATTTATTAATCATTTGCAGCAGTAACCCCCAGACATAGAGTGGGGCTGGACAGGGGTATAAATCTATCAAAAAAAAATCCAAACTGATCTAGTCCAAGGCAGCATTTGCTCCTACCTCTTGCTTTTCATTAAGCGCAGCCCCAGCTCCTCAGCTGAGAGCTATGAATCAGGTTTCCATCAGCACCTTGTAAACACAACATAAGAGGTCCAGGTTGAAATGGTGCAGGAGGAACAACTGCATGGAGCTAGGAGGAGTTCAGGAGCTCCAAGAATCTGGGCTGCAGGCAGAGATTTTACAGGCCAGCCTGGCAGGAGGGTGGGCACATCATGAACTGGAGGAGGTTTGCTTTCCAGCTGTCCTTGACAATAGGGAATTAACCCCCCCATGCTGAGCTGCTCACTTGTTTGTTTGTTGTGGGGTTGTTTTTTTTTCCCCTGTGAGGCTTTCATGTTGCATGAGCTTTGTTCTGTCCTTGCTGGGAATTTCAGAGTCAACACACACAAAAAGCTCTCCTAAATTGGATTTGAGTAAATCTAGCCCACCCTCTGCCCTTGGCATCACTAAATGTTGCAGTGCCTTTGTGCAGATCTCTACATAAAGATGCTGGTAACTGCTGATTACTGTCAAGTGAAGGACACAGTTTTAGCTCCTTGCTACAGCGGGTGTCTCCCACAGAAATTAAAAGAAACTGATTTTGTGCCTCCTGCCCTGCCAACAAGACCTGTTCCCCCACATGCAGGGGTCCAAGAGGAGTTCATGTCACAGCCAACCCCAGAGAGGTCCCCCAACACAGAAACCTTCCAAAAATTCATCCCCACTTGGCACCAATGTCCCTGTGCTGGGAACTCCCAAATTTATGTGCTGCAGATGAAACTAAGTGACAGAGTTCAATTACTGACACCTCTTGTGTCATGATTATGATCTTACTGGTTAACCACACTGAGCACACCCCAAAGACCCTCTCTTTGAGACATGGACCATGGAGCCACCATGCCCTGCAGAGAGATGGCAGTAACAGAAGCAGGCTGATATCTAGGGCACTGGCCCTCGCTCTGCACAAGGAGCCCTTTTGGTTCACCACACTGCTGCTCCCCCTACATAGAGCTCCTTGCACATCATTCAATCTTATTCCACCAGATACACAAACCTAAGGTCATCACTGTAGAGAAAAAGGCAGAGCGTATATTTCCACTGAACCATAGCAATCAAAACATGGTTTCTCACCTCCTCTTTGATCTCCTTCTCCCCTCTCCGCAGCAAGAACCTCACCAAAGCCATGGTTATCACTGTTCGGGGGCCATACTGCTGTGGTTACCAGGACGTAACTTGGAGATCTGCAGCTCTGATAGCAATGACGATGTTTGGCTTGCATGTGGTTTCCGTTCCCCACCTGGGACCACTCAGGTTTCTCCAACGAGCTGATATAACAACTCCTCCCCCAGAATGATGCCACTCCCAAGCACTGCTGCTCACTTCTTCCCCATCCCAAAGGGATGCTGGGCTGTGCTGGATAAGTCACTCTGACTCACAAAGCTGTGTCTTCTCTGTCAGTTGGGAGTGTTTATAATTACAATTCCCGTTATTGTAAATTGTGTATGCAGTCCTGTAAAACATGACACTTTAATCCTATTAATTGCTGTGTTTCCAATTCTTGCCAGCAATTTACCCTCCCCTCCTCCACCCCCAAACACCCAAAAAAGAAGTTATTCAGTGAAATCTGTAGTGTGACGCCACAGCCACGAGAGAGCCCAGGCTGCCTGGGGCTCCTGTCCTGAGACACGGTTCACACGGGGTTGGAGGGTCCTTCTCCCAGCTGCCAGCAAGGTCCACTCTTGCCGTGGGACTAGCACCACCAAGGCTCTGACAAAGGCCAGGCTCATGGATGCCAGCTGCTGCTTCTCCCCCACTCCAGTCCCACTCAGTCTCACCCTTCCCCAGAGGGTGTTTGAGCTTAATTAGTTCAACCCCTGAGCTTAGACCCCTCTCTGGTCCCCAGGGCTCAGCTCTGCATCATGGTTGACTCTCACTCCAGACCCCAGAGGCTACTAGGAAGGAGTTTGCTAGCTTTCCAGGAAAATGGGGGTTCAGCACCCCCAAAATGACACCCAAATAACCTAAAATCTATCTGTGTGCACTTTGCAGGCAAAGGTGGGTTAGTCCCTATCTCCTGCCCAAATTTCAGCTTTCTTTCTAGGAAGAAGTCCCTGTCCTTTTTCCTGAGCCCACCTGTTTCCTGAGCACTTCCAGTGTCTGGCCCTGTTTGAGCTGTTGTGTCTTTAGCCATCTTCTTCTCTACCACCACAAGTCCTGTGAGCAGCAGGAACCCAAGTCTTGTCCTTGCAAACTGCTTTGGAGCCCTTTAAGTGGAAAATAATGTAACAGATGCAAAAGCTCTATATGTAGCAAAGACTGAGTGAGTTTTAAACGCTAATTTTTCTGTCTGGAGCACATGTGAGGACCCCAAAGGGTTTTGCAAATGATGGTGAGGCTCTGATCACATCATGATGCGGCAAGACAAAGAAACCATGCTCAATCAGAACTGGAAGCAAAGGGAGATGGTGAGGAACCAGGAAGGCAGTGGGGGTTCTGCTCGCCATGGTCTTTTCCTACACATGGGACATCTCACTGGGTTCACAAGGAAGGAAAGGGAACACCAGGACCTCAGCCCCACTTTGAGTTGTTCTCTACCTGAACAAGAAAGAGCAGAGTGGAGCACACAAAGAGTTGTTCTCTACCCGAACAAGAAAGAGCAGAGTGGAGCACACAAAAGCACAACATGGAGATCTTCCCCAGAGCCAGGCGCTACCACAAGAGCCCCAAGAGCTGCATCTGACTCTTTTCTAATCCCTCACCAAGTGGACTTTCATCATGCTCATAATTAGGGATAATAATTTAAAGATATAGTTGAATACCCAAATCTGCTAATCCTTTAGTGGAGCCTCTTTCCTTTAATCTCTCTCTCCGGTTCACTAATACCTAAAAATGTAGCCAGGCACCCACTGCCCTCATTAGAGGGCAACTTTACCCTTCTCCTCTCATACTCGGAGGCATGCTGGGGACGAATTGGGGGCACAAAGGCAGCCCTCTGACTGCTTGAGACATGCAGGAACTTTGAAAACCATCAGCCTGGGCTTGTTTCAAGACCAATGTCACAACAGAGGCTGGTTGTCATGGTAACAGGTTATCAGCTATCAAAATCCATCCATGAAAAGGTATCACAAGAAGAGATGGCAAGTGGGGTGGGAGGAGGATGGACACACAACAGGGAAGAGGATGTGGGTGGCTTTGCCCCTGGATGAGGGGGAAGGCAGGGAAAGGCCTTTCCTTTACGTAGAACCAGTTGCAAAAATCTACTACTCTCCTTTGATTCCTGTGCAGGTGCCAACAAGTGGCAGATCAAGATGGCTTTTGAGCACAGGAGAGCAGGCTCCTGATTTCCCCTACCATCGAGGTCAGGGCGAAGAGGTTCCCATAGTGTCTTTTCCCTGGCAAGGCTGGAGAAATTTACAGGGGAGAAAAAATGCTAGAGAAGCCAAAGAAGGAGATGTGAGGCAATGAAGAGCCTCAAACCCTCATGTCCAGATAGTGCTGAGCCCTCCATTTGGCAGGAAATCAAAGCCTACAGCTTGGTGGTTGGGAACTGGGGGTCTGAGGAGGATGAAGGCCCTGCATAGGGGTAACTAACTTCTCCAAGCCTCCTGCTCCATCTGACCAGATGAACATCCTTCCCTATACCATCATTTCTACCAGCACAATGTGCCACCTCACTCTTCCTGTGCCAAAGCTTGGTTTGCCAGCAACGTGGCGTTTTTGTACCTCTCCTCCAGCCCAGTTGTTAATGCCCTGGTCACTGTGCTCCTGCAGCAGGCAGTGGGGAGCTCCGCCATCAGGACCAGCAATACCAGTGCTTGCATCAGCCGGGTGAGAGCTGATGCACTTGTTGGGCTAGGAGCAGTCACAAGTGGGAAGCCATTGTTAATTAATCAGATACGCTGTGTAATAGCATTAATCACAATCAATATATTAGATAGGGATGATGAAGATGCTGTGCAATCTCTGTCAGATAGCAAATACACCCACACGTCCCAGCACAGCCACACACAGTCCTCGGGACGCCCATGCTCTTCGCCTGATGCTCCCGAGCTGGTGACAGCAGCGAGCTCTCCTTTTGCCTCTGCTTCTGGGATCCTGCCAATCTCCTCTCCCCTGCCTGCTCCCGGGTTCACCCTTCCAGTTTGCCTGCCTCCCTCTTCCCTGAGCCCTGCCTGCCTTCCTTGTTTTTCTCTGGTGACGTAATTTGGAGAGCTGCTCTGAGAGGCACCCGTCTCATCCACACACGCCTCCATCTCCCGGGCTGGCGAAGGCTCTGGGAAAGGCTGGGAATGAGACCTCGATGTGCTGTTGTGTAGGTGGGCAGTGAGGGCTGTGCTGCTCCTCCTGGAGGCCCTCTGCTCCACCAGCAAAGCACGTTAGCCTTCCCCAGAGCCGAGTGACAGTAGAGACTTCCTAAAAATGTAACACGTTCACACCATTCGTCTCAATTGCTCTTCCCAGGTTTTCCTGAGGAGCAAACTCCATCTTTTCTTCTCGTGGTGTCCCTCATCCCAGGAGCAAGAATTTTGTGCTGGAAAGGCATCGGCACTTGGGTAAAGGGTCCTTCCAGGAAAACACTCCTCCCTTCCCACACACGCAGCCACAACCCCCCTGCACAAGCTGGAAGGGTAATGCATTTTCTCTGGCAGCTGCCACCACAGAAGTAAGAGGCATCTTGGAGCTAACAAGACTGCATTTCAAACAGGAATGGTTTTCATGGCAGGCACAGTGAATAAATGTAAGATGTCTATTCTTGCTTCAAGCCCTGCTCTCCCTAATGCCCACGGAAAAGAAACCCCAGACACACCAAAAACTTTTGACAGATAATGACCAGCCAAGGTTTAAAAACAGAAAACCATGCCTTAATCTTGGGTTAAAAAAAATCAGAAAACGAAATGCATTCCATTAAAAGCAGATGAGAGGATATGAAAAAATGCTTTTGGAGGCTAAATAATAATAAAAAAAAAAAAAGAAAAAACCCAACAAATTGGCAGAAAAGCCTAGTGAGTCATTTAATGCTCTGCGTGCAGCTGGCAGGAGCTGGGTAATGTATGTCTCTCCGCAGCACGGGCTCGGGGCAGGTCGCTCAGGGAGGGTGCGCTCAAACCCACCGTGTTTTCGGCTGAGAAGAACTAGAGGCCCTTTCCCAGTCCTACTTGAAGGGCCGTGTTTGGGCTGGAGGGGAGGTTTCCTACCTGTGCTAGAGCTATGATGAAGTGTTTCTGACGCCTGTTTCTGACAGTGAACAAAGCAGCCTGGGCAGCAGGTTTGCTGTGCCCCAGGAAGGCAGTGCCAGCAGGGCAGAAGCAGGGCTGGAGACTTCCAGCAGAGTCTGTGTGATCTACCACACATGAAGGCTGAAGGAATAATTGCATACAAAGTTTGCTTTGGGGCTGATGAAGGTCAGTGACCTCCTCTGAGTGAAGGAGAAATGCAAAGCAGTCACTCAGGAATGGGCCAACGAGCATGGCCTGGCTCCCCTTTGCTCAGCTGCCCTCCTGACAGCCTTTTTGGACCCCGATTTGTGGGGCTGCAAGGTGCCTGCAGATACTTCTAGGTGGAGAGGTCTGTCACATTGTGTGGGGCAACAGGAGACTGCTTCCCATAGAGACCTGCCACCTCAATGACTGTCTCAGCTTGTACTTTCCATGTTTTCACGAGGTCTCCAGAAAGCTGAAGCTAAAATGCAGTCTCTGTAAGTCTTTTGAACATCAGACAGAAAGGCAGCCAAATCAAAGGCCTTTGCAGTCCCATAGCTGCCCTTGGGCATGTCCAGATATGAATGCTGAGGGTACCACAACCAGAGAGAGTACAAAGTGGGTCTTCTTTTGACATAGCTTCTCAGGCTGTGCTGCTGAGAGTTCAGTCAACCATAAGACTCTCCAAAATTACTGGAAAGGCACCATTGACATAACACAAAGCACCGTGGCTGTGGAGAAGCAATGCTACCTTTACTTAGTGGAGAATGAATTGGAGATGGGGAATTATGTCCTGCAATGGGTCTACAGCAGAGCTGGACAGTAGGTCCTCATATCTGATACTCAGCAAGGAGAAGAAAAAGATAATGCCAAGGTCTGGGAGAGCTTGAGGAGTAGCATCTGCTGCCCCTTGGTCCAGCCTGGGAAAGGAGCTTGATTCCCAAGTGCATTTCCTGGGAGTGTTTGGGGTTTTTTTTCTAGCAGAGAGCATTAGGTATGTTCATAACACGAGGTACTGGGGAGGTTGCACCGCCTTGCTCAGATGGCTGAGGTATAACAGGACTGTCACTAGAAGCTACCTCTGAAGAGGCTGCACCAGCTACAGGTAATTAGCTACAGGTAATTAGCTACAGGTAATGCCCAATCCAGCCGCCTTCTGATCAGCTGGGGTTGTCCTCAGATAGCCATGTCTTGACAGACCACCAGTCAGACAGTGAGTAGAAATTTAAATACTGACCTGAAGGATTTGCATCTTATCTTTCTTCTCTCTACAAAGCCATGAGAGCTGATTCAATGTCAAGACAAGGTCTTGGTGTCTGTGCTTGATGTGCCCTTGTTTATAAGAGCAGGGGCTGGACCAGAGTAAATCTCAGCTCCTCTCTATGCCTCCTGAAAGCAGACCTGGCTACTTAGCTGGGATGAAGAGTGTGTGAGGAGATCTAGACCTGTCCCAGATTTAACACTCTGCGTTCAAAGGAAGCTTTACTCTAATTAAGATCTAGGATAACATTTCTTTAACTAGATGTAGATTACAAAAATGAACTGTCTGATTTACAGCTCTAGTTTTTGATCAGGGAGAAGAAACCAGAGATGATGAAATAGTCATAAGTTCGAAGTTATTTTTATTTTTGCTAGTGGATGAGTATCAAATGACTAAAACAAACAAATCCAGCTGACATTAACCAGCTGTATGTACAGAATTGTATACCCAATGTTGAAATCTCAAATCCTCCTCTCCCAAGTAAAATTTCATGCCACCTTCCTCCTACCTGTAGTCACCTTATTAATTATTTTTGGCAAATGGGTGCTGGATGCGTGAAGAACAGTAGGGTCACAGACTCTGGCACATAAAGCGGGTGGGTGATTAATGTGAGACTTTTCTGAACTGACTGTTTTTATAGGGGAGACTTTGGACTTGGGCAGATGAAGTCGCATGACTCCAAGGCAAGCCTCAATCCCAAATAAAGGACTCGGGCTTCTCTTACAGGTAGATTTTCTATTCTTGTTATTCCTATTGAGAGGCTGTTTCTGAATCTTCTGAATGTTTGGGAGCCACTGCTGACAACTAGCACACATCACTCTGTCACGCTGCGGACTCACACCCTGTCATGGTGGGAGCCAGGACCAGCAAAGCCTGAAGGAGAGACCCCCAGCATCTCTCCTCCAGACTTTGCTTTCTTAGGCTAAACACATGGCTGGTGTCTTCCTCTCATCGGATGGGGTCTCCATGCCTGTGGCTGCCCCAGAAATCCTCCTCTGCCCAGGCCTCTGCAGGAGGGCTTTTCAATGCCACAGCCATGATGTTCCTGCCTCTGCAGGAAACACCTGGCCTGCCAGGTCCAGCAGTGCCCCTTCCAGCTGTAACACTGGAAGTCCAGGCTGTTATTCCCTGTAGCCCTACGCCATTTCATGTAATTTCTATTACCCTGAGTAATCCAAAGCTGAGACTCTCATTCTCCTCTCCATGGCCAATGCCTCTGAACATCATGTTATCAGCAGATTTCATTAGTGCATTCCTGTAATAGCCCACCAAGCCATTCTGTCCTTCAATCAGGCTTTCCCTGCCCCTCAGGAAACCTGATAAGCAAAACCCACTGTGCCAGCAGCCATGGCTGGGGCTGTGCTAGCAGTGCAGGGACTGCAGCTCTGGTGCTTATTCTGGAAGTGTCCAGAGATGGAGAAAGCTGGAGACATTGCAACTCTCTCTCTTTGTTACACATAATTTTGTTTTCTTTTCCTTTTTTCTTATCTTTTATTTTTAGTTCTTGTGTTTTCCCAGCCTGCTCGTGTCCTTTGTTTGTAAGGTGCAAAAAGGAACGTGAATCCATACATGCTTATACTGTGAACATCCATGGAGAAGGGACCTCCGCATGGGAGATTTCCTCATTGCTGAACCATCCTTCTACAGCAGGTTTACTGTTCACAGGTCCCCTGAGGCTTGAAGTTATCACCCATGACCTCAAGGGCACATGGTTAAACATCGTACCCTGTGTATTTTACGGAAGTCCAGGGGGACACAGAAGGGACATTTTAACCACCACAGGGGCACTGACTTCTAAGGATCAGCACTCTGATCCGCTCTTCCTGCCCAGATAGCTAATAATCTCCTTGCTTACTAAGAAATTTAGTGAGTGTTAAACTACATGTTTGACTGACTGTTGTAAACGCATTTAGTAGGGATTTATAACCAAACAGGCAGGCGGCATCCTAAATTCTTTCTTAGTATTCATAAGGATTAATTATTTTTAGCCTGAATGTTGTAACTGAGTGTATCTGCTACCTAAGACCTTTCACTTCTGCTGTACTAACAGGACAGAAAGGGACCTGGGTCCCGGTTACGCACACAGTATTTGCACAACTCCACAAGTAACATTCACCCTTGTATCTGCTAAGCTTTATGCACTGGGCATGAAATCCTGCAACCACTTCCCCATCGCATGGTGTGACACACAGGAGGCATTTCCTGGGCTGTCACCCCACCACCACGTCACCTCCTGGGAAAGCAGATTTTTCCTCTGGAAAAGCTCAGTTGCTCTGGAAAGTCCAGTGCCACCTGAAGGCATCAAATTTACTGCTTAATGTACAATTCACCTTCTTGACACACGGAGAGGAGGTGTTCTATGTCTATAGGTAACTGGAAATGTGGCAGATCAGGGCCCAAAGCAGGGAGGCAGCAGACTGCCTCTAAAAGTAGTAATCTACCCTCAATGCCACCAGTGTTGGCAGGCCTACCGCAGTTTAATAACTCTAAGGAGAGATCCAGGCAGACTGCAGGACCAGTGATTTCCCCAGCCTGGCGAGTTGCCCAGACACTTGTTTGGATGCCCTTTCACCAGGGCACTGTTGTTTGGATGCCCTTTCCAAAAACATCATCAGAACGTTCATGCCCACCAGTGGGAACAGGCACTGCCATTGTGACTGAAAGCAAGCTTCTTGAGATAAACACAAGCCCTAACATCACACTGGGGACTAGGAGCAGGTGGGAAATATCTCCTTAACTTAGTAACTCTGCTCCAGGCAGTCCGTTGGGTATGGACTGGAAGGGTCCCCAAGCAGCAGGCAGACCCATTGTGGTCACCTGGGGATAACTTCCAACAATTACTCTTCTTTCTACCAGCCCTGAAGCTTGGAGCTGTTTTCTGCTTAGTCTTCTCCCTCACTAAATCTTTCTGTGTCATCTTAAGGACTTCTGAGTCTTGAAGACTCTTCAGTCCTTGGCACAATTTGGTCAGCTGGACATCCTTTTCCTA
Source organism: Calidris pugnax (assembly GCF_001431845.1). Classification (NCBI taxonomy): domain Eukaryota; kingdom Metazoa; phylum Chordata; class Aves; order Charadriiformes; family Scolopacidae; genus Calidris; species Calidris pugnax. The sequence goes on from NW_015090990.1 coordinate 1,882,252, forward strand.
ACTCTTCACAAACCAGAGAGAAGACGACAGGAAAGGGGAACTGACACAAAACCACCTGAGTGCATCAAACCAAATCAGCTAGTAAGGGATGCACCTTTTACAGACAACATCACAAACAGCATGAAAAGATACAGGACTGGACATCTTTCAGCCCCCACCTCAGAGGGCCATCCCAACCGCTGCTCCTGGGTAGCAGCAATGACAGCACGTTCTTAGACTGCCAGGTGAGAAACCATGCATTTACACTGAGGGAGCATGGCCTGGCCAGAAATCCAGAGGCAGAGGTCCTCTTCAAGACTTGGCATGTGTGGTCAGGCAGGACATGTACTGGCTTTAGAGCAGTTCTGTTATTCGGGACCCTGGTCCCAGTGTGAGCAAGGTAGGAGCTCATGAAAGTAGTGATGGCAACAGTTACATGAAGCTTCTCAAACTTACAAACTTCCAGTAAGTTTCAGGCTGAGCTTTGGATCAATTCTCACTCCTTCCAGATTGCTTCACTCATCCCTCCTGGGTACTCTTGATCAAATCACAAAAATGCTGAGGAGATTCTTACAACATACTTTCTAATAAGCCCTTTAGGAAAGCAGAGTGACAGCATCTTACCATTTTTTCTTCTTCTTTTTTAAAACTAGTTCCACTGCCTCTGCCAAATGCAAAGATGCCAAGTATGATCAGGCTGTGGATGGCACCATTCGTTTGTGTCAATCCTCTTCATGCTAGATGAGCAGACAGGACATATGGGCCTATCCTTAAGAAAGTGTACACAAGAAATAAACAGGAGATTTCAGCAAATCAGTAAACTTCTAAGTGCAAGATTAACCCAAGGACTGCCAGATGCAGAGAGGAACCACTATAAGTTAGGAAAGATAAGAAATGTTCTTTTATCTCCAATTCCTGTAAAGGAAATATGGTGGAGAGGAGAAGACCATACTGCACTGCACTTCATCTCCATGGACCAGAGTTTGGCAAATCAGCATCTCAGACAAAGTGTGTTTAGCCTCTCAAATGCAGCCTGCACTTTATCCTCATGCCTTGAGGTTAGTCTGGTCATCTAGACCACCTGGAGCGTACCCTGACTCCCCGCTACCCTCCTACAAATTCAGAGGTGAAAAGCAGAACTGTGAGTCCATGTTTGGGAAAACCTGCCTCTCTGGTGAGTGGAGAGAGGAGCTTAATCTGCTTAGCTTAATGAAGAGAAGGTGAAGACGTGACATGACTGCAATCTGTTAAGTACTACCACTGGGAGAAGGCTTTTAACAGTGGAGGGCTTTTTAATCCAGTAGACAGGCAGGATGAGAGATCCAGTGGATGGAAGATGAAGACAGGCAGGTACAGTCTAGAAATAAAGTGCATTTTTTTTTTGAAACAGTGAAAGCAATTAGCCATTAAAGAACCTATGGAGAGATGCACTAGGTCCCACAGCTCCTGAAGTCTTAAACAAAACCCGTTTATGTTTGAAATGATAGGTGTCACTGGGTCTGAAATGAGGGGAACCTGCTAGAATTTCAGGCCACAGAGAAATGAGGATAGCTGGTTTATAAAAGACCCACTTAGAAAAATCCATGTATTTACCTTTGCTTCCTAAAAGGCTCCTGAGTGTCTGTTTAATAGCTGTTGCCTTCCAGCCATGAGCTGTGCATCATGCGGTTACACACATTCTCCATGGGAGAACGTTAATCAGGCTCTTAATCACTTCCACACACTCTTCCTCTCCTGCTTCAGTTTTCAAAGGCCCTATGGAAACCATGACCTCTGCTCCAGGCCTGTACGTGTCCAGAATAACCTGTCTCCTCTTGCAGCCCACCCTCATGCTCTCTTCTTGCGCTGTTTTCTCCCCGCGTCTCTTGGGCACAGACATTCCCTGCCTCTCCCCTGGATCTGCTCAGAGACTGCAAATGTGTCTCAGCCCAGCCAGAACATCTGGCTCCCAGTTTGGAACATGTTTCTCCCCATTTTCGTGCTTTCTGGGGCATGGGGAGCATCTCTGTGCTGCTCAGGCTCACGGCGAGTCCCAGATGCCTCCCCAGCCCCCACCTGGAAGCAGTTATTCTGGCCAAGCTGCTACACTCTGAAAAACTGAGAAAGTTCCCACAAACAAAAGGGTCTTGCTGGCATCCCCCTGGTGACCAAAGGGCCACATGAATGCTGCTGAGAGAATCAAGGCCTTTCTCTCCTAGTTACTGCAGTCATGGCAGAGATGTGTATCACAGCTGTTTTCCATTCCTGTTGGCACTCTGAGCACCTGCCAGAGACCTTCTTGTCCAAACCCTTTGAGCTTGTGCAGTAAAGTGAGCAGAAATACGTGCACCAGTTCCTGCCCTGCCCCAACCTTCCCAGGGACCACCAACAGTCTGTCCAGTTCTCTAGCTCCAGCTGCAGGACATCCACAGGATCTTAGCACTGAGGCATGCGGAACAGCGCTCAGTCACACCTGAAGTATCAACCTTTGGCCAGAACTGCAGTCTTTTGGGTTGTCCCAGCATGTGGCAGGTACATCCCATCATTTTGGCAGCCTCCTACACTGCTGAATTTAATTTCTTCCATCTCTCCTGCACAGTCAGGGCTAACTCACCTCTGCCCTCTCACTGCCACCTCTATAGTGTTGCACCTCCCCTCATCATGACTTTCCTCTTCTCATCAGATATCATGGAGTCTCACCATATTTTGCTCTTCCCCTTTTTAGCATAGTTTGTAATGAGAATGGGGCTTATGAGACCACATTGCTGGTAACATGTGGGTCTGTGTATACCACTCAATAACTCATTTTTTAAGTTGTTGGTCACTTTCAATTTTGGCAAGATAATAAATTTGCTTATGTTTCTTGAAAACAGCAGAATGCATACAAGAGAGAAATCTTATTAAAAACCACCAATGTAGAAAAATCAGTGGATTGAGTTATATTCCTTCTTAGACTCTGGAGTGGACTATCCACACAAGATGAAGAGAACACAAAGTGTCAGAAATGCCCTGGTATCCTGGAAATTGTTTCAGTTCACATGAATAAGCACCAGAGAATTTGACTGCAAGGCACAGAGGAAAGCAGTCTTGATCAGCCTTGATTCACTCTTTTCTTCAAGAACTCCACTGAAGACCTTTCCCCCTGGAAACCACAGAGCTAGGACTGGGGACTGGGTGGTGTGCTGAGGAGCACAGAAGGCAGAGACTTCTTAAAAAGAGAGACTGGGAGTTTTCCCTTCATGGGGATCCTGTAGGTGTTTGGAGGTTTTACTACATGAGGGAGGGAGGGAGGGAAATCCAGGGACTGGGGATTCCTGCCTTGTGCAAAACTGCCCCAGCAGGACACTGCTCGCAGGGCAGAGCTGGAGAGCTGAGTGATGGGTCCAGATGATACAGCTGCTGTGACTTACAAGTCATCCCGATGGGGTCATTGCTCTGACACCAGATCAGGTGTGACTGGACCATGCCCCCAGCCCGACCGGGATGTGGGGAGGACGCAGCTCTCCGAGACACGCAGCTCCCACTGCCCTCAAACATGCTCTGCAGGGCTCGGGCAGTCACTGGAGTCCTGTTCCTTTGTAATGACCTGGGATTACACGTGGCTGTGACACGGATCCTGGCCACACTCTGGCCCTGCTTGAGGCCAGTCCTTGGACTCTTCCTTGGATTTATCCAGATGCTCAGTAATTCCCTTGTCTAGGCTGCTTCTGGGATGGTGCTCTCTGTGCTGTTGTGCCTTCCTAGGGCTGCCCCAGGGGTTTTCAGCCACGACTGGGTTTAACCTGTGCAAAGCTGGGGCATGCCACACAGAAAAGCAGGGCCAAAGACTCAGCAGGTGATGTTCTCAGAGGAGGAGAGGAAACTAAGCAGGCGCAAGGGCAAAATGTAAGCGCTGGGCAATACTGCATGAACCCAGTTTGTCCTGTCCCCTGCCCTCAGCAGGCAGTCCTGGCCCCGGACTCCAACACCGACACTGCCAGCCTGTGCTTGAGCAGCCCCAGCCCGGATGCTGCAACGCCTTCGTGTCCCTAATCCTTCAGACCAGCTCTCTCTGGGGACCCTCAAATCTGCCTGTGCTGATGCTGACACCCATTAGCAGGGTGGCCTGGGCACTGCCGGGATATAAACACGCCGGGGACCACATCGGCAGCCCAGGCTGCTGTGTGGGAGGGGGTGGTGTGCGAGGCTGCATCGATGTGCGTTTTGCTGGCACACACTCTGGCTCTGCCCGTGCAGGGAGCAGCAGAGCTCCGGGCCTGCGGTGGGAACCAGAAACCACCCAGCTGCCTTTAGCTCTGCTGAAAAACCTATATCCCCTCCTTTCGAGGATTGCCACCATCTCCACATACAGCCAGAGCCTTTGTCTCAGCCTGCAGAGGCTAGAGCTGTACCCGGGAGAGGCACCGGTGTGCAACCGTGTACGTGGAGCCCACAGGAGACTCAGAGTCACTGCAGCAGCAAGAGAACGGCACTACTTGATCCCCAGGGCCTTTGAACTCCGTTGTCAGTCTCTGCTTTGCACCCTCCTGCTTGGAGAACGAGCATCATCGAAAGGTGGCAATTGCTACGTAGGCAAAGGAGGAGGAACGTCTGGTGAGCAGGGAGGGCTGAGGCTCCGGCTGCACAGGAGAGAGGTGTGCCGGGGAAATAAACAGGAATGACTTTCAAAAGGGAGACTGGCAGGGTATTGTGCATGATTTTCCAGTTCTTCCTACCTACCCAGGCTCCCGGTTCACTCTGTGACACTTAACAGCAGCCTCCTGGAAACACGTTTTTGCACCGAGTGCTGCCACAGTTCATGTTTTTCAGGGCCATGGTGGCTGCAGTGGGAACAGGAGGGGAGGAGAACCACAGCCACCTCATGTCACTGGGGCTGTGCTCAGTGCCCCGGGCAGCAGGAGTGGGCACAGGGGACAGGGAGCTCTCTTTCAGCTTCCCCGATGAAACTCCAGCTGGCTCTATTTCCCATTACACCGTTGCTCTGAAAAGCCAGGCTACACACACGAATTTGCTACTGCGGGGTTACTCCTCCAAAAGAGATTGCTACCACGCAAATGCATTTATTTTAATGAGAAAACAAGCAGTATGGAAGGATTTGATCTGAAATCTGGGGAGATACAGAAGCTCGTCAAAGAGGGAGAAGGCATGAGGATGACACGAACCACTGCTGGTCACCCAAGTTGCCTTGGACCCCAGTGCTGGGCTATGTCTGTTTTTCCAGACCAGGAGGAGGGTCTTTGGGGTGGGATGGTCAACATGGGCCCCAGCTATGGTTCTTTAAGACACCTCAGCGTAAACAGCCGCAAAAAGAACCCAGTGTCATCAAAAAACAGGCATGAATGCACTTGTGGGCATCCACGCTCATTTGAAGATAATAGTTTGAATAAAGCCCCAGGACACAATGAAGAGTCACTTAATGCCAAGGAGATTATGATCTATTGGACAATGAGGCTCATTAAAGGGAAGGGCTGGCAAGCTAGAGAGAGTGAAAAACTGCATTTCCTGAAGCTGAACTTCCTAAAAAGACCCATATCTCCAGCATGTGGCAGGTACATCCCATCATTTTGGCAGCCTCCTACACTGCTGAATTTAATTTCTTCCATCTCTCCTGCACAGTCAGGGCTAACTCACCTCTGCCCTCTCACTGCCACCTCTATAGTGTTGCACCTCCCCTCATCATGACTTTCCTCTTCTCATCAGATATCATGGAGTCTCACCATATTTTGCTCTTCCCCTTTTTAGCATAGTTTGTAATGAGAATGGGGCTTATGAGACCACATTGCTGGTAACATGTGGGTCTGTGTATACCACTCAATAACTCATTTTTTAAGTTGTTGGTCACTTTCAATTTTGGCAAGATAATAAATTTGCTTATGTTTCTTGAAAACAGCAGAATGCATACAAGAGAGAAATCTTATTAAAAACCACCAATGTAGAAAAATCAGTGGATTGAGTTATATTCCTTCTTAGACTCTGGAGTGGACTATCCACACAAGATGAAGAGAACACAAAGTGTCAGAAATGCCCTGGTATCCTGGAAATTGTTTCAGTTCACATGAATAAGCACCAGAGAATTTGACTGCAAGGCACAGAGGAAAGCAGTCTTGATCAGCCTTGATTCACTCTTTTCTTCAAGAACTCCACTGAAGACCTTTCCCCCTGGAAACCACAGAGCTAGGACTGGGGACTGGGTGGTGTGCTGAGGAGCACAGAAGGCAGAGACTTCTTAAAAAGAGAGACTGGGAGTTTTCCCTTCATGGGGATCCTGTAGGTGTTTGGAGGTTTTACTACATGAGGGAGGGAGGGAGGGAAATCCAGGGACTGGGGATTCCTGCCTTGTGCAAAACTGCCCCAGCAGGACACTGCTCGCAGGGCAGAGCTGGAGAGCTGAGTGATGGGTCCAGATGATACAGCTGCTGTGACTTACAAGTCATCCCGATGGGGTCATTGCTCTGACACCAGATCAGGTGTGACTGGACCATGCCCCCAGCCCGACCGGGATGTGGGGAGGACGCAGCTCTCCGAGACACGCAGCTCCCACTGCCCTCAAACATGCTCTGCAGGGCTCGGGCAGTCACTGGAGTCCTGTTCCTTTGTAATGACCTGGGATTACACGTGGCTGTGACACGGATCCTGGCCACACTCTGGCCCTGCTTGAGGCCAGTCCTTGGACTCTTCCTTGGATTTATCCAGATGCTCAGTAATTCCCTTGTCTAGGCTGCTTCTGGGATGGTGCTCTCTGTGCTGTTGTGCCTTCCTAGGGCTGCCCCAGGGGTTTTCAGCCACGACTGGGTTTAACCTGTGCAAAGCTGGGGCATGCCACACAGAAAAGCAGGGCCAAAGACTCAGCAGGTGATGTTCTCAGAGGAGGAGAGGAAACTAAGCAGGCGCAAGGGCAAAATGTAAGCGCTGGGCAATACTGCATGAACCCAGTTTGTCCTGTCCCCTGCCCTCAGCAGGCAGTCCTGGCCCCGGACTCCAACACCGACACTGCCAGCCTGTGCTTGAGCAGCCCCAGCCCGGATGCTGCAACGCCTTCGTGTCCCTAATCCTTCAGACCAGCTCTCTCTGGGGACCCTCAAATCTGCCTGTGCTGATGCTGACACCCATTAGCAGGGTGGCCTGGGCACTGCCGGGATATAAACACGCCGGGGACCACATCGGCAGCCCAGGCTGCTGTGTGGGAGGGGGTGGTGTGCGAGGCTGCATCGATGTGCGTTTTGCTGGCACACACTCTGGCTCTGCCCGTGCAGGGAGCAGCAGAGCTCCGGGCCTGCGGTGGGAACCAGAAACCACCCAGCTGCCTTTAGCTCTGCTGAAAAACCTATATCCCCTCCTTTCGAGGATTGCCACCATCTCCACATACAGCCAGAGCCTTTGTCTCAGCCTGCAGAGGCTAGAGCTGTACCCGGGAGAGGCACCGGTGTGCAACCGTGTACGTGGAGCCCACAGGAGACTCAGAGTCACTGCAGCAGCAAGAGAACGGCACTACTTGATCCCCAGGGCCTTTGAACTCCGTTGTCAGTCTCTGCTTTGCACCCTCCTGCTCGGAGAACGAGCATCATCGAAAGGTGGCAATTGCTACGTAGGCAAAGGAGGAGGAACGTCTGGTGAGCAGGGAGGGCTGAGGCTCCGGCTGCACAGGAGAGAGGTGTGCCGGGGAAATAAACAGGAATGACTTTCAAAAGGGAGACTGGCAGGGTATTGTGCATGATTTTCCAGTTCTTCCTACCTACCCAGGCTCCCGGTTCACTCTGTGACACTTAACAGCAGCCTCCTGGAAACACGTTTTTGCACCGAGTGCTGCCACAGTTCATGTTTTTCAGGGCCATGGTGGCTGCAGTGGGAACAGGAGGGGAGGAGAACCACAGCCACCTCATGTCACTGGGGCTGTGCTCAGTGCCCCGGGCAGCAGGAGTGGGCACAGGGGACAGGGAGCTCTCTTTCAGCTTCCCCGATGAAACTCCAGCTGGCTCTATTTCCCATTACACCGTTGCTCTGAAAAGCCAGGCTACACACACGAATTTGCTACTGCGGGGTTACTCCTCCAAAAGAGATTGCTACCACGCAAATGCATTTATTTTAATGAGAAAACAAGCAGTATGGAAGGATTTGATCTGAAATCTGGGGAGATACAGAAGCTCGTCAAAGAGGGAGAAGGCATGAGGATGACACGAACCACTGCTGGTCACCCAAGTTGCCTCTGTGTTTGGGACCCCAGTGCTGGGCTATGTCTGTTTTTCCAGACCAGGAGGAGGGTCTTTGGGGTGGGATGGTCAACATGGGCCCCAGCTATGGTTCTTTAAGACACCTCAGCGTAAACAGCCGCAAAAAGAACCCAGTGTCATCAAAAAACAGGCATGAATGCACTTGTGGGCATCCACGCTCATTTGAAGATAATAGTTTGAATAAAGCCCCAGGACACAATGAAGAGTCACTTAATGCCAAGGAGATTATGATCTATTGGACAATGAGGCTCATTAAAGGGAAGGGCTGGCAAGCTAGAGAGAGTGAAAAACTGCATTTCCTGAAGCTGAACTTCCTAAAAAGACCCATATCCAAAGGCAGCACGCTCTCCTCTGACAGCCCTTCAAGGCTGGGATGTAAAGTAGAGGATGGGGATGAGTCATTATAACCTTTTTTTCCCCTTAGCGGATAAGGAAACTGAGGCACAGGCAGCCAATTAAATGGAGATAATCAGTGCATTTCTGAGAGCTAATGTGGAGACACCCAAACTTCTCTTCCAGGCCATAAACATCTGTAGTTAATGACAAAATGTTAATTACTGGCAATCAGCTAATGAGGGTAAAAGCTGAACTAATTTTCTGCTGCCTGAAATGCTACTCTAGACCGTGTTTTGCCCATCAGCTGAACTGCTATTTAAAAAGAGGATGAAAAGGAAAAGGGGAAAAAAAAAAAGGGATGTTGGCACCTCAGTCTGCCTGCCCTGCCAGCCCAGATTAGTGTGGGGGGAGATGCTCTGGTGCAGACAAGCCCTAGTTCATTTCCCTGTGTCGGGCAGGGAACCAGCTCTGAGCCAAGGACGGGGCTCAAGGGTCCTGCTGCCTGGTCCAGCCTCCCACCGAGGTCAGCGCCGATGACTTTTTGCAAGGGTGGAAATTCTGCTTCTTCCTGATGCTCAGGAGAGACTCTGAGCATCTCTGCTCTCCACAGAGGGGTGGGGACAACTTGCTGCCCCTCTTTTCGCCCATCTAGGGGCTCAGCCCCACTCAGCTACGGCATGGGGCAGGTCTAGATCACCTCCCCTCTGGCGTTTCGAAGCAGCAGCTGGAGATGACACTCCTGGAGCAGTGCACCAGCACGTATTGCTGCTGTGCATGAGTAACCAGCAGCCATTCTGGAGGAGGCTGTGCGCTACCGCTGGGCAGAATGATTCATCTGTATGTCACGGACATGGTGGCAATAGCCCTGTAACAAAAGGCAGAGCCATGGGGTAATTTGTCATTATGGTGACTATCAGCCTTGGACTGATCAGCCAGGGTGGTCACATCTCCAATGCATACAATATAACCTCTCCACGGCACCAAGCAGGGAAAGACACCAAGCTGGAGTCACTGAGGACCTGGCCGTAGTGGGGACCCTGAATCAGGATATTGTGCAAAGCGGTTTTGGGGTTATGGGGAGATGTTTAATAAAGTCTTACACAGTGAGCTAAGGGGTTGGAGATTTGTCGTCAGTACTGCCTAGGGCATAGTAAAAACAGCTTTGACTGGCACTGTGCTTCACCCTGCACTGGCACAGCAGGTTCTCAGTAGCTCCATGCTCTGGGAACAGAAATGCCAGGCTGAATCTCACGCAGGATGAGCAGCTAAATGTCCTTTATTCTCTGACCCAGTTGCCAGGGGCAGCTACCTCGGAAAATTGCTGCATCCAAAATTAATGTTTAAACCTGGTATTTCAGATCAGTCCCGAGCCCTCACTTGCAGCTCACTCATCCCCAGGGATTAGCCTGTGGTCCTTTTCCCACGGCCACATCAAACCAGGTTCCTCATGCAGCACATCCAGGCTGCTCTCCTGGGACACCGTCCCCGCACCTTCGGGGAGCCCACCCTGGCACACACGTGGCTGCTGTACCTCCAAACCCCACGGGTGCCCACAGGCACTAATGCCAACAGATGGGGTTTTTTTCTGCCCAGCTACCAGCTGAAGAAAACCCCTCCTGATGAAGCCAATTCCCAGCTTTTTGATACATCTCACCCTTTTTCCAGACTCATCTCCCCACCGCCGCGACGCCGACTGTCAGTCAACTTCTACCGCTGGCCCAATTAATTCCATCTCCCTTTGCAGCCCCAGCTCCCCGCGCGCGGGGAGAGCCATCACATTTCATGCTCTAAAGGGCTTAACACCCCTCCACACACACACACACACACAGAGCCACACTCCAGCAGGGTGGCCGGCAGGGTTGGTTTGAAACCGACTGAAGGAATGGGAAATAAGCGGGTTTCCTCCTAGACGAGGCCACCCTACATCAGATTGCCACACTCCGGCAGGGTGGCCAGCAGAGTTGGTTTGAAACCGACTGAAGGAATGGGAAATAAGCGGGTTTCCTCCTAGACGAGGCCACCCTACATCAGATTTAGGGGGTGACAGGACAAAGCAAACACGAGCTGCTCCTGTGCAGGCATTTGCCATAATAACCCTAAGCCTCTGGTCTTCAACGCCTCCAGGGATGGGGCATCCACAGCTTCTCTGGGCAACCTGTTCCAGTGCCTCACCACCCTCACTGTAAAGAATTTCTTTCTGGTATCTAATCTAAATCTCCCCTCTTCCAATTAAAAACCATTACCCCTTGTCCTGTCACTACTCTTCCGGACAAAGAGTCCCTCTCCAGCTCTCCTGTAGGATCCCTTTTAATTAAAATGTGGAGTTGTTTTCCATGTGGTTCCATCCAAGGCTATCCAGGTGCTGTGTGATCTTTAATACATTAAGCATCCTAGTACTTAACAGAGCTGGCTACTCTCATCCGTACCTCATATATGGGGGAGAAAAGGCACAAGGGGGGCAAAGGCAGCAGCTGGAAACGGCAGGGAAATGGGATGTGGCAGGGACACTGTCTCCAGCAACCAAACCTGCCCTAAAAAGCAACTCCAGAAGCTGGGAAATGCCCCTTTATTCTGACAATGAGATCTCCATGTAGCTACTGGCATTTTGCAGGCCAAGCCAGTGAGGGCACAGGGCAGAAGGGCAAAGAGGCAGGAGCAGGGCAGCCTGTGCTGGGGGTGGAGAGCAGGGCAAGGGGGTGGCAGAGCTGCCTGTCAGGATGTCCCATTCCTCGCTGGCTTGAGTCCCCACTCAAATTGAGACTAACCCACCACGCAGGGTTCCCAGAGATGCGATGCTCAGACATCATCCATGTGCTGCAGAGGGACAGCCCTGGCCAGGGTTGGGCAAGCAGCAGGCAGCAAGGAAGTACCAGGGAAAACAATCTTTGATGTGGGGAAAAAAAAATAAAATAAATCACTTTGGGCCACAGCAGAGACGGATACACCACAAGCGAAGATCACAGGTGTTTTCTTCCACCCCATGAATATGTATGGAACTCACCAGGAGGGTGGGTGATGGGTTTCCCTGCACCCAGCACTCCCTTGTCGGGGGCTTAACGGGGGAGACCAGTTTACTACCAAGCCTGGCAGCCAGCGCTGCCCTGACACCAAACCCCAATTCCTCTCCACCTTCTGCAGGACTCTTCCAGACAGCTCCAAAGCTCCCCAAACTCAGCACGTTTATTTCCCGTCAACGCCACCGTCCTCTGCGCTGATGCCATGGAAAAATATTCCTGGACTACTGCTGCCAACGGCTCCCCAGGTGACTGTAGCAGGAAAATCCTACGGGTCACTTTAGCTTATGATATTCAGACTGCATTTTACACACATGCTCTCTGCGGGTCAGCTCGGCGAGAGGGAAGGAGCTGCGTGACCGGCGCGCAGGGGCTGCTGCACCTCCCGCTGCTCCTGCACCAGCACAACATGGCTGGTGCGCCCCACACTGCGAGAGCAAGTCAATAACTACTATTGTTATTATCTTTATCAATCAATAATAATATCCTTCTTTCCTCTTGTGGGGCTTCCCAGCACATCCTCTCTTGTTTATCCTCTGTCTTATTTATGTCCCGAGCTTGCCATTAGACCCGGGTGAGCGCCTGCCGGCACTGACCCGGCTGCCGAAACCCAGCCACGCTCTGGCAGACAAGTCCCTTTTTGGGGCAGGGACAGTTCGACCGGCTTCAATCAGCCTGCCTGTTGAGGAAGGAGCTCCGTGGAGCCGGGGCCAAAGCCATCAGCTCCTCTAGGCAGCTCCGTCTGAGCTGAAAGGGCTGTAAGTACCTAATGTCCCTCCAGGGAGACACAGAGACATCTGCTGCAGCTGTAAAAATATATAAAATGAGGCAAGGTTAATCGTGGCTATCTTGGGCGTGTGCGTGTGTGTCTCCTTTTATCATACTGTCTGAGGGCCGCGCAATTGTCGATGCCTTTGCCTTGACAGTCTCCCCGGGGAGGAGGGACAGCACGGTGTCCCCAGCATCCAGGTGGGAGCTGGTGTGTGGGCAGAGAGTTGCTGAAGGACACACGGGGGGTCTCTGGCGGAGCAGGGATTTCCACCACAGGCTTCCAACTGCCAGGCGAGAGGTTTCATCTCAGGACCAACCTTCCTTCAACCAGCCCGTGCGCCCCTCCCTGGCTTCACATTCACCTTCTTTCCAAGGAAATCTGTTGGTCCTGCCCTGCCTGGCAGCATTCCCTTCGAAAAAACCACGGCAAATTCCTGAGCTGAGCCACGTTTGAGCAGCGAGAAGCGACCTCGCCACGAGAGAGCCCTTGCTCTCGGAGAGAACAAAACTCGTTCTGCCTAATTGCTCCTGGCAGCATGCTCTGCCGTACGCAGGGGCAGGCAGCGCTACTCCTTTGCAGTCAGCCTCAAAAATCCACCCTTTTTGTGCTAAAAGCACAAAATGCGAGGCCGGGCTCCCTCCTTCCAGCCGCTGCTCCGAGCCCCAATCCTCCCTGCACACACACACCCAGCTCCCAGCATCCGGCAGGGGCTTGTCTCGCTGTATTTTTAATTTTATGAAAAGCTTAAAATACGTCATGAGTGAGAATTTACACCGTGGAAAGGCTTTTTTTTTTCCTTCCTTTTTTTCTTTGGTTTCATGCACTCAGCAGGCTCTGCAATAGTTAATTTTGCCTGGTTTCATGCTCTCAGCAGGCTCTGCAATAGTTAATTTTGCCTCCCAGCTCCCAGGAGGGAGGGAGGGAGGGAGGGAAGAAGAGAAGGAAGGAGGGAGGGATGGAGGAATGGAGGGAGGTGTTACTATTTGCGGTTTGCAAATAGGGTGGTGAGGTGGATGGCTGAGAAATGAAGTCTGCGGCCTGACGGTGCTTCTCGAAAGCATTAACACACTTTCTTCCTTCTCACCCGCCGGCACAGTGACATTTCACACTTCTGCTTGGGTCTGGCTCTCCGGAGACCTTGTAGCCGTTCCCTAATGCCTCTCCTTTCACAGCAGCTCGAGTAAGAGCCAAAGCCCACGCCAGAGTCAGGAAAATGGCTCCTCTGAAAACCTGCAATTTGGTACCAAAGTCCCCAGCCATGGTTGGGAAAGCTGTCCCTGTCCCCAGGAACACAACAGGCTGGTTGTGGCACCTGATCCAAACTCAGATAGTGCAGGAGAATGGGAGGGAAATTTTAAAATGGCGAATTAATAGCAATTTAAAGGAATACGAATCAACTATTTCACACTTTTGGAGGCTGAAGGCCTGACTTTGGTTAAATAAAGGACTTTGTGGATACGAAATCAAATCAGTCTTAAGTAGCCTGGACTTGGGGGCAGGTTAGAGATCAGTTGAGATTTCTTGGCCATCCTCAGTGCAGGGATGCTCAGGGTCTGTCCCCAGCAAAAGCAGGTGGGGAAGAAACTCTCTGTCTGCTGGTGCTGCGTATGCCCAGGAGATATGGAGGTTGCCCGTGATGGCCAGACCCGGCCAGGAGAGCCTACGCTGCCTTTCCAGAGCCATCCTCTTCTCCCAGCTCCTCTGCTGAGGCAGGCTTGACTGTGGCTGTGGCATCTCTTTCTCCCTTGGCAAAACAGGACCAGATTTAAAACCCTTCACCTGCTCCCTTGAGGGAGAAAATAAGCAGCATTTCAAAGCATGCTTCAGGTGACCACACTCAGACCTTCTGCTAGCTGAACCTCACAGACAGAAACCAGCACCCACGGGCAAGCAGGGAAGGTATTTTCCCTTGAAAGAAGGTGCTGCGGGAAGACAAGGATATATCTCTTTTTTCATTTTCTTTGAACGTCACAAATGAACTCCATTAAGCAGTGACTGAGCAGACGGCACTGAAAACAAACACCAAATTAAGCACGCCCACTCTGTGGGGAGAGGTTTTGCCTTCCTTCTCCTCCCACGCTCCTGCCAGGGAGGAAGGTGAAGGTGAAGGGAGGGCACCTGGAAGGACCATTTCTGGAGGCTGGGCTGGGAGAGCTGCTGGGAGATAGGGGGGAACGTACAGGTGATGGGGATGTGCCAGAGGGGAAAGAGCCCTGTATAAGGACAGTCACAACTGTGATGAGTTGGCAGTACGGAGTTTGGAATCTCTGTGAATCAGGGTTGTAAGTGGGGCTCTTCTAAGTGTGGCTCTGAGGTGACCAGTAACTGGGGATGAAGGACTGGGATGCCAAAGCAAGATGGACTTGGGAATAATAGTGAGGATAAAGGACTTGAACCCCTGGAACAGGGGTATGATATCACACTGGAGGGACCCTGGGATAACCTGCAGTAAACCAGGTTCTCATTCCTGGCTGCTTTCCCCTCCTTGCTCCCTGATGGAGAAAGGGCAGCAGTAGTGCTGGAACGGACATGGACACATAGCACCTCCAGGCGCTCCAGGGTCTGTGGAACAGGGGTATGATATCACAGTGGAGGGACCCTGGGATAACCTGCAGTAAACCAGGTTCTCATTCCTGGCTGCTTTCCCCTCCTTGCTCCCTGATGGAGAAAGGGCAGCAGTAGTGCTGGAACGGACATGGACACATAGCACCTCCAGGCGCTCCAGGGTCCCATAAGCAAGACAGCCTTGGAGGAAATCATTTCCCTCTTTATTGTGAGGGAGTGGATTAGGAGAGAGAAGCACCAGACCCAGCCTCATGCTCACCAGAGGGTGGTCTCACCACTGGAGCTAAGTGGACCTCAGAGAGTGGCTCCATCATTGTTCCCACTCTGCTGCTGTTCCCGAGGAGGAGAGAAGGGACATTTTCTTCAGGTCTGAGCACCAAGTCTGAGGGAGGGATGAGGGAAAAGGTAGAAGAGCCATGCTTGGAAACAAGGAGAAAAATGAGCAGTGAGGAGTTGGCTGGGGGCCTTGGGGTGGAGAGAAGGAGGATGATATGGGAGATTAGGGGTTATGCAGGGGATAGGGCAGGGGCCATGGTAGAGGTACAGGTAAGGCAGGCAGTGGGCGTACAGCAGGTCTATCCAGCCCTTTTCAGCTCCAGTTTTCACTGGTTCTACATTAATTTGACGTTAAAAGTGCAGCAGGTAAAGGATGGCAGTTGCAACCCTTCTGACAGAAGCGGGAAGCTGGGTGCAGGTACCTCCTGGGCACCAGTGACGCACTGGCCGCTGCCACCAGTTCAAGAGCCCATAGCTCTGCTGTGCTCATTAGGGCAGGCTCTCACACTGGGCCAGCTCAGGCGTTTAAAGGTCAATAAGAGAGAAGTCGGGACCCCACTGAGATGGCTGCAGGCACATTTGTGTCTGAAGGCAGGCAGGTGGGTGGGCGCACATCTCCACGCGTGTAAAAATCTTACATATCCCCACTCCTCCCCACTCCAGAGCAAGCAGTCTAAATCCTATGAGCAGTGACATTGCAACCACTTCTCAGGTCCCTCACCCCGTGGTTTTTGTAGAGTCACAGAATTTAAGTTGGTAAAGGTGTCTGGATTGCTTTAGTCCAACCTCCTGCTCACGCCAGGGGTAGCTTCAAGGTTGCTGAACCTTGAAGATCTCTGAGGACTGAGATCCTACCTACCTCTGGGCCCTTGTCTCAGGGCTGCACCGCTCTCACTGTGAAAGTTTGTTTCTGTATATCCAACGACCATTTCCCTCACTGCAACTTGTGCCATTGCCTCTTGTCCTTTGCTGTGCCCCTCTGGCTCTGTGTTTTCTATAATCTGACTTTAGTTAGCAGATGGCAGCAGATTTCCCCTTCCATCTTCTCACTGCCAGGCTGAAAAAGTCCAATTCCCTCCACCCCTCCTCTCTCCACATCATGGGCTTCTGCCCCTTGACCATTTTAGCAGCCCTCAGTGGATTGGTTCTGGATTGTCAATCTCTCTTTTGTAATGGGGGATCTTCAGGCACTAAGAAATCAATCTCTCAAATTGCAGCCTGCCACCACCTCATACGGCCCTTCTTCCCGGGTTGGCCAGAAGATATTGCATCCCTGATCTGGGAAGAACTGCGGTGTCACCTGGGAAAAACTGCAAAGTATATGAGAATGAAAATGGCATGGCTCCACGCCTAAAAGCGTTGCTGGTTTTCTTTTCTTTTTACAGAGGTAGAAAGGGACTCCCTCCTGGGACAGATATTCAGATGTCAGGCCAGGCGGGGAGCTTGTTTTCTTGAAGAGCTGAGCCCAAAGTATGCTTTTTCTCCCTGGGCTGAATTTAGAATAATCCCCTTGAAATTGCTGTGGTATATCTTCAAATGCCTTATACTTCATTGTTGCTAGAAGGGAGCTGCTAAATTCTCGGTATTGGGATGCAATCCCACGTACAATTCCAGATGCCTAAGTCTGTGCTGCCATCTCCCCTTTCCTCTGCCCTCCCGAGTGTGCTGCCCTGCCGCTCCGACGGTGCTGTGCTGCTGACCGGGTGGCCAGCTCGGGAAACTGATCCAACTGGAAGCTTATCAAAATTTTTAAAAAGTTGATTCTTGTGGATCAAGTCCCTGGCTGCGTGGTCACTGGTGCCAGAGCTCAGAAAGGGTGGAAATATAGAGCTGAGGATGCTGCTCACCAGAGATGCATGGGCTTAGATTGGCTCAGCTTGCTCATGAACACACACCATTGAGAGACCGGGAAGTCATCCTTACGCTGGGGAAAGGTCTGTAGATTAGACTTTGCCTTTTTTCACCCTTTTTTTACTCCCCCTTGGGAACGTCCCTGCTGCTCCTGGCTCAATTGCTCAGCGCAGAGACGCTGTGCAGGGAGGACACACAGTTTCTGAACCGACTTTAGCCTGACTTTGCTCACCGCGGACGTTTTGCCTTCCAGCACTGCATGTCTTGTCCCACGCAGCCTTTCCCCTCAGCAATTCGTTTGTGCCAGCCCAGCCCTGCCATCCCGGCTCCTCATCCAGCCCACCCCTGTCACCTCTCCGAAGCCCCCAGCAAGGTGTCAGTCTTCATTAGCAGAGGAGCGTGGGGTTTGTGCTGATACAATTTCCCAAGTAGTCTGGCTGAATACACAGCCCTCGCAGAGCAAAGGCACTCCAGGACTTCCCTCGGTGTCCCTTGGTGGCCTCACACAAGCATCTCCTACCTCAGCTGGGGTAAGGGCTCCCTGAGGTCTGACCTTTCGAGGGTTTTCCTTCAGGACAGAGGCACTGAAATATCTATCTCCATCCTATGATCCGGTCCAGCTCCCTCTCTAGAGGGGATCTCTGACCTTTCAAGGAGATCTAACTCTTCTTTATTATAAATATTCAAATACGTCAGCGTCAGAGGGAGATGCATCCCTCTTAATCCTTCCCAACAGTATTAACTAGACAAATCAGGAAGAAATTAATTAAGCAAAAAGAAAAACCAGGCTGAATACCTGGGAAAATATCTTGACACTGAATCGCCTTAAAATAATCTCTGAGGGACTTGGGGGAGGCTGTGCTACTCCTGGCATTTGAAAACAAGTGTGGAAAAGCACCAGAGGAAGGAGTGGGAGCGATGTGTCAGTGCTGGGAGGTACCAACTAGAAACAGAACAACAGGCCTTCGATATCTGTGACACAGGTGGAAGAAGGATAGATTCAGCCAGTTCAGATTTTGAAAAAACCCAATAATGTAAATTCCTTAAATACGAGCCAAGCCTATGAATAAGATAAATCTCTTAGTCACTTTGCCAGTGATATCCTCCTAATCTCATCCTTCCTCAACGATGCTGCTCAGAGAGTAAAACACTTCGCATAAATGGGTTTGCGGCTCAGATCAATCACTCATGCCTCCCGCTCCGAACCTGGGATTAGAGAAGTCCCCTGGATTATGGCTGTTACTATTTTGAGGCCAGGGTGAACCAGCTAAGCAAGGAGCTCAAGGGAACTTTCAAGCAATTGCAAAAGAGAAAGAGAAGGAGAGGCAAACAGGAGGCCACCACCATCTCAGGGAAGAGCGTGTCCCACACAGGTCTTGAACTGTACTTAAAGTGCTTTACAAAAAGAAATGCCCCAAACCCAAGGAATTATCAACATACCACAGGAAGGCAACAGTAACTGAAGGGCTAAGACAACTTAAAAATAAATTACATTGAACCGACGGTGCCATTTCCAGAGATGCTGAGTGCCTTGCTCCCTGTCAGACACCTCTGGCAGCTGAGTGGGCCCAGCAGCTTGAAATTCAGAGCCAAGGTCTGTTGATCTGTCTTTCCCAAAACAGAGATTGGAAATGACCTGCGCAAGGTTAAAAGGTGAGCAGGGAACCAGAGACAGACCCCCTGAGCTCTGATGCCCCCAGAAGCATGGTGGAGTCACTTACCCCAAATGAGGAGAGAGAGTTTCAGTATCAACTCAGATTTCAGACAGACTTAGGTCACTTTACGGAAGTGAAAAGATCATTCTGGATGCCAGTAAGAGGAAAACCATGCCTTTTCATCCAAATTACACCTAAGACCACTAACAACCATTTGCCTCTTGCTTACTGTTCCCTCGCAGCACAGGCACACGAGAACAGTTCTCAGTACTGCTTAGGTAGCATATACTGAATAAAGTATGTAATCCCTTAATATAGAAGAGCTTTCCTTATAATCCATGCACGTGTAAGCCTCAACAAATATTTCATACATTTTTATCGCACCAACATGAAATAGTTTTAACGTCTCTGACAGACACATGAATTTTCAGAAGTGCTTGTCACATGTTTACTACGCCAGTCCCCAGGAACTGCTCCCTCTCGCTGTTTCTCTGTGGAGACCCTCTCTGCCCATGCTCTCCCTTCCCCACAGGGGAGTTTCCAGCAGCAGTTCCAGCTGGATACTGGAAAAGAGAAATTACTGACTCCTCAGAAGCCAGAGGAGCTGTTAGCACCATCAGACTGGGCTTCCAGTGTTTTGCCCGGAAAACAGTGTTCTACACGTGCAGTTTCTGCCTAGGTTTGCAGAGCAGCTTTTTTGGGCTTTGGTTAATTGAAATAGAGTATCTCTTGCACAACTTTTGAACTCTATTTCTATGAGAGATATGCGGGGCTGCAGGCTGTCTGTCATACCCTGCATGTCCCCTGTGCCAAGACTGTAGCTTTCTATTTGACTGTAAATCATCCATTTTAATTAGATGTAAGACAATTACTATTGGTTTTTAGTGAGTCATTTTTCTCTCAGTAATTAGAAGTTGTCAGTTCAACTCAGCCCAGCGCTGGTGTAACCCAGTGACTTCAAGGCTGTGTTTAGGATATCTTTTCTCCCACACAGCAGTGCATCATAAACAATATCACTTTTCCTGCCTTGTCCACTGGAGCTGTTTTGCACTGTGATTATCTCGAAAACTCCCAGCGACGAGGAAGGCTTGCTGTCTGAGCACAGAAGGGACTGCCCGACGGGAGAAGAACTTGGCCAAGAAAAGGCAACTCACCTCCTTGACCCGATTTCCTTGCTATACGCTTCAAATCCTGGCTGGGTCTGCCTCGCTATAAAAATGTCAGACTGTCTCTAACACTTATTTTTGCTCGCCGCTTCAGCGTGGCCTTACTTGGCAACTTCTCCCATCTGTTTACTACTCTTCAGCGCTGTGCCTGCGCTTCCCAAGTGCTGTTAGCTTGTAAGAGAAGCTCCACGTTCACAGAGCACCTGGCTTTGAAAACGTTTTAGGTGTTTCTCTAGCTGAGCAAGGATCCCCTCCCAGCTTTCCTAGGTGGAAGGGAAGGTTCCTAGTCCTGCTTTATGGTGGCATGGAAGGGCCCTATGCATCACTACAGGTGAATCCAGGCCCAGGTGGGCTATATCTAGACGTAGCAGCTCTACGTGTGCTGGGTATCTGTGCCCCCGTATAATCAATGGAGGTCTAGTCAATGCTGACAGCGGAGCCCCGGCAGTGAGTCAGCTGAGCGAATGTAGGTGTCTAGCTCTCCAGCTCCACTGACTGTATTGACTGGGGGCACGATTACCTACCTTGAGATGTTTTCCGCTCAGAAATCATTGTGTGGGCATGAGTCAAGCTCTTGATTTTTCACTGCCTAGACACCCAGTCCACATGCAGACACCCACGCCGCAACGCTCGCTCTGAGGTGTCTGCAATCTGGAGCTGCATCCCGCCTCGGGGACGTGCCCAGGATCGTGGCTTGTTTACACAGCTCGGAGGAAAAGCTGAGATCCTTGGGTTGCTGCTCATCCTCCTTCATCCACTTGAACTGGAAGAGGTACCTCCTCTAGTCAAGTTCTCACCAGGGGGGAACTATTCTTAGAGCCAGCAAGCAATCCTCCACCGGGGTTAGGATCTGTTTGTTATCCAGTGACCAAGCTGCCACCTTGACCCTAAAACCTGGGGTTTGCTAGTACTGATGTCTAGGATAACTCCCATCCGAGAGGACCATGTTCGCTGCTCAGTTCCCCACACCCTTCAGCCTACCTTTACTGACTCCTCAGAAGCCAGAGGAGCTGTTAGCACCATCAGACTGGGCTTCCAGTGTTTTGCCCGGAAAACAGTGTTCTACACGTGCAGTTTCTGCCTAGGTTTGCAGAGCAGCTTTTTTGGGCTTTGGTTAATTGAAATAGAGTATCTCTTGCACAACTTTTGAACTCTATTTCTATGAGAGATATGCGGGGCTGCAGGCTGTCTGTCATACCCTGCATGTCCCCTGTGCCAAGACTGTAGCTTTCTATTTGACTGTAAATCATCCATTTTAATTAGATGTAAGACAATTACTATTGGTTTTTAGTGAGTCATTTTTCTCTCAGTAATTAGAAGTTGTCAGTTCAACTCAGCCCAGCACTGGTGTAACCCAGTGACTTCAAGGCTGTGTTTAGGATATCTTTTCTCCCACACAGCAGTGCATCATAAACAATATCACTTTTCCTGCCTTGTCCACTGGAGCTGTTTTGCACTGTGATTATCGCGAAAACTCCCAGCGACGAGGAAGGCTTGCTGTCTGAGCACAGAAGGGACTGCCCGACGGGAGAAGAACTTGGCCAAGAAAAGGCAACTCACCTCCTTGACCCGATTTCCTTGCTATACGCTTCAAATCCTGGCTGGGTCTGCCTCGCTATAAAAATGTCAGACTGTCTCTAACACTTATTTTTGCTCGCCGCTTCAGCGTGGCCTTACTTGGCAACTTCTCCCATCTGTTTACTACTCTTCAGCGCTGTGCCTGCGCTTCCCAAGTGCTGTTAGCTTGTAAGAGAAGCTCCACGTTCACAGAGCACCTGGCTTTGAAAACGTTTTAGGTGTTTCTCTAGCTGAGCAAGGATCCCCTCCCAGCTTTCCTAGGTGGAAGGGAAGGTTCCTAGTCCTGCTTTATGGTGGCATGGAAGGGCCCTATGCATCACTACAGGTGAATCCAGGCCCAGGTGGGCTATATCTAGACGTAGCAGCTCTACGTGTGCTGGGTATCTGTGCCCCCGTATAATCAATGGAGGTCTAGTCAATGCTGACAGCGGAGCCCCGGCAGTGAGTCAGCTGAGCGAATGTAGGTGTCTAGCTCTCCAGCTCCACTGACTGTATTGACTGGGGGCACGATTACCTACCTTGAGATGTTTTCCGCTCAGAAATCATTGTGTGGGCATGAGTCAAGCTCTTGATTTTTCACTGCCTAGACACCCAGTCCACATGCAGACACCCACGCCGCAACGCTCGCTCTGAGGTGTCTGCAATCTGGAGCTGCATCCCGCCTCGGGGACGTGCCCAGGATCGTGGCTTGTTTACACAGCTCGGAGGAAAAGCTGAGATCCTTGGGTTGCTGCTCATCCTCCTTCATCCACTTGAACTGGAAGAGGTACCTCCTCTAGTCAAGTTCTCACCAGGGGGGAACTATTCTTAGAGCCAGCAAGCAATCCTCCACCGGGGTTAGGATCTGTTTGTTATCCAGTGACCAAGCTGCCACCTTGACCCTAAAACCTGGGGTTTGCTAGTACTGATGTCTAGGATAACTCCCATCCGAGAGGACCATGTTCGCTGCTCAGTTCCCCACACCCTTCAGCCTACCTGGTTTTTTCCTAGCAGAAAGGTCAACCCTGGCTCCTCAGAAAGCAGAGGTGCCCTTCTCTGGGTAATCACGGGGGCAGGCCACGTGGGTTTCCTCCACATCACGGTGTGCTGTTTGATTAGAGATCTTCTCACATAGGTTAAATACTGCCCTGATTGGGAAAATTTCTTTACCATTTGTATTGTCCAGCAGCAAGGGTCACTACTGTCTTACAGTCACAGCTCTGACATCTCAGTGTTAGAAATTGTTTAAGCCTAAACAAGCCTAAGTTCTTAACCATCATCACATCTTGGATCTTTCTAGGTAAGCCTGCTTTCATAGAATCATAGAATTATAGAATAGTTAGAGTTGGAAGGGACCTTAAAGATCATGATCTGGTGAACCTCATAGCTGGCCAGCCAGATGGAAAGATCTTTTTCAGAGGGTGGACACGAAGCATTGGTATGAGGACTGAAAAAAATAAAGGGCACACAGGCTTGATCCATTGGCCACTGTGATTCAGCCATGTCATGAGACACTGCAAATGGCCACGCCACCACTGGAAATGCCATGCACATGCTACCGGGAGAAACAACCAAAGCGCTCATCTATGAGTAACAAATGCACCAGTAACAGCAAGGGGTAGTCACCCACCAGTAACAGCAATGGGTAGTCACCTTCCAAAGGACCACTTTCTGTACAGGAACGGCCCTAGCTGGGGGAGCTCCTGGTTGGTGTGTTGTGTCTCCAACCCTGCAGCGAGCTCCGTAGAGAGCTCCAGGAGAGTGCCTTGCAGCAGCCTCAAGCTGCTCCATCTGCTCAACAGCCCAGATGTGCACCATGCCACCAAGCTGCCTTCTGCGGCAGACGCTGACCCACAAGCGACCACTTAATCTCCTCCTCTATCCAATTTGGCTCAGCCGTGTGGCATCTGGCCCCCGGCACCGCACTGCCGCAAATCCCTGCCTTAGAGTGAGCGCTGGGATCTGCGTACGACGGCGGCTGCTGCTTGGAAATCACATCGGTCCTTAAAATCAGAGGGGTCAGGGAGCGAGTTACAATGGGACCCCAGGTCCCTGACCCCCATGGTCCTCCGACCATCTCGTGAAAGCCCTGCAGCCCAGGAGTGGAGCAATGCACTGAGGAGACCTATCCCCGATGCGGCTCTTTCCCTTTCAGGAGGGAAGAAAAACAGCTCAAGGCAATGTAGACACAGTGATTTAAAAGGAAACGGATTCAAGAGAGACACCTGAGTGCAGCTGTGTCCTGGTAGCTTTGCCATACACATTTAGAGGGTAGACAGATATCTGGCAAAAATCCCTCCATCCACCCTGACAGGACATAAATTGTGGACAGGGCTATTATTCACCCTCTGGCCCATTCGTTACACCTGGGGGTGTGTCAGAGGATTACCAGACAGTGCCAACCAGGAGGACTCATGGGTTCTATCTCACCCCTGGGAACCAAATACCACAGGGTGGTCAGAGAAAGGGGACTCAAGGGGTGCACATTTGTCCCAGATGTGGTTAAGGCAAGCTGAATTGCAGGATGGTTTCCCTGATCTCCATGTGTTCCTGCAGCCTATTTTTGACTCATCGGCATCTCCAGCATACAAAATGCCTCAGGGGCATTGACTTAGGGGTAGAGACCTTGGCCAGTGCTGATGGCTGGTAAGTGTATGAAAATGCAAAACAGCTGTCAGTGGAAGTGATTTTTGAACTCCCAGGTTGTTTCATTTCCAGCTGAGCAAATGTTCCCTTTTTTTTTTTACAGGATACGGAGAGAACATACTCTCTTGTGTCTAAGCGCCACTCCTTGTCTCTGCAATACAACAGAACAAATAGCCTAATCAGGCCAAAATGCAGAGCATGCTGAAAAGCTGGGAACATTCAGGATGTAGTTAGAGAAGGTGAAAACCTCCCCTGTAGCCTGGGAGGGCTGGTATTGCTGCTCTGATCACAGCGCTTAGGGGCAGAGGACTATCTGGTGAGAAAGGACAGAGAGTTACGTTCCCCCATTGGAGGTACATCACTTGGAGAGGAATGAAGTTATAAATCCTGTGGAAGGAGATACACAAGGGGGAAAGGCAGAACTGGGAGTGATGCAAAGAAGCAAGGAGCAGACAAATGTCGTTGTGCTTTTTTGGTTGGTGGTGGTATCACCTGCAGGAGCAAATGAGTGAGGCTCCATCAGGTGCAACACAACCTTGTGCTGATCAGAGGAGTAGAGCACGTGTTTTCCAGCCTCTTCTCTCCCAAGATCATCTCCCTGCACCTTCTCTTTCATCGGAGAAACCCGATCTCAGCGGTTTCCTCACATCCACTACAAGGAAAAATAACTGGACCCAACCCAAACAGAAAACAGAGCCATGCTATGGTAGCAAACCTCCTGCCAGCTTCAGAGGAGATTGCGACGTTTGCCCGGTATGTTTCTGATCCTCCTAAACACACACAGAGCAGCTCGGTTACAGGCACACACACATTTGTACGCCTTGAGTTTGCAAATAAGCTCAGATGTGGAGCCTCTCGGACTGCTCTGTGGAAATCCATAAGCCCGTAGCCATCTCCGCATCCCCCTTGGCTTACCGTGACAATAACAACTTCTGAAGAGTCCTAGCAGCTTAGCTCTCTTTCCTACTGACAGCTGCACTTTAGCTGCCTCTGATCAAAGTTCTTTCTCTCTTCAAGTGGCACAGAATTATTTCTGATCTTCTCCCCACCATGCAGGCTCACTTAACTGGTCTATAATTGCGCCCCCCCTGCAATCACCTGGCTCTCCACTCCAGCTGGATTTGCTACAGCGATCAAGTGACACGCAGGGCTCTGCAGATTTGGGAAAGAGGTGCTGCCATCAGCCAACTACCAAAGGTGCTGGTTCAGGCTTTCAGGCCATCCTAGGCAGCCCTATATCAACCCTCTCCACACCCGCGCTGCTGGAAGGGCAAATGCCATCATCTGGCTGGCTGTGACTGTCCTGCTGTGCCCTTGCAAGAGGCCACCTGAAGTAACAGATTCTGGGTTGTGATCAGAGGAGAAGACTCCAAAACTTTTACTATGCGGTTCCTTGGTTTTCCTCATATAATTTTCTGAAATACTTAGTATTGCATTCAGACTTGCTAGGCTCAGACTCTGCTGGCAGATGGATCTTTTTCTTGCCCTTTTTTTTTTTTGCAGAATGGAGAACAAAACCAAAATCAAAACCAGAAGTTCTCAGAGCAGTGGAGTCAAACAGAGTATAGGTTTCCCTGATTTGTACTTGGGAGTAAGGTGGCTTCTTTGATGTCTAATAGGGATGGACCTCTTATAACAGTTCTCCTCCATGGCATCACAAACCCAGTGTGGGTGTTATGCCTCGCTTGGCTGCATATTTTCATGTAGCTCGTAAAAGCTTCAGAAATATGCAGCCTTTATTTATCAAAGGGGGCTGAATTAGCCAAAGAAGTTTAAATCTCACCAGGTGTATCTCATGGATGTATAAACAGAACTTACATGGACAAACACTGGCGCTTAGGGAAGCAAGCTAGAAAGACAGAAAAGAATACTTTCCATTTTTATTAAAATTTATCTTGGGACAGGTTTTGAACAGCTTTCCAGACAAATTAATTGAAGGCAGAAAGCGAAAACAGCCTGTAGAAGGGAGAATGACTATGAGCTTCCAGAAAGCAGCAATTGTAACAGAATGCTTTTGTTCGTTATAAAGAGACGAATGGCTGTTTCGGTAGTCATTAGACAACATATAATAAATTTCTGTTATATTGCGTATTTTTAAAGATTCCTAATTTTTCAAAATCTACTTTTGCAAAGTTGAAAACCTTAGTTACGGATCTCTTCTTGCTTATCCTTCTGTTCAATTTAAACAGAAACAGTTCTTGCTCAATCAAGCTTTTCTACAACCAGTATTTCTATAAGACTCAGATTTGAAATAGTATCACCTCTTGGAGGTTTAGTGATTATTGGATCAAGAAGTGTCTTGGCTATGACAAACAGAAATCTCTGAGTCTTTGCTATTATTAGCAGTGTTTGTTCTCATTCTTCAATCTATGGCTGGGAGGTTATTTTCCCTTGGTATTTGCCTGGCCACCATTACAAAAATCTCAACCCCTGTCCAAATCCACCCTGGGGAGCTAGAGCAGACATTTAATCCTATCTTTTGCACAGCTCCTCCTAAAATCACTGTAAAGGCTAAGGGGAGATCTTAGTGCTGTCTTCAGCCACCTCATGGAAAGGTACAGTAAAGAGAGTCAGATTCTTCTCAAAGGTGCATGGTTATAAGACAAGAGGCAACAGATGCAATTTGGAACACAAGAAATTCTGATTGGAAACCAGAAAAAAAAAAAATTTCACCATGAGGGAGGTCAAATATTGGACCAGGGGTCTAGATAGGTGAGTGAAACAACCATGGTGGGAGATATCTAGCTCTCAGCTGGACAAGGCCCAGAGCAACCTGATCTGGTTGGATCTGCTTGAGCAGGGGGATTGGACAAAATGACCTCCAGAGGTCCCTGCGTCCTAAATCCTACATGTGTGATTTTGTTTGACCTGAGCTATAACACTCAGAATTGTCACCTTCACCTGACATCTGCATCACATGCCCGAGCATACCTCTAAAGAGATGAATCTCTTGTCTGGAAACACCAAGAAAAAGGTAAGAGAAGAAATCTTTTGAATAGCTACAGGATGAGAAGGCCAGGGGCTCTTTTGCAGATTTTTGCATGTCTGCAAGAAGGGCATGAAATAAATCCATAAGGACTGGGAAAGAGAAAAACGATGGCAGCTGGGCCAAGTCACAGCAGCTTAGCTCACTGGATTTTATGTAGGAGTCCTCACTGCAGGCTATGGGGGCTGTAGAAATGTTTCTCTTAGAAAAGATGTAGCCATCCTGCCTCTGAAGAAAGTTTTCCAAATGTGGGTTAAATGTAGGTGACAGCACTTCTGCACTCATATGTCAGAGGAGGCTATGAACTGGTTTTTCCTAACTAGCTGAATCCCATCCGTGTTTTCCAAGGCTGAAAGTTTCTTGCTTTTAGTCTGATGTAGAATAAAGCAGTCTTCAAACACAGAACTTTTTCCATGGGGGAATCTTCTCTGCCAGCCAGCCCAAGGGTTTTTGAAGCTGTTTTTTAAGGATGCACAGAGTACACAGTCCTTTCTGTGACAGAAAAGACAAAAGTTCATATGCAAAGACAGTTTCAGTTCTTTGTCTTCCCAGATTTTCTATTTGGGCACTACAACAATTTCTCATTGTTGGAGATTTTAAAATCAAGATGGGATACTTCTTCTGGAGACCTTGCACAGCTATTAACCTTCACGTGGGAATTTCATTGAGGGAACTTATTTCACTGCTATTATAGACAGGTTCAGACTGAACTAGCCCAATAACCCCCTCTGGCCCTAAATCTTGTAAGAATTCACCTTTCTTCAATGTTAAGGAAATGTTGGGGGTTTATGTCCTAAAATGTGAACTCTTTAGGGCAAGAATAGCCTTTGCTTCACTTCTTGGTGCAATGCTTGACATACTGACATCCTCTAAAGGTTACCACAGTATTAAAATAAAGAATGGTCTAGAGGCCAGAAGCACCCATAACTTTACTTCTGCCTCTTGTGCAAACCTTCTCTTTAATTACTTAACTGCTATTTCTCTCTGATATAGTATTTTATTATTACCTACTTTTCTTGAATGCTCATCTGATCCATCTTAATGTTCTTTTAATATCACTTGGAATGGGATAATAATCTGCTTGTGCTCCTCCAGCACCTTTAATCCTGACAGGTCCTTCTGCGCTTAACAAGGAGAAAAGGAAACGGAAAGTGCTTCATTCATCAGACAGGGCAAGGTCGTGCAGGATATCAGACAGGCTGAGAAGAAGACCTGACACAACTAAAAGCTGAGGGGCAGGTTTAGCCCATGGCCCTGTACTTGCAGAAAGTGGAAACTATCCTTTGAGCTTTCATTCACTGCCTGCATGAAATGGCCAGGGTAGGTGCTGATGTGCCACATGTGAAGTGTCTGGAGGGTTCCTGCGTGTCGGTGCTGTATGTTTTGTCTTCATCAGATCCATCCACAGGGCTTTCTTGACTCTCCCAAAGCCTGGGAATTGGAGTAAAAAACTATACAGGATCTACCTGGGTAAAGATAGGGAACACTGATGGGAGGCAAGATGCACGTGGAAGTTCTCAGGGAAGCCACTTCTTCCATCAAAATACCAGTCAAAGAAGTGACCTTCACCCCTTGGTTTTGACTCAATTGAAGCAGGATAATGCCTGTGCTGGGAAGGTAGAGAAGACGGGATCACAGAAATGAAGGCAAGAAATGAGGATCTGAGCAAGTGGCTGTGCAACCCAAAAGAAAGCAAATTAAGATCTGGCTTTAATTGGGAGCAGAGAGCAGATACCTGAACTGAAGTAACGAGGATCCATTCTCTCCTCCTCCACATGGCTATAAGTGAGCAGTGACAGGACTGGCCCCAGCCTTAAGTCTCATCTCTGGCAGCCAAGGTATCCCTAAAGAAAAGCGCAGCTGCTCCTCCAGCCTTTTCCTCCCCACTCTCCTCAGAAGTCAAGGCAGCTCAAGTCATTAATGACATGGAAGATGCAACAGAATCAATGCTTACTTGCATCTGCAGGCCAACCTGGAACGGGCTGCTACTGCAGAGTAGAGGACTGGGGAAAAAAGGATGCAATTCAGTAGGGCCAAGTACAGCTCCTCCACCAAGGCAGCAATGCCAACTGCACAGAGCCAGGATGGAGGAGGACTGGCCAGCAAGCAGTTCTGAAGGACGTGGAGATTATATGGGATCATGACTTGAGTAACAATCAATGATCTTCTGCTGTTCCATAAATAACTAACTAAATAAATGAAGAGGGCAAACATCACCCTGGAATGGATGGCATCCACTATCTGTTAAACAGGATTCAAATCCTTTCTGCACTGCTCAGCACTGACAAGGACTCAGCTGGAGAATTGTTTCCAACTTTAGACTGTGCATTTAAAGCAAAATATGGACCATTTGGTGAGGGTCCAGAAGAAAACACCAAGGATGATTAGAGGTCTAGAAGACATGTAGTAAGAGCAAAGGTAGAATCGGGATTGTTTGGCCTAGAGAAGAACAGGGACTGTCACGGCTTCAGCTGTCACTTGAACTTGTAAAGTCCTCAGAGGATGAATTTTCATTATATTTATGTGCAACTACTGGATAATACATTCAGTTACTGATTGGAAAAAAGGAAACAGTAAAAAAAAATCTGCTGTTTGTAACACTATGGTAAAATGTATGGCTGACAGTCCTATTCTCCAATCATAATGGAAGTTCCCTACAAAGTTCTTCTACAGAGGAGTCAAAACTTTCTCAGGAATCCATTCAGGATTAAACTACCCTCTCCTCCACGGAATTTACACAATTTCCCCTAAGTACAGCCTGGTTTCTCCAACAAACACAAGGCGTTAGATGTAGGAAAGAATAAAACAACATGTAAAACATAGTTTTGTTTTCTCCCATTCTGTGCCATCCCTTCCCTCACTCCCACCCAGGGAACTGCATTAAACTCATGTGACTGTTGTGAGTGATGCCACCAGAGTCCAAGCTGCAAACAGAGTGTGCTTGGGTAAGATGGCACATAGGCCATAGGAGAACCTGTGCAGAGTAGAGCCAGATGGGATGGGTGGGACCAACGTCAGATGTGTCAATTGACTTTGGCCAAGATGAAGAGAAGGAAGAGGAGGTGAGAGAAAAGCACCAAAGAGATAAAGAAGAAGAAATGATACAACAGAAGAAAATATCTGTAAGGATTTCAAGATCTGGGCCCTGTCACTGGAACCGGTCTGCAAACCAACATTTTGCCTTATCTCATCACTTTTCACAGAGGGGCCTGGGGACAGCCCATTTATTATCTACATAGGTTTCCAGGTCTTGCTGGGTTTTTCCTCACCGGAAGAAAGTCATCACTCTCCACTGCCAACAATGTAATCTGTGCTACTGTAACCAGTGATAAATCAGAAAAGGATAAAAAGTTGGTTGTGAAAAGATGGGGGAAGCTAAGAAAGTCTTCAGCATCAAGCAATTCATTTTAGGCAAGTAACCCTGATTAACAGAGGAAAAGGAGAAAGATAAAAAGTTAACAAGCTATTCTGTGAGTATTATTTGACTGGTTTCCCATGGAAACCATATCATGTTGGGGCTCTTTTGTGTCTAATGGGATACACAGTCCTGTTAAAGCTTTTGCTTCAGCTGAAGCTCTGTCCTGCATGGACTGTGTGTAGCACAGCCAATGCTATAATCTCTCCCACAACAGGGCATTTTAAGGTTTCCTCTTCTTCATCCAGCTAGTTTTCATGAAACCTGCAGGAATTTAATGCCTTTCAGAACTCCAGGACACACAGCATCACTGATTTTCGGCAGAACCATATTTCTGACTTCTGGACTGGGTCAACCTTGAATGGAAAAATACCGATGTGAGCAAAAGGCTGCCACAGAGGAGGCCCTGGCTGGGAATGAATTTTCGCTTGAACGACAACCTGAATGCAATTCAGTTTTGTATGAACAGAGCCTTTCCAGGAGCAAGTGTTGCCTTTGTGGAAATAACAGTGACTCTACAGATGCAAACAATGGCGCTACATGCTTTTGCATTGCTTGTTCTGTCACTAACTGACATCAGCCACTGCTAATCATGGCCTGAAATGTATATTTAAGAAACAGTGACACAAACACAGACAAGTTCCTTCATGAAGCCTTTTATATGGGGGAAGGTGAAAGAAAAGAGAAACCGTTCCTCAGGCTAGCTAGTGGCACTGAAATAAATGGGTCAGGCATCAGAGTTTCAGAGGCACAAAAGGTGAAAACCCTGTCTCCTGGAGCAATTAAAAGTCAATGGGATTAGTGGCCTTCACTATTATTTATAGAAACCCCGCTGTGTGCACAACATTATTGAAATACAGGGGTCAAGTCCCTGTTACTGGATGCCTACCCTTTTGCTGTTGAAGTTAATGGGAACTTTGCCAATCAACTCTGTGGCAACAGAGTCTAAATCTAAAATAGATGACATCCTGGGCTCCATTCAGTTGATGGCTCAAGCAAAGCTTTTGCCAAAGCCAAAAATGCTCTGCCCTGCACAGTATAGATTTGATGCTGGGATAGGTGAAACAGGAGAGTTAGCTCTAGAGATGTTAAGATTCAAAGATGGGAAGGCAGAGAGGTGGACTGAATGTCACAGGAAGCATCTTCCCTTCCTTTCCGTCATAAATTACAACATAGAGATTGAAATCTAAAAGGCTGCATCCCAGCAACTCTGCCTTCAGTTGTAGCAGGGCTGGCAAACATCCAATGAACGGTTCTCCTTCTAACACCAAGTAACTGAATCCTGTGGGAACACACCTATGAAAAGGACACAGATGGGAAGCCTACACTGCTGTTATGTGGTTCAACACATTTGGAAACAGTGTTCTGATGGTCTAGCTGGTTTGGGCAGACTCCCCCAAACACCAGCATTCCCCTTCCTAAGTTTCCCTAGCTTTGGAGATGCTTGTGAGGCTGGTTGCGCAGTTATTTCTTCTTCCACTCATTCATTATCACACTTGTGCCCTAAATTCTGCCACGTTACCTCTTTTCCTCTTTGTCTCACTCTAGAAAAGAGGTACCTGATTCTGCTCTATTTTATGATGTTGTAAATCAGAAATGAAGCATCCCAGAGGCTTCCTCCACTCGTCTGTGCTGCTGAGAGACCGATCTGTAGAGTGGCAATATTTCCTGGCTTAGTTCATGCCTTCTCTGCAGACACTACCAGGCAGGCAGCTAATGATGGCTTTTGCCTGTTTCTGTATTTGTAACAGGGATGGGGCTGAGATTCTGACTTGTTATTTCAAGCCATGCATGCTAATGACCAGCCATTGGATGGTACTAACCATTTGCTGATCCTACATAGGGCCCCCAAGAATGGTGTGTTAATTCACAGGGAGTAATTTAGGGCCACCTTAGCTCTAGACAGGTCCTGAGCATGGCAGGTGCCTCCTACATTACCTGTGCATGAAATCCAGGCATGCCTCTGAAGTGGGAGATCTCACTGGCCATGCACAAGGGGCTGGTGAGCTGTGGGGCTGGACACCAGCCTCAGGGCTCTGCTCCTCTTCTGTGGTACCCTGATCTCTAGATTGGATTCAGACCTGAAGCATGATTTTTGTTCTTAGAAGTGTTATCATTAATTGTGATGACTCTAGATATCCTTAATAACCACATGGCTTTACAATCCTTTATTAAACTTAGTCAAGTTCTTTGTCCTGCTAACACCCTGCAACAAAGAGCTCCACAGCCTAATGACCACATGGAAATGCATGTCCTAATATCCATTATAAATTGTTTTCCCTTCCAATTTCCTGGAAGGTCTTCTTGTTCTCATATTAATGAGTTGGTGTCCCTAAAGTCCGGAGGGGACTTTAGTGGGAAGAATAGTCTATTTTCAAACATTTCTATTGAATACAAAGCTAAGTCCAAGCTAGCAGCCTGCAGGCAAAAGAGTCCACAGTCTGTTCTCTCTGATCCTCTTTAGCCGACCAATCCTATCTGCACTGACTTTTCAAATCTCCATCTTCACAGTACGTTTCCCCAGAACAGAGAAACAGAGAAACGCAGACAGAAACTGACAGGTAAGAAAAGGTGTACGCACGCTCTAACTGACAATCTAACAAGCAATCCTTGAGACACACTGATTTCCAAATGATCTCAGTTTCATTTAAGAATGCTTTTCTATTTGTTTTCAGCACAGCTAGCACCAACTCTAAACCCCACCGTACTGCTAACTCTTTGTGACACGGGCAAACAGTTTATCTGCTATGTGAAGGGACTTTTCACCCAAGTTTTTTCCTGCTACTCTCCACGACTTGCTTTCAACTTGGATCCATACCAAGCACTGTGAAACACTTGCGAGAGAGGAGCTCGCCTCAGTTCCTTTCTCTTGCAGAACATCGTCAGAGATCTAGGAAAGCAGACAAAATTCTGCAAACACTGAGCATTAACCAAAACAGAAGAAAAATATTCCAGCATCTTTCTTTCTCGCCTTCTCCCCAGAGCTTTGCTGTTCAATCCAGGGTCTCAGAATTAGCTGACACAAAGCTGCAGGACATACACTCAGTGAAACCTTTGAAAATGCCAAGCAAGCCCCCGAAAGGCAATGCTGTTACCAAGCTCAGAGTTCAGCCCATCAGCTTTCACGATGTTAAGCCCTCACTCTCAATAAAAGAGCTGCCAGACCTGAGCAGAGCTTGCTCTCCATGCCCTCAGAAGGGGGGCCCGGATGCTGTGATCACCTGGCCATCAGGTCCACTCCTTCTCATCTGCATCACTGGTTTCTCTCGAGTAACGTGCAAGGAGCAGGACAGTTTTACAATAATGAGCTTTACTCCTTCCTGCGGTCCTCAGCACATTTCTAAATGAAAGAATCAGCTTACCCATAAGAGCCACAAACAAACACGAGGAGCTTAAGATATAAGCAATTTGGTAGCCTGAAGTATCATGGGTGTTGAGCAATCATAAATTTAAAGTGAAAATCCCTACCGATTCTCTTTTGCATTAGATATTAAATACAACCTACTTGCGAAGCCAGATTAGTAAGAAACCTTTTTGGCTGTTGTATTTTTTTTTTTAAATCAAAACAGGATTAAAACATCTTTTGGAGACTCACTGTCATTTTATCTAGGTAAATAAGCTTAGAGCACCTAACAGTCAATTTATAATGAAGGCTTTTGTTCTTGGTACTATGGTGAAGCCCTGAAAATTTGCCCACAGCTGCAGCAGTTTCAGATGTTTTTGACAGGTAAATAAAACACTGTTTATATCTGTCATTGTTATTAACCTGCAAGTGAAGAACTAGCAATTATATTTTGTTTCCAAGTGGATAAATCTCCGTGATGATCTTGGCAGGGGTAACTATAGAATAATGGGCATCTATGACTTTTATAGTTGTGAGGTTCCAAAATGTGAAGGGTCCTTGCTCAGCTGTTGAGTTAGAAAATAAATGAGAAATAAAAGCTAAACCAGTTATAACCACCATAATAAAAAAGAAAAAGGAATTTGGGATTTAGTCCTGTTGGAATTTTATTGATGTATGGGCCGAATAAACCAAACTGCAGGTCTTGACATCAGCTGCACTGATTCAGCTCTCAGCTATTCTGAACTCTGCTTCTAGGAAGCTGTGTCAGGATCTGGCCATGCTTTAAAACCCCACAATTTGGGCCTCCATAATGAGTTGTGCTTCCCAGCTGCTGCAGGGCAAAGGGTTTCAGACACTCCTCAAGACATGCTGGTGAAGAAAAAATTATTTGCAGAATAAGGCACTGCTCAAGGACGAGTGGCAGAATCCAGCTGTAAGTGTCTTATTATACTGGTCAGAAACTGTGAGAAGCAAGAAAGGAGAAATCCTGTTGAAAACTCTATTAGATGCCAGTCACGTCTGCTCAGCCTCTCGCTCAGGTAGGCTGGCAGATGGTCAGCAAATAGTCTCACTTTTACAATGCAACCTACACAGGTTTTCAGTGTGAAAATTAGCATCCAATTATTTTCAAGCATTAATGTTCTCCAAGGAAGCGAGTTACCTCTATTTTAATTCTGCTTAGGCTCTATTTGCTCAGATACAGAAGCCAATCTTGCAGGCGCTACGTCTTGTCTACACAGGCAGAATGGCAAGCCAGGGAAGAGTACTACAAACGTGGAATCATGCAAATTCCCAGGCAGGGAGTCGCATGGCTTCCAACTTTTAGAAGGGATGGGGAGGACAGTCAAGTGAGGAAGGCATAACGCATTTCCAAAAACCAGAATGATTTCCCCCACCTCCATCTAAAAGCCTATGGTGGAAATTGTGTCTCACAGCTATCAGGTAGCTGCATAAACCATTAGAGAAGGCTACAGACCATTGAGTGCTCAGCTGTGATCTACGGGACCCTTGGTATTGACACATCCAGCAGGGCTGTGTGTGGAGAGTCGGATGAATTGGTGGGAGGCCCTCCTTCTCCCTGAGAAGAATGGGAGCCTATTCCCCACCTTCCAGCTCCCATCACCACCATTCTTGGACACACACAAGGGAAGGCATGGTCACTGCATTACAGACGTGGGCACTATCCTTGGGACAGGAAGAACGCGTGCCGGAGAGTGGCCACTCTCAGATGAGCAGTGGCCTTCCTTAGCAGAGCACACAGGTCCATACAGGGGAAAGAAGACAAGGGGCAAAACCTGTTTTGCTCAAGAGCTCAACGTGCCAGGAGCTGTGCCTAAAATGGAAATGGGTATCAGCCAAGTCAACCCTCGCAACCCTTTCTTTTGCAAGGATCCCTCATTATCACAGGTAACAGGACTATCCTGAGTAATAAAGGTCATCTGCATATTTAGACTTGAACCCACAAGTACCTTCCTTGGCCGCCTGCAGTTGTGCCACGTTAGGTACAAATGCTGCTGTGTATATTACTGTAAGGAAGTTGCCAGCCTGACAACACGTGAACTGCTTTTAATTTTCATTAACTAGGGAGAATAATGCCCCAGGGTGGCACCTTATGTTCTAGTGAGGTTGCGTTTGTTTCATTCTCCTGTGTAGGGGAGGGAAACTTCACTGGCCCAACCTTAGTCCGTACCAAGGAGCATCTCAAGGCTGCAGCTTCAGCAGCTATAACTGTAACCAGAAGGTTTGCTCCTCCAGCTAGTGCAACTGGGAGCACTGGCAAACCTGCAGAGCTCCTACTAGCCGTCCCCTGGGAGCCACTGGTGAGGTGGGGCTGTCTCCAGCCACGTGTTTATATAGACTGAAGTTGTATTTTTAAAAAGCAAACAGCACATTAAACACGTCCTTCACATCACTTCTGGGATCATGGCAACTGGGTACCCATGAGATGACAAGAAAGCCCCCCACGCCACGACCCTCTCTGCTCCACGAAGGAGTCCGTGAGTCCCTGCCGTGCCAGGGCTGCACCGGGCAAGGCTGCTGGCCATCAGAGAGGGACGGACCAGACCCCCCACCCCACATTTCCCTGGAAAACACTGCCAAGGCGCAACAACACCCTGGAGCCCAGGGCAGAGAGGGCAGAGCCCCTCTGGGTTGGGAGGGTAACGTCGGGGGGGAGACACCCCCTGCGAGCAGCAGGCCCCGGTTCCTGCAGGCTGGAGCATCGCTCCCGTGGGTCAGTTGTTGCCCCC
>NW_015090990.1:1919429-1919696 GCF_001431845.1 Calidris pugnax
CCTGGGGGGATTCTCACTCGCCCCCCTTCCCCCCTCTCCACAAGTTTGTTTAGGAATCAGCGGGAGGAGGAAATAAATCTCCCCCGCCCGAGGGTCCGGGGGCGCGGGCGGCGGGCTCGGCAGAAAGCCCCCGCTCGGCTCTCCAACTCCTAAGCCTGTAAAAAAGAAGGGTCCACGTCTCCGGTGGGTGTGGGGAGGAGGGAGAATATGGTTCTCTCGACAGTATTTGGCATCTCAAGTAATTTTCCTTTTTTCTTCTTTTTTTTT
>NW_015090990.1:1919841-1921092 GCF_001431845.1 Calidris pugnax
AAAAAAAAGACCTTCACATTGTTTGTGGGAAAACACCCTACGTTTCCAACACTGTACTCCCAGGTGGCTTCAGATTTTACCGTTGCCTTTAAAAGATTTCATTGTAAATATTAAAAGTCCTGAAAGAAATAATTAGCATTCAATGAGCTTAATCCCAGGTGTACTGAGACAAATATATTTTTATATATATAATATATATATAATATATCATATATATTTTATATATCTTTATATATTCTGACCTTCTCTATTCCAGCAGCTGTCTGGACCACACCAAAAAAAAAAAAAAAAATAGAGCGAAATTGGGGAGGGAAGGCGGCTGTATTATTCCCTAAGCTGTTACCATCCTGGACCAAAAAAAAACCCGTCGAAATCGTATCTATTCTTCGCATGTAATTGACCGGGGAAACGTGGATCTTACATGGTCACGTTTCCTTTCCTCCTTTCACAAAACAGGAACGTCATCAAACGCATTGGCAGCTTGTACAGACCATTGTGGATGGCGAGGCGGCCAGGGCTCTATCAGCAATTGCAGGGACCTCCTTTTGATGCATTGGACGAGGCTCCTTCTTTCTCTCCACCACCGTCCCCACCTTCATTTTCCTCCCCTTCTGTCCTCCTCCTCCTCTGACTGTTGTTCTCTCTCACAGGCATTGACATTCAACCATCGCAAGTCTGTCGCACTCTCGTTGGCAGGCAAAAAAAAAAAAAAAAAAATAAAAAAAAAAAAAAAAAAAATCGGAGCAGATATAATTCTCTTCTTCTTCCTCCTCCTAAAAGGCTGGGATGGAGCACAATGCGCCAGACACACGGGGCAGCATGGCTTATTTTCCGTGCGGCTCCTACCGCTTTGGCAACATCGAGCTGGTGTGTGCGTGTGTGCTTTTCTCCCTCCTCAGCAGCAGCAGCAGCAGCAGCAGCCTCCTCTCCGCTCTCCCAGCCGGCTTGCCGTGATGATGTTGCTGTTGCTATCTCCCTCGGATGCAATGGGGAAGGCAGATTGTTTGCAGTGCAAGCGGGGATTTGCAGGAAGGGAGGGGTGTAACGTGGCCGCGCTCTCCTCCCTCCCTCCCTCCCCCGGCTTTTTATAAAAAAAAAAAAAATAAAAAAAAGGCAAAAAAAAAAAAGAAGCAAAAAAAGGCGGGGTGAGGGTGGGGGGGGAGAATCAAAGGGAGAAACGGGGCCCTCCCCGAGCTTTGATGCCCCGGGCTGCCTGCGAGAGCCCACGCCGGGGAGGAAGGGAGGGAGGGG
>NW_015090990.1:1921102-1993007 GCF_001431845.1 Calidris pugnax
CCACCACCGCCACCACCGCCACCGCCGGGCAGCCCCCGCGGAGCCCCGCAACCGGCCCTGCCCAGCCCCGGCACCGCAGGAGGAGGCCCCGCCGCCTCGGCAGCTCCGGCGTCTTTCCAGGCTGCTTTATCGCCTCCCCACCCTTATTCCTATCGAAATCGGGAAACTTTTCGGGGGCAGGTGGCAGCGATCGAGCGCTGGGGGATTCCTCGGGCGACGGTGCCTGCTTTACAGGTTCCCAGCAGGAAGCCAAGCCCCACTATCAAACTT
Source organism: Calidris pugnax (assembly GCF_001431845.1). Lineage (NCBI taxonomy): Eukaryota > Metazoa > Chordata > Aves > Charadriiformes > Scolopacidae > Calidris > Calidris pugnax. The sequence goes on from NW_015090990.1 coordinate 1,921,373, forward strand.
TTCCCTAGCAGATTAATTAGCTGGAGAGGATTTCATGGTTTAATAGCTATGATAATCAATATTTTTTCATTTCGCTCCAGCGGCGTTTGCTCACTGATAGATTTGTTTTGTTTCAGCAGCATGTATTTCAGTAGAAATATGGGCTCCTTGTAGCCCAGTGAAGGGTAAATATGACTGAACGCTATTGCTTAATTAGAGATTTGCTGAGAGTAACCAATGACAGTCAAAGCTGGTAGCTTTTACGCTCTTCAACCTATTTGAAAATTTTAAGTAGCAGCTGCTGGAGACCATTAGCTTTTCTCTGCAAACATCAGCACAGGTGGCTTTCTCTACATTGTCCTGCTATATGTGTCCATGCAGCCCCATCCAGCCTCCAAATACAGGGGGAAAGTTAGGTCCCCACTGGGACTTTGTCCTTGCCATCCCAGCTGGAACAGCTGACAAATGTTCTGGGTTCGATGTGGACCAAAAGTATTAATGATACAGATGATCTGAAGGCTTCTAGTCTATTCAGCGTCAGTGGAATGTCTCAGCCCAGGGAGCAGTGAACATCCACCAGATGGGACACACCTTTCAGTGACATAGAGCTGGGCCTGAGTCTGACATCACGTCAACACCACTGAAATTTCAGGCTCCTTAATTTTGTTTCTCCACAGGGTTTCCTCAAACTCCTTCTTCAACGAGATATAGCATACACCAGTGCCCAGGCTGGGTTCTGTAGCTGGTCTGTGCATGGGGTCTTCGTTGGCAGTGACCCAACAGTTTCAGAAGATAGAACCTTACATCACTCAAAAGTTGTGCTGGGCCCTAGACAACGATTTGAAATTGTTTCCCTTAGAATGAGACGTGACATGCATAAACCACTGTGCCATGATCAGCAGAGGAATCTATGTTGTTGCCTAATTAAAATGGGAGCAAAACTGATTATTCGCTACAGGAAAATGAAACCAGCACATGCAATTAATTTCCAGCAAATAAATTACACATTGGGATGTTCTAAAGGTAAAACATTCATCACTGCAGCCTGCCATTTCTCAGAAAAGCTGGGCAGATTTGCCAGTGTGGCTCTCTACAACATATTTCAGGCTTCTCAGAATTCTCACATGTGTCTAATGGGGTCATTAGAGAAATAATAACGGAAAGAACATTTTAGGGACTTCCTGAGCATGAGACAGGCTGGCTAGAGGCAGAGTTTCTGTGCCCATGCTCCAGGATGGCTTTCCACCACTCCCTGCTTTTTATTGCCCTCATCTTATTGTCTTGATGTCGCCAACATTTTCAGAATGGTTCCATCAATAACAGAATTGGAGAAAAATATATTGTTGTCATCCTTTGCTTGTGTAAAGCATCTTTCATCCTTCCCCCCTGCCCATGTCTGGTTTTACAGAAAGGATATGCTCAGGGTAGAGGAGATCTTTGTACTATACTCTGGGTTTTAATGTACGGGCTGTGTGCCCAGAGAATTGAATGGCTGATAAATGTGACAAAATAAATAAAACAAATAATAAATCGGAGGTGCTCCATATGCTTCCCAGAGGTGAGTGGTGATTATTCCTCTTTTGGTGTAAATAGGACAGCAGCCAATGTTTTCACGCTTGGATGCTGCATTCAGGTCCCTTGGTAGGGATCAAGGTGCCTGCCTTAAAATGCTCACACTGGAAAGAGTGGGCCCAAGACACTTTGGTGAGATTCCAACGAGAGTAGGGGGCTGTCAGGAGGCCAATGCAGCCTTCCTAACTTTGCTCCACGGGAAGCAACGTGCAGCAAATGATGGGCAACACCTTCTCCTTTTGAAGAAATGCCTGTCTCTGGGAGTTACGAAGCTGTGTCTCTTGAGCCCACTAATGGTCACGAGGTTAACATAGGGAGGAAACATACAGGTGGCATCAGCTCTGGCACACACTACCCTTGCCCTCCTCAAGTACAGGAAGAAAAATACATGGATCCATCAGCTGTGAGTGGAGATCTGGTTCCTCTTGATTGGTTGCACCTGAGATACTGACTGGGAAATCAGAAGAGGAGACGCCCAGGCATCTCTGTGCAGAACCTGTTTGTTACAGATCCTGCATAAGGATGGACTGAGGTGTCGGGCTGCAGGTTGGACTCATGGCAGATACTCTAACTCTGGTCTTCTAGAGCAGAGTGTGGGCCTATTGGCCCTTACCTACCACCTCAGCAAGGAGGAAAACAGTATTGCTGTTTATGTGCCTCCTCTTCACCTCTCTGTACAAGCCATCGCTCAGCACAGAGGGGGTGGAGGAGGCAAGAAAGAGGGTGGCTGGAGATGCAGTGATGCTTGAGCTGCCTATGGGATGGTCTGATATAAAATCATATCAGAATTATTATTTTTTTTTTTAAATGTTGTTAGGTCAGAGATTTTTAAAATGGCAGAGACAGTAAGAAGGCAAACGCAAGCAGGAAAGCGCTGCGAGGACTGCAGCCGAACAGCCTGAACACAGCACACCGGGCACTGTGCACCAGTATGTGAGAGACAGACAATATAAATGCTGATGTGGACAGCCAGGATCAGAGCGCCAGAAAGCTGCCAGAGAAACATCCCTTTGTGTTTTCCATTTCTCAGGAAGTAAACAGTTACCTAATCCCATTTTCATGCCCACCTACTCGGTCAATAGCTGCACTGTGCCTCCTGCTCCACTTACAGCTCCTTAATGGTGCAGAGGAGCTTTGATTGCCGTGGCGTGGGCCCCATCCCTCTGGCAAACCATTACTTAAGTCCAATCCGTCGAAGGTTCCTACTGCTCTCTCAGTGATGGGGAGCTGCTCATCAGCTGAGTACCCTCTGATTGCTTGTCACAGCCAGACTTCCTGGTTCTTTTCCCCGGATGGAGATAGTAAATAAATCTCAAGTGATGTAATTACCATAACTCAGTTGACGAAGCTTGTGGGCAGACACAGTCAGGGGCTGGAGGGAGCTTGATCACATTTTCTTTGGTCTTTCTTTCTTTCTGGGCAGTTGCAAATGTGCCGATGCAAAGGATGCTGCTGCTGGGCTCAGCAGGTGGGGATTATGCATCTTACAAGCATCCAGAAATAATCCATGTATTGATTGGAATGATCTTCTCAGGGACATCAGAAATAATTTCCAGAGTGCTGTGCCTTGGTATCTCTGCTGCTTTGGGCTGCAGCAAAAAACATGGTACTCTGCACACAGGGACTCCCTGTGCTTCCTCCCCAAGCAGGGACTGAACTTCCACTCACTCTCTTCCCGCAAGGATCAGGGTCTGCCTCTGAGCTGATACACAGCAAATTTTTCTGCTTCCATGGCAGCTTGTTCTCTGCTAAGTGAAGAGATGGAATTATTCTTTTTTGAAAAACCAGACAGGTCCCGTAACACGAGCCCAAGCAAAGAACTACAACTGCATGTATTTTTCCTTGGGTTTAGGAAGAAACCAGGGTCTTTGTTCTATTGAGCTTTCTCTACAAGCAGTCTTGAGGCCATACTCTGGAGGAGTATGTGAGAGAGACGATACAATTGCTGATGAGGACAGCCCCCCCCTTTCCTCCTTTAGGATTTCGATTTCAAATTCAAACTTGCAAAGCCACAGCACTCTTCTTCTGGACTAGACAACCCCAAACATAGAGCTTGCCTGGTAACAAGTCCTACACTAACTCCTACAAACGGAATTCCTTGTCCCCTTGGGTGACTAGTCAGAACTGTGACTTGAATAGAGCAGCTGCAATAGATGGTGCATTTCAGGATATCTTCAGAAGGCATTTAGCCAAACGCTGAGTGGTTTTAACTATCCAGGAATGCAGTAACTGTAATAAAATCCCAAACTTAAAAGGACCCAGAATTTAGACATTAAAAAAAAGAGAAAGTATATAATCACAGGTCCCCTGGATATTTCCACTACTCTCCTGAGTCAAGTCAAATTTGTTTCAAGTCTCTAATTGCATTCTCAGCTGTATGTTATTTTCGTGACATGCAACAGTCCTAGAACTACCTCTCCCTCATTTGACATGGGATCTAGAGAAAACAATGTTATTAAACAAGCTCATTAGAGGACGATCCTAAGAGATATGCCATGCTCTCCAAATCAAGGTGAACTGAGAGGATCTAGCATGTCATCAGGCATTTGCTTCGCTACCAGGATTCATGATCAGACACAGTAACACTGAGGATATTCCTCTTAGGTCCATCATGACTGTACTGTGGCACAGCACTGCCATACTCAGCTTAAGAAAACAGAAGCAACTCTGTATGGGAAGATTGAATGTCTGTCCTCAGGAGGAGCATCTGTGGCACAAAGGGGTCAAGTGTGGTGATGTGCCAGGATGTCCAGGAGATGAATCCTGTGAATCCTCTGCCAAGCTGAGATCCCTCTTGAACTACAGCTCTGCTTCAGTGTAATCAACAGCTTGAACATTTCAGACTGTTTCCCCAAATTCTTACAAATCCGTATCTTAGGATTTAACATCTTAGGCTGCCCAGATAACTTCCTCAGCTGCAGCAGCTTGTTTCTGGATCAGCAGGCAAATATACACATGCTGCATAAGTACAATGCAGGCAGTGAAGCCACTTAAAAGCCAGATAATCTTCCAGACGTGAGGAGAAGACCATTTTAGGTGTCTCCTAAGTGACCCTCATTGCATATACTGGGTCTTGAGAAGGCAGGGGACACTGGAGGTCAGAGAAAGGCACGTAGTGAAGAACATTGTGGGAGGACATCCTAGTTTTACCCTGTGCTAAAGAAGCATCCACCACGTGCACCAGCTCCACATCATTTTCACAGCAGGAGCAGTCACTAGGTTTCCAGATCTGCCCGGAAATGTCAGGTACAAAACACTGGGACAACCCACAGCCTGTTAAGATGCCATGTTGCCTCTCTCCCTTGCCCTGAATGTGCTCCAATGCACATCAGAAACACAGGAAGGCTCCCAATTGTCGCAAATAAGTGTGCGAAGACTTCACTGGCAGGTATCACTCTCCCCGGTGACTTCTCTCCACACTTTTCCACAAAGGACAAACACAGTATCTGACGATGAAAGAACTGAGGTCTCCATCAAGAAGAGATAAGAGGATAAGTGTGGATTTAAAGGCAGGGCTGTTGGAGATGGAGTGCTGCTGGCGATGAAAGCAGAGAGGAATGGAAGAGCAACGAGTGGGGAAAGTTAATGGATTTACACCATTGGAAACAGAAGTTGATTTTTGACTCTTGCACCCCTAAGAAGGGTCCCCAAACAGTATATCAGTATCCTGAAAGGGAAGTTTTGGCCTTGCATATGGCCCAGACACAGCATTTAAAGGCAGTTTGAGCATGGCATTGACACAGTCTCCCAGGGCCTCAGGAGCATGTGAAATGAGAGACTGTTACGTCCAAGTGATGGCCTAGATCTACCGTTGCCTAACAGACTTCATGTTAATTAAAGGGAGATTTCAAAACCATATACATTTTCCTGGCGAGATAATTAATTGATGTAGAAGTTTATGTAGTTAAAGGGTTTTGTAATTACATTTTATGGTGGGGGGAGTGTTTTAGGGATGAATGCTGCCAGGTGCCAAACGCCTCCACGGAGGTGCTCAGCAGCTGGGTTTCCCAGTGGGCTGAACCCTCCCTGCTGATGAGCTGCAAACCCCATCTGGTCATTGGGGTCACGCAGCTCTTAATGACTTAGCCCCACTAGACTGAAGCATTCAGTCGCACAGGTCACAGAAGGAAACCCTCAAAAGCTCTTGCTTCTGAGCCAGTGTCTGCGTGTAGGCAGCAATTCCCTGCTGTTGAAGGGGCTTTTCCTTCCTAACAGATTTTAGCTCTCTCTGTTGCTGGTTTTTTAACCTTCAGGTCAGATGCAGATGACTGTGGCAATGGGCTCGCTCCGCTACCAGCCCTTGACACTAACTTTCTCTGGATCTTCCTCCCAGAAAAACATTTGGTCTCATTCAAGAAGAGGGGGAAAACACAAGCCGTTAACCCCAGGAACCACTTCCCTGTGTCACCCCCAAACTCACTGCCCTGTAAGGGCATGAGTAAACTCCTGGCTCTGAAAACACATACGCTAGGTAGGAAGAGCTACAAGCCCTTTGATTTGCACAGGGAAACCAAGGCACAGGCAGGCGAAATCCCTCATCCGAGTCAGCAGTGAAGCGCTACACGGGGACCTATTTCACCTCATAGCAAGACTCTCTTCTGAGAGCAATTTGCACGTCCTTGTGTGATGTGCAAATAAGCACACACACAAGATATATCTCTTTCCCCCCCCCTCTCTTTACGACTGAATAATCACACAATCTTTGTTCCATGGAAGTTTGACTGCTGCTGTTTATTGCCCCCTGGAAATGGGATGACAACAGCCCACGGCTCCTTCACAGCAACTCACAAAGGTCTCCTGAGCAGAGAATTACGCCTGTTGGAGGCAATAAACAGCAGGAATGGCAGAGTGACTAAGCACCAAAGATTCTGCATTTGTGTAGAAACTAGCAGCGAGGAGGAAAGGATGCCCTGGAGGATAGATAGTGCCTTAGGAAAAAAGTTTCCAGCACGTTCTGAAAAGGAAGGTTTCCACGCAGAAGACACAGGCCAAATTTGAACCTCATCCCACCCCTGAACCTGCCTGCAGTCCTGGGCAAGGCCCCCATGCCAGGCACGGAGGCCAGAAGAATCGGCAGCATGGTGCTCTGGCTCCTTCCCATCTACCCCTGGAAAAGCAAGGATGGTATTCAAGCCCACAGTGGCCCCACCAGAGGAGCTGTTTCCCCTGCTCCCAACCATCACATTATGATGTTGAGGAGCTGCTGCTGACATATGCTAAATCAAGTCCATGGCTAGCAATCTGGTCATCCAGACAAAGGGCAGAGAGGGCAGACAGATGATGTCGTCCTTGGGACATTGCTTTTTCAGTTACATGCTGGCACTACACAGAGGGGAAGAGCCTCCTCTGGGCACAGACAAGCTTACTGGAAAACTGAAAAATTTCAGGAGAATTAGCCCAGAGTACCCGGTCATGCCCTCCCTGATGTGGTTTGGGTGCATGATATCAGGGGAGCTTGCAGAGGGAGATGGTGCCCCTTCTGTCTGAAGCCATCATGTGTTGGGGCTCTGCTGCTGAGATCACCCCTGCCCTGCTCTGATGCCCTTTGGGGAGTCCTCATTTGGGCAGATAGAGATCAAAAACATGAGGGATCTCAGCGCAGGAACTGCCCACCCGGTTTCTTTCCTCTGAGGCAGAGCTGCTCATGCGGTGGCATTGGCAATATGTGCTCCCACGAAATTGCTGTCCTAACAAAATCCTGATGTACACAGGAACAAAAATTAATTTCCTTTTGTTCTGTTTTCTGACCACCCCCTTCCTACATTTGTCTTTTTGATTCATTTTTATGTTCAGTGGTATAAATTTTCTGGGTCAGTGCTAAGTCCCTTGGTTGTGTGATCTTTACATACCAGCAGACATATGCAGAGAGATGAGATGAGACCAAGTGCAAACCAATCCATCCTACTGACACTTTTATTTATCTATTTTCTTTCCCCATCTGCCACTGCTCAACTCCCTGTGTGTGTGTGAGGGATGGGGAAACTGGTAGAGCCACTGAAGATCTCTCCACCTGCAATTGTAGCTCTCCCATTTGCTTCCTACCACCCTGCTACCCATCCCTCCTCTGGTCACCTCATGATGCCTCCAACCCTTTTCTCCTGTTCTCCTTTGCGCAAAAAAACCCCTAATGTATAAAATAAAAATAATGAAGGGGTTTTTAGTGCTGATGCAAGATGCCAGGGTGACAATCAGGAAGCTGAAGCCATCTGCCAAGCCCAGACTAAGCACCAGTGGCAAAGTTGCCCTGCTGCCGGGTAGCGAAAGGCACCAGCGTCCACAGCCTGAGCTGAGCTCTGTGGCTGAAAGCAGAGACAGATGCACGTCGTCTGTGGATCAGACATGGAGGGGGACTCTTAACACACACTGACTATTAATATTTCATGCTTTTGACATCCAGCAACCACACTGAGAGGAGAGACAGGAATTTGTTCTTCTGGGTTTGCATTTAACCATGCCCTTCCCACTGAATGTGTAAGTCAAGGCTAATCATGGCACACGGTGGAGTTCTTTGCTCATTAGGGTCAAGACCCAGATTTTTTAATTTAGTCAACAATTTCTACTCTATGGTGACCCGAGATGGTTCTGAACCATTAACTACAAGCAAAGAAAGGTCCAGTGGCTGTTAAGTCTCTCACCTATTAAATCACTCAGATAATCTCCATCTAGAGTATTTAACTTTCCAGCAATCCTGTTTCCTCTTCTAGGAACTAACCCTCAAGAACTCATGACCCACCAGGTATTTGCAAAGTGGCATGAATTCAAAATGCACTTCTTTTATAGCAGTGGTATTATCACACAGTGAGCGTGTTCCTGGAATGAGCATTGCTTAGGAGTTGTCAATACTTTAATCTGATTTATACAAGCTGTGTTCTCTCTGACTCTCTCTCTTTTCCCTCAAATAAACACTAATAAGTTCTCAACCTGGACAAATCCCAGGTAGTGGGATCAGTACCTGGCAATATATCAGCTTTGTTGCTGAAATTGGGGATGAAGCAGGGACAACTGAACATGTTTCTCCCATTTGTTTTTAATTCTGCTTGCAAATAGCTTGGTGCCTGTCTGAAATATGACTGCCCTATAGGAATACACTTCATTTCTTATATTGCTCTGCGCCAATTAAGTAATTAATGAAAGTCTGGAAAATCTATAAAAAAAGTTGGTTGCATCCAGAGGGAACATTAATATCACATGGTGTCACAACCATGAATAAAACCTGACAGCGTGTGCAAATTCAGAGGGAACTACCTGTTCTGTTGTTAAGAGATCAAGTTCAGGCTGCATCAAATTATTTTCAAGACCTGGTCTTTAACTTGTCTGTGGACTGGAAAATATTTGCAGGGCATGCAGGGGTTAGTCTTTGTCCTCCAGGACTCAGTTGTCACTTTACAACCATATGATGTATTAGACATTGCTAGACATGAATGTCACTGCTTTCAGCCTCATATTCTGCCAGCATGATATTGTGCCGTGATGCAGTCACAGTCAGCATCTTGATTTGATCTGTGCATTGCTTCACAATTCGCTCCAGGAGGGCTTAGGGTCCAATTCTGCAAACAGCTCTGCAAATGAGAAAAGTCAGCCCTCACCACTGCTTTACAGATCTGAGCCCTTCGCATCTGGCAAGTAGCATTCTCAGAGCACGGGGCAGCACCACTCATCCTGGGAAAACTGGATGGAAATGATGGCCATTTCCAAACTTTACTTGACTTCAGAGACAATGCTTGATTTCTCTGCGTTACAGTGAATCCAGATGGACAACAGGGAAAGAGACAAGAGACTTGCTGAAAACCCAGCTGCTGCTTCTGAGCTTGGATTTTCCAGGCCAATACATTTCAAAATTTTCTCCATCGATAGAGAGAAGGGAAAACCTCACCCTTCCTCATTCACTTTTAAATCTAGCTCCTGCAAGATAACTGTAAAAGGAATTTGTTGCCTGTTAAAAGAGGAGACCCACTCCCACGCCATACTTTTGCACTGCCTTTTGATTCACAGCTGCCCCATGGCAATGAGCAAAGCTTCATCACCATCCCTCTAGACGGTGTTAGCAGGGTCTAAATAGCAAAGGTGGGTTTTGTAGCATGGACATCTGTTTTCTAGGACCTGGATCAAGAATCATAAGCTCATTTCACATACACCAGTGAACAGTTGTCAGAGAGGAACAGCTTTCAGCCCTTATCAACCTGAACTAAATGCGGGCCAGGAAGTTACTGACAGGAGATTCCCAATTCAATGACTCCTGAAGCGGTTCTGTCCTCAGCAATAGCAGCACAATCTCAGATTAATACATTAAATAATTAATCCAGAAAATTATCAGCAAAAATATATATACTTGCATATGCACAAATATGTATACATGTACAAACTCAATGTGTGTACTGTGTGTGTATGTGTGCATCTTCGCATGACAGAAGATCCAATCAGACCACTCTTATACTTTTCTCCTTTCCTAATAGAATCAATGAATCATAGAATGGTTAGAGTTGGAAGGGACCTTAAAGATCATCAAGTTCCAACACCCCTGCCATGGGCAGGGACACCTCCCATTAGACCAGGTTGCTCAAAGCCCCATCCAGCCTGGCCTTGAACACCTCCAGGGATGGGGCATCCACAACCTCCCTGGGCAACCTGTTCCAGTGCCTCACCACCCTCACTGTAAAGAATTTATTTCTGGTATCTAATCTAAATCTCCCCTCTTCCAATTTAAAACCGTTAACCCTTGTCCTGTCACTACACTTCCTGACAAAGAGTCCCTCTCCAGCTCTCCTGTAGGTTCCCTTCAGATAGTGGTAAGTATAAAGATCTATGGAGCAACCACTGAATCTGAAAGATGGAAAATGTCGAATCAACCATCAAGAATAACTGTTGTTAGTACATATGATCAGCAAGTGAAACATATTGCCTCAAGGTATCACCCAGGATCAAACTGTGCATTTTATAGTGGAGAGCTATGTGATAATCCGATGATCTATCACCTAAACCATGGATCTGCTCTGTGGTACAGACAAAAGAAAGGATACAGTGGACAGGCACGCTGAATGGCCTGAGTAGTTCCTTTGTTCTTGTATAATGAAACTAAATCTCATAATCTGTTATTGTTGTAACTCTTGTGTTTTGTAATCCTTTTTACTGGACAGAAATATTCCAAACAACACTAGTTTCTCCAGTCCCAGAAGTTACAACTGAGCTTAGACAAACTTTTGCAGCCCTTAAACCATGACATGAGCAAACTTTCCCAGGACCTTTCATCAACCTTTCTCAGGGTGAGGTAAGACCTGTGCTCACGATGTTACACAAAACTGGTTTCATAGATCAAATGTGATATTGTAATTGAATCTGGACATATTCCACTGCATGACAAACACTAAAACTGCTGCTTGTTTTACAGCATATAAAGTCTATGTTTAGTTATAGCCCTACTGGGAAAAGGAAAACTCTTTTTATTCACCTGTAAAGAACCCTGCATGCCTGTGCCACCATAGGAATAAAAAAATATTAATTGCACTACCTGTCCCTTGAGCTATTCATGCCACTTCCTTCTTCCCCACCACCCTATATTAAGCCTTTTGAAGCTGAAAGTGGTAGTAAATCCTTCTAAATGCCAGAGGACCATTTTGCTAAAACATTATCCATCTTAACATCATGTCAGATTTCTGAATGAGAATGACTTCTTCGGTGGGAACAGGACTATAACTTATACTGCTTCTCATTTCCTGAAGCACTGGAATTGTGCTGCTCCCTAATGTTGTTTTATTAAGATGCGATTTGTCATCATATAGCTGAAAACAAGATAAAATGCAGGCTAATTAAATTCCTTATTTAACTTGATGAGCATCTGCTTTCTGTAGTCACATTCTTTTAAACAGAACCTTTGTAGCTGTTTCTCAGGATCTGGCTATCACGATTTTTACTGTGATCTAAATGGGGAAATACCCCCCCTCCACCCCAAATAAATAAAGTGTGTGCATTCCCATTGCCTATGACTCTTGTTATTTACAATGAGAGCCGTATAGCACCACCCAGGCAGGCTGCAGCAGCGCCTTGTGAGGATGCTGCCCTGACACTTCAAGAGCACTCCCCGTTGTGGAATAATTGCTATCCCAAGGAGCCCAGTGGAATTCACTGAGACAAGCTGGTAGCAAAATCCTGCAGCTGACAGCAAGTGTCTTCTAGATCAGGCTGCTATACAAAATATAACAAACAAATCACCTTCTGACTCCCCCCTTCTGTAGCAGATGAGAGTCCCAACATACAGGAAAACCAAGAAGGAGGAGGTTTAACAAGCTTAAGCACACACTTCAAGTTAAACGTGTGCTCAAATGTGCTGTTTGCCAAGGCCAGATTCTGGCTCGCTTTCCATGCACTGCGTTCACGGAGGTTTCAAAGATGAGAGTAACCTTCCTGCATCCTTGGATGAGTGAAGAGTGAGGCAGAGAAGAGTCCTGGGCTAAGTCCATGTTCCTAAATAAAGGACTTGTCTTATGCTCCTCTTGTCTAAGTCACAGCAGAGGATGGCAAACAGTTGTATCAGAACCCACTGTAAGCTCACAGCTTACAGGAAAGCCTTGGGCATGCCACAACCCTTGGGCTGTTTCTTGGAAAACCCCTTGGCATCAGCCTTTGTGTCCCACGGAAGTTCAGAGCTGCTCCACCAGCTCCTCTTGGTCTGGAGTATGCTTTGAGATCCTCCAAGGAGAGCTACGGCTCCTGTGCAAGGGCAGAGGACCATTAATATTACATTTGTGGTTAATTATTTAGCATCAGTGACCTCTGATGCTCTTGCTTAAAGGATTTCTCCATATCTCTGGGTCTCTCACACACCAGGAAAAGAAAGGGCAGAGAACCATGGCTGGCTTTAATGAACAGGATCTCAAAAGTTGGCTTCACATCAACACTAAGGCCATAGGATTAGCTGTTTATTCCGAGTTTGAAAATCAGGCCAGTAATTTAAGCTCCAGAATAGAACTTGGAATGCAACTTTGGTTTGTTTACCCTGGTTTCCTAAGGAAATAAAGGTTATGCAGTTAAATTCTCTGCTTGTGCACACAAGCTTTTCCTTCTAACTTTATACCCTTCTGCCAGTTCAGCCATGCTTAAAGTTCTGTTCAGCATCTGGACAAAAAAAACCAGTTGTGTGGAGTAGAGGGATGTGCTCTGCCCTGAACTCCAGCATATTATAAGACATTGGAGAGGCCCCATTGCTCGTGCCCTCATCCCAGCTGGATCACAGCTCACCTTGTGTTAAATGCTGGCAACACAGAAGCTTTGGAAACACTGTTTGCCTCTCAATGTAGGCAAACTGTTGTGTTGTGTTTTTTTTTTTTTTTTTTCTCCAGTTCAGCCATGCTTAAAGTTCTGTTCAGCATCTGGACAAAAAAAACCAGTTGTGTGGAGTAGAGGGATGTGCTCTGCCCTGAACTCCAGCATATTATAAGACATTGGAGAGGCCCCATTGCTCGTGCCCTCATCCCAGCTGGATCACAGCTCACCTTGTGTTAAATGCTGGCAACACAGAAGCTTTGGAAACACTGTTTGCCTCTCAATGTAGGCAAACTGTTGTGTTGTTTTTTTTTTTTTTTTTTTTCCTCTCTTTTAAATCTTTGTTCTGGGTGCCAATGAACTGCCCCCCACACCTGGGCTGCATCGCATAAAAGATCAAGAGTGGGCTCAGCCTTGCAGCAGCCCCGTGAGCCTGGCAGCAGCCTGGCAGCGACGGGGAGGCCATGTGCTGTGCAGACCATTGCTCTGGACTGGAGCTGTGGAGGGGAACCCAGCCAAGAAGGACAGAAGGCAGAAAAGAGACCCTGCAATCTGTTGGAGGGGTTGTACTATAAACAAGAGCAGGAAGGCTTCAGCGTGCCAGGGAAGAACAAGCTGTGTAGATAAGAGAGGCTGCTTCAAAAGAATGGAGGGTGACTAATTTTCCTTGCACCGGGTGGCCAAAGAGCAGGGAAAAAGAAGTGGTCTTCACTGAGCTGGCGGTCAGAGGAGGGGAGCAACCTTCTCATGCTAGAAAAGCTCACAGAAAAGCCTCTGCGGGTCCTCTTTCATCAGGGTTTCAAGGGCAGCTGGATTCAGCAAACTCCAAATTTTGTCTTTGGTGTTTTAAGGTGTTCGGGGAAAGGGCCTGATGCAGAGCCAGTCTGTGGTAGTAGCTGGGCTGTCAAACGGGCCAGCAGGCTACGGTCCCCGATGTGCCCTGATGGCACAGGGAAAACAGAGGGGATTAACAGCTCTCTAACAAAAGAAATTTGGGGAGAACAGGTACAAGGGGGGATGCAGGGTCAGCTACTGTGACAAGGTCCAGTTCCAAACCCAAGCACACCCTGGCCCTTCTGAGCCTATGGCTCTGGTTCCCTGTTAGGGAGCTTATACCCCACTCAGGACCCCAAACCAAAGCAGAGGAAGCACAACACTGCGTCCCAGAGAGGACAGGTCCTCTACAAAGTATTCAGACGAGACCAGAGCAGCCCACACAAAAGGGTTTCCTTAACTAGAAGAGGCTCTGCCAGTCCAGGGGGCTTTCTCTGACTCTCCTGCCCCAAGACTGTCCCTGAAGAGCCAACCTGCATGTCCCCAATCCAGCCACTTGACTGGTTTTAGCTGAGAAGGAACTGATAAGGCTCATGAGCGTGGAATTAATTTATTTTAGAAGGTGCAACTGCAGGTTCTCCATAGCTGGTCAAAGACTGGCACGTTTGGGCACTGGTAATGGTGTCTCTGATCTCGGAGTGGGCTACCAAACCCCTCCAAGAAGCTGGGGCATCTGAGAGCTGTTAGCCTGGGCTGATTTCCACTTGTCTGCTGGATGGCCTCGCTACACACAGTAGCTCTGCATGCAGTTCAGCCCCAGCAGAGAGTTCAGGCTGGCCACACACCCAGGATGAAGGCAGCCAGGGCCAGCTCTGTCCATGTGGAGAACCAAAAAAGGTGTGCTGGCAAGGTGGCAGAGTGAGGTGTATACATTCAGCATGACAGCAGCAGGACCTTGTAAGAGCAGCTCAGAGGAGAAGCCGAGAGAATCCAGAACAGCTCTGGGGTCTTGGGTTGGTTGCTTGCATTTCAGATATTAGCTGCTGCTTATATAAGATGTACGATGCGTGGCCAGGCAGTCCTGTCCTCATTTGGGAGCCAGCAGTCAGGACCAGGCCAGCCCATGACAGGATGTTTAGAGCACAATCCAAGTGATGGAAAGATCCTCATAAGAACAGCGCTGAGAACCCCATTTCCTTATGTTTTTCCACCGATGGGACCATGTCTTTGGAACTGGGTGAACCATTTCCTCCTTGGGAAGCTGGGGTGTGCTAACCCCCCCTCCCAAGTCCTCCCATTATTTCTGTACTGCATCTTTGTTCCCTGACCCAGTATGTGGAGAGTGAGTCCAAGCCACTGCTGGAAGCATGTTCCGACTGAAAGGACACCTGGAGTGCTACCAGCAAACTGCTCGCAAACGGCCTCTCATTTTGTAGGTCTGTTCTCTGCATGGCTGGGCTGTTCCTCGTGCCTTGCTGAAGTTGTGCCATATGGAGCAAATGCTTCAACGTCTGTCTGTGTGTCTGCCTGACCGCGCAACCCAAGAGCTCTCTGCAAACAACACTCCACTGTCATCCTTTTCATGAGCTGGGGACTGTCCCCGATAGGGGCTTTTCTCCACTTTTTCCAAGTTTGTCTTCCTCTCCCCCCCCTCCCCAGATCTCCCAAAGCATAGGGAGCCATCACCAGAGACCTGGAACTGGAGACCTGCTGCTGTCATGGGGAGAAGGTGGCTGGAAGCAGTTGCAGGGTTATGCTCTGAGTGTTTTCGCTCTCTCTCTTCCATATGGGACACTGGGATCTGGTTTGGCTTTAGGCAGTTAAAAGTGTGGCAAGAAGGAGGAAAAAAAAGGTCCCTCATCCATTCCTTTCTCTCTCTGCTGTGTAGCCAGCTGGATGCTGCTGGCTTGCAGAGGAAGAAAGGGCAATGGCAGAGGAGACCACAGGGCTGAGCCACCTTTCCTACCAAAACCACTCTGAAGTGGGGGCGCCTGGAAGCTGGAAAAAAAGGTTTGGCTTTTACTCTTTTTCTTAAGAGAAGCTGGGACAAAACCTTGGACCTGGACCCCTCCTCAGGCCTGTGGTTTTCTTTAAAAGCGGCGTGTTTGCGAGCCCCTGCGGGCACGTGGCGTGCCCAGGTCTGTGCGTGTGCAATTCCCAGGCGAGTAACAGCACTCCCAGGGTTGTGCTGTGTGTCAAGTCGCACCTCGCTCTTGCTGCCTGCCTTGTTTTTCTCGGGCTGACGAGCTCCTGACTAATGGCAGTCACTGCTGCTTAATCAGGAAGCAATTTAAGGATAACCTTTTCTAATTAACCAGCAGAGAGAAGAATGAATAAACTGTGAAACAGCCAGCTGGCTTTGGTATCCCCAGCCAAAGGGTCTGTCAGGTGGGAGAAAATGGCATCTGGGGACAGGGAAGGTGGCTCCAGACCTGCCACTGGGCAGGGTAGTGGAAGTCAGAGATGGGAGGGGGTTATGGTGCTCCCCAGGGCCTTTTCTCTGCTTTCTGCTCAGATATTATCACTCTGGTCATGCTCATGGGGATCACAACTGTCCAGGAAGAGCAACTTGGTATGTATAAATCAAGCTCTATGTATAATTAAAACCCTGGGAGACCCTTTTATTCAGAACTTAGATGCAAATATGAGTAATTTCTTTATTATGAAGGTGTTCACAGGATCATAGAACAGTCCAGGTTGCAAGGGACCTCGAAAGATCATCTGGTGCAACCCTTTGTGGGAAACGGAGCCTAGATGAGATTATCTAACACTTTGTCCATTCGCGTCTTAAAAAACCCCAGTGATAAGGACCACACCATGTCCGTGGAGAGGTTGTTCCATCAATTATTTGTTCTCAACGTAAAAATATTCTTTCTTCCATCAAGTGCAACTTGTTGAACAGCATGGGGCCCAGCATTGATCCCTGAGGGACCCCACTTGTGACAGGCTGCCAGGCTGAGGAAAACCCACTGATCACTACCTTCTGCAAGTGCCTGTGAGCCGATTCCCCACGTGCCTCACAGACCACCCCTCCAGTCTGTGTCTGCCCAGTTTGTCCAGCGGGAGGGTGTGAGAAACAAGTGTCCAATGCTTTGCTGAAGTCCAGGTAAACAAGAGACAGAAAATGTTATATTGTTGTAGAGGGCAATCAGGTTAGTCTGGCATGATTTGCCTTTGGTGCTGGCTTTTCTGGATCACCTGATTCATTTGGTTTGTGACAGTTCCTAGGAGGACTCATTCTACTGCTTCCCAGGGCCTGGAGTAAGATTAATGGGCCTGTAGTTTCTTGGGTCTTCTTTGAAGCCCTTCTCGTAGACAGCTTTGACATCTACCCTCTTCCCGTCACCAGGGTTCAGCCCCTCATCTCCACTTTTCAAAGACTACAGACCTTGCACTAATGTCACTGCTCTTGATGCCCTGGGGTGGATTCCCTCCTCACTGCTGACAGCAGCGTTTTCATCCTTTCTCATGCATTGCCTCCATTTTTTATTCCCGACTCATAGACACTTATTTTAAATAAGTGACACACCTTGGTGTGCCAAGCCTCACACACCAGACGCTGCCGGTGAGGGAGCCCTGCCCCAGCACTGGGCACTGCCTGTGGCAAAGCCGTGAGCCCGCACCCCGCATGTGGGCCTGAGCCAAACCCTTGCGAGGGCGGCCTCCAGCCCGCCGCTTCCCACAGCGAAACCGCGCAGTGCTCTACGCCCCTAAGATGGCGCCGTGACCGGAAGACTACACTTCCCAGAGCGCCGAGCGCCCCGCGCGCCGGCATTTATTTCCCGGCATGCTGCGCGTCCCGGCCGCTTTGTGCCTCTGGGCCGTAGCGCGGGGTCTGCTGGGAGTTGTAGTCTGCGCCGCTGCGCGACCATCGGTGGCGCACTGGGCCTCTGCCCGCAGGTGGGTGTGCGGGCCTGTGGCGGGGGGACGGCGGCTGGGCCGGGGCTGAGCCCCGGGTGGGTTGCAGCGGAGCCCCCGGGAGGCGAGGAGGGACCGCAGCCTGGGCCCCTGTGGGGTGGCGGGTGGTCCCTGAGGATGGCGGGGGCCCCCAGCCTGTGGGGTGGGGGCCGGGCTCTCGGTGGAGTTTGGGACAGGGGAGTGTGGTGCCTGGGAGAGGAGCGGGGCAGGGAGTGAGCCTCGCCTCTTACAGGGTGGTGAGGAAAGTTGGTCTCTGAGCGCTGGTCTCTGACTGCTGGAGGAGATGGAGGCCAGCTCCTGGGAGATGCAGCAGGAGCCGGGTCCTCACTGCCGTCAGAAGATCCTTGACCTGTGAGTGGACCCTTCTGAAGGCAGGAGAGGACTCAGCCCTTTGGGGTTGAGTATGTATCTGCTACACGCTGTGAGATGCCCAGCAACTGGAAGGTGTCCAGAAAAGAGGGAGCGTTGTCCCATCTTTGCTCTTTAGGTACCACAGTTGTGAAACGCTTCCACACGTGACTGTATTGCTTTACCTGTGTTTGCCTTTACAGGGCTGGCTCTGCAGTGCAGGGCTTGGCTATTGTAGCAGTTCTGCTGGGTTTTGCAGAGGAGAGTGCTCAGAACTGTAGTGGAATGGGGGTTTTCACCTTTTTCTGTATGTTTTATCTATGTAAGCCTGGCATGCAAAGCCCCAGGAGTGGTTGTCAGTATCTGCTTGCTGATAATGGCTCAGCATTGGTCTGACAGCTTTGCTGTACTAGTAGGGTTTTGTGTAGCATCAGTTAACAGTAATACTCAGTCACCAATTACATTGAATTATCAATACAATAGCCATTTTAGGGGGGAACAGAGTTGAAACTTCCTGTCTCTTGCCTTTTTTTTTGTAGATCAGCCTTCATCACTGTAAAGAAGCAGGTGCCTCTCTGATTAATTCCCAATGCGGTTTTGATTCAGATTTGTTGTTTGAATTGTCGAAGATGGCATCAAGCCTTACAGAGGAACAAAAGAGAAGAATTGAAGAGAACCGCCAGAAGGCTTTGGCTAGGAGAGCAGAGAGGCTAGCAGCCCAGAGAGGTGGGCAGGTGGGGATCACTGGACCTCAGGTGAAAGAACAGAATCCAGGCAATCGGGGAAACTTGAAACAAGAAAACAATCATGTCAGGTTCATTAGCCAGCACCGACAGAATCCAAACAGTCCTGCGGAGCAAAAGAGCTATCTTCAGAAAGATTATAGTCATTACACTGCAAACCAACAGATGGCTGGTTCACATGGAGAGCAACAAAAGAATTGTTCAGTGGACTCGGAACAAGCGAGTGGCATTAAGCAGTTCCCTACAACGATCCCAAATTCTCTGAGTTATTCCCATAGACATTACTCGGATGCTGGTGGTCAGGAACATGGACAACAAGCTTTAATTAATCTTGGTACATTCCAGCAGCCCAAATGCTACCCAGCTTTCAAAAACCCTACAGAACCATCTCATCCTAGATTAATTGGTAATGGGCACCCTGACGGTACTAAAAATTTACAAAGTCAGAACAAATCTTCCATAAAATATGTTCCACCATCAAGCAGCGCTACCCTGGGTGATTCAGAAATGCTGATAAACACAAGCAGACCAATGGAAAGAGAGGGGGGAGGTGGTGGGATGCAGAAGCTGACCAGCTGTGCTGGTGCAGGCTCTACATTTGAATCTGCCTCTTGCAAGAAAGCAAATAATGTTACACAAGGAAAATGCGTGAAATACGGGGAAGACCGGTTCCAGGTTGAAATAGGGTATAATGCTGAGCTTATTGCTATATTTAAGAAGATGCCAAGTAAAAGCTATGGTAAGAACTGATTGTTTGCTTATCTCTTTTATGTTAGATCTAAGTTTCAGCCTCTGCTGGAACTGTAGTTGCTATATGGTCTTAGCAGGACAGCTATGGCTGGGATGGAATATGTGGTATTAATGGGGGATTGGAAACGTAAAGACAGATGAAATTGGAAAGAAATTCTGGGCGGAAATAGCTTGAGCTTGGGTTTAGCCAAGAAATGCTTTATGAACAGTGTTCTAAGAAGTTTAGTGATGGCAGCTGGTCAGAATTTTTTGGGAGTGAAGGAAGAGAAGTTATTCATAAATTGGTATGGGAAAATGGGTCACTTCAGCTGTAGTTGAGTTGGTGAGTTGATTCTGTAAACTGGATTACTGACCGCTGTGGAATCTCCACCTTTTGGCTTGCTTCTCATCTTTTCTACCTGTCCTTTATTTGTTATATTCTACTTTATTTTTCCCCCCATGTGTTGCTGCTCCTTGTGAATGGCTGCTGCATTCTCCTTGTCTTAGTATTGATATGCCCTGTGGCTTTTCTGGTGTCATGTAGCTGTAAACCATGAACATAGTGTTTCTCAGATGTGTGTCAAAAAATTTGCATGAGTAGAATGAATTCTATGTTATCTTGCATGAACGTTTCACAACAACATTTCTACACCAAATGATTCATATTCTGCCCTACTTTAGATCCTGCTATGAAAAAATGGAATTTCAGCCTGGAAGATTACAGCAGTTTAAGTAAGTAAATGGTTTGTTGAATGGTAAGAAAGGATCAAAGTCTTGAACCGGATTCCCCTGCCTTCCATAATTATTGTCTAGCTTTGTTATTGTTTGGAATAATTAAAGTAGTGCTACTCAAGTGGCATCTAGCTCATAACATTTTTCTGACACTTTGTAGTTGATTAGAAATAACTTGATTTTTCATGTAATCTAAATGCCAACCATGAGTTTAACTTTTTCTGCCATTGCTGAGTCTGAGTAACCAACAAGCCTGATCATAGGAAAGAATCTTCTGTGCGAGTGCTTCATACAAGTCTGTATTGAGAACTGAGTGTGTTCCACTGGCTAATGCTTAATTTCTAGGTCTGTTCATTTATGCTGTTTTTAAACAGCTTTTTTTGTTTGTTGTTGGTTTGGGTTTTTTTGTTTACATTTTTTCCTGTTAATTTCAGGTGTCAGAAAAGGAAAAATGTTAATTCTGTAGAGCTTTGACTGAGACTGAAAATGAAGTTGCCTTTTTTTGGCATAACGAGGATGGTTTTTATCTTTTTTTTTTTTTTTTAATCCTGTCATTTTATTCTGGAAAGATTGAGAGTTGATAGAGGCAAATGCTTCAGGTAGGCTTTTCAAAAGCACATTGTGTTGAAGCAAGTGATAAATCACTATTGATTTCAGTGGGAACAGAATTAGGCCTGTGTTGAGCACTTTGAAAAACCCACAGTTGAGTGCTGGTATTTTAGCTTCCCATGTGGGTTGCCACACATTTATAATTTAAATGCTACTGGTTTGCTTGAAGTGTATGAAGTACAGATGAGAGCAGAGTCTGTGCACCAAGAAGCTTGCAAATGAAGAGCATGGTTTTTAGAAATCAGCCTTTTTTTCCTTAAAGCTATTGAAAATACGAGTTCTCTGTGGAAAGTTTCTCTTGATGTGAGAAGACAATATGGGATCAATGTTGGATAATGATAGCAGGGGAAAAAATACCCTTAGAAAAGGGAATTGATTTAAAAGGGCCTCGATTTGAAGTCTTGTAAGTGTAAAAACAATTATTTTCCAACTTCCCACTGTTAATTTTGTTCGTCTGAATAATGTTGTCCCGTATTACATTTCTTCCTTTGTATTATAAATTAAATGCGCAGTCAAGCCCATAAACAAATATTGAAGCAAAAGAGTAAAATATGAGGTGGTTTTGTTGTGGTTTTTTTTTTCAATTTCTTTCAGTGTTAGTTGTAGAGATGAGCTCTAACTATGTAATGCTAAAACAGTAGTATCTAAACTCTTTTGCTTGGTGCATTGGGAGGAGAACATCTAAACTGGTGGTTTCCTAGTCCTCAGCTTTAAAAATTAATTTCACTTGACTGTCTTAAACTTTTTCTTTGGAAGAGAGATCTCAAAAGCTTGGGTTTATTCCGGAAGTCACTTTTTAAAAATAAAGCTGGATGATATCCAAATGGCTTACAAACTGCTTAGGAAAAAAGTGTCTGAATTTGTTTCTTTCTCCCTTTTTTTTCCTTTCCAAATCTTAACGTAAGTTTCTTTAAGTTGTTGCATATCAGTAAGATGAACTATTTAAACTGCACCCACCCTGCTTCTTTTTAACCTTCAAAGGACTAGATTCACCTGGGTTTACTCTAAACAGGTGCTGGATTGGGGAGGTTGCTTCTCTTTACAAATACATGGAGGCACAATATGGTTAGTGTTCCCCTGCTCTTGAGTCCAACAGACTCTGGAGATACTAATGAGTCTCGTGTTGCTGTAGTACCTGTAAGTTGGAGTCTTGGGGATAAAATTCATTATTTTGGTGCTGTAAAAATGCAAGATAAAATGGTTCTTGTTCCTTAACTATCACTTAGTTCAGCTATAACAATAAAGACAACATAAAGGTGTAGATTGGCAGAGACACAGAGGGAAAAGTGGAATGATTATTAGGGTGAATAGCTGTGGTCTTGGGCTAACAGCTGTAAAATGCTGTGTCCCTTTTCGCCCCGTGCCCTGGCATCATGAGAGAGGTGGTTGGTAGTGATTAGTGAGAGGAGTGCAGGTGGCTTGGGAAAAGGATAAGTCTAACTGAAAGAGGTAGAATAAAGCGTGATGGACTGAAATTGTAACAAATGGGATTTAGGGAGTTGGACTAGATTCCTTCCTGGTATCCTTCCTACAGTATTGTGAATATACAGCATTCCTTCTATATGAGATTGCATATCAGACATTGACATGAGGCAGGAGGCAGGTATTTTTAGATCCTTCTCCTTTGCTGTTTGCAGAAGTACCTTCCCATCTTTTCAGGCACATAGTATTGATCGCCCTGCGCTTGTCCCTGCAACTTCGTAAGTGAAAACACTTTATGACTGTGTGCAATTTACCTGCTGAGTGTGGTCCTGCAGATTGTCTGCCCTGGCCTAGTGAGCCGTGTTTTGGGGTTGCTGACAGAGGGGGAACCTAATGTGGTGACAGTGCTTGCCAGGCCCTTGTGCACCTGCTGTCATATCTTCCCTCTGCCCTTCTGTGGAAACTCCCACCAACCTGTTCCTCCAGGACATCACTCTGTTCTTTGTCCCTGTGAGTGAAAACAGGGAATCGTTGTTCCTTTTAAACTTGAAGGTGTATGGTTGGTTTGTCATCCTCTTGTCCCTGCTCTTCCCAAGGCATCCTGTGCATCTTTAGTTTATCCGTGTTTTTTGTTATTAATTCTTTTCTCAGTATCTCATGCTTTTCTCCCTAGTGGAAGCAGCAAATAAACTTCGGTCAGTAATTCTGGCACCACTGGAAGGAGAAAATGCTGTTGGCTTGGCATCAGACTCTCATTTCGTTGGCAGTAGTGCTGATGAGAAATCCCTCTTGAAGCTTTGTAAGAACTGGAAGAAACCCTCAGCCCTTGTCAAAGGGAAGTGCGTGCTGATCTCCCGCTTGCGGTTTGAGGTTGATATTGGGTATTCTGCAGAAGTGATTGGAGTGTTCAAACGGATGGATTCCAGAAATTATGGTGAGTCTCTGGTTGTTTCTGCTTTATCCTAATAGTGTTGTTGGGGCGGCTCCTGGAGTGCTGTGAATGCTTTGGAGGAGAGAGATTGTGAGAATGCATCCTTCTGAAATAGCACAAGAGGATGTGCTTTGGTGCAGATTTTGAGAGCTCCTGCAGTTCTCCTATAGTGCTCTTTCTGTGTCCTGCACTTTACTCCATGCCAGAACATGTCCTGGGTCTTCAGGGCCTGTTAGCCAAGGGCATGTTTCAGGATTTGGCATGATTCCATTTACTGTTGAGGTGGGATGCTCTGATAATTTTCCAGCAGTACGGAGGCCATGCATAAGTTCTTGTCTTTATTACCAACTGCAGTTGGACATTCTCCTATTTCTCCTGCTTTACTGTGGTGTATAATGGCTGCAAGTGCCTGAGCAGATTGAGTTTACCAGCAACTTTACTGATGATTTTGAGGCAAGGGGAACTGTAGAGCAGTTTTTATGTTGGCATTCAGATTTCAATGCTGAATATCACCGTTTCCACCTGTAATGAGGCACGGAGTGATGAGGTGACCTGCACAGTGTTGCAGCAGGTCAGTGACAGCATGAGGAACAAATCCTGGAGCTCTTGTTCTTTGGACAAGGCCCCACATGACTCATGTCTTCAGCTGTCTCTGAATTCACTGTGCCTTCCCTAGGAGTTGTAGGCAAGTGCCACCCAGGGATAAACCTGACAAGTCTGACATTCATGTTACATTTTGGGTATTGATAAATTGGGGAATTTCCTCTGTACCATCCTGAACACATCATCCATCATCTGTAGGGTACAGAGGTACAACTGAAAGTGATTATGTTACTATCTGACGTCAGAGTTTATTGGTTAACAAAGAGGAACCTCCATGCACATTCTTCATTCTTCTTGCAGCAAAAAATAAAGTAGTTGCCAAAATCCTTTATGGATTCTTTATGATGGTTCAAGAGGCGAGCTGACCTTGGCTTACTCCAGTGATGCCACCACTTCTAGATGTGCGCTCATACTTTTAAGTTTTCTTCAAAGTGTTTGCTTAACATGAAGGCGACCAGAGGAGAATTGATTGCTGGGCAAGATAAGAATTCTTTTAGGGTATGGATGGATAGCCATGTTCTTTTGGACAAAGGATTCAGGCTTTTTTAAAAGAGACTTATGACAGTGTTGTACCTGTTGCAGATATGAACACCAGAAAGTGGAATTTCTTGCTGGAGGACTATCCCAAACTGAGTGAGTAGCTGTATTTTCCTTGCTAGAGCTGTTTTCTGCGGAGCCAAATGAATTCTAACTTAATTTCTTGGGACGGCCATTTGACTCTGGGGAATTAAGTTGCTAACGAACTGTGAAGCAGGTGTCTTCCTGTTTTGTCAGACACTTACACTGTTTGCCCAGACTCAAAACTTTTAAAGTGTTATTCATGCCAGTCCTTTAGGGGCTCTTGAGGTGGTAGCTCTGTTTTGTCAGATTCTGCATTGAATTTCTGTGCAGTTTGTTATAGCACATGCATGTGTTTACTATCACAGTTATTTTTATTGGTTATAAGGTGCAGCAGCTCTGCTTGAACTTAGCTAAATTTGAAAAGATTGTCATGATGGCTGGCATATCTTCCTGTCCTTGCAGAAATTCTGTCTTACTGACTGTTTTTAGCTGTGCTCCCCTTGTCCTCGGTGCCATCCTGCCTTGCTCCCTTTTGTGTGTATATCAATTCATAAACTGGCACAGCCACTCCTTGCTTAGAAAACAAACACTTATCGGGCTGTTTTACTTCCTTTTCTACCTTTTAGTTTACTACAAGATTTAAGTAGTGTGCACAGTGTTGTACTATTTCACTTCACACCTAGCAAATTTTGTTTTTCAGGTCAGAGCACTAGGTTTTCAAGTCAACTGATGATTTCTGTAACAACCAGTTCATCGACAGTTAGAGTCTGGCTGGTGACTGTCTGACTGTTCAGCCTCACATGTTACTGCTGGTAATAATGGCTTTACAGGCAGCACGGAAGTGTTGGGTTTTTGATTGATGTATGAGGCAGGTTAGAATTCAGGTTGCTTCCATAGCTGAGTTGATTTTGAGCAAACAAGGAGTGCTGTTTCTCTTGCAGAAGTGCGTGGATCTGCTTGAAGCAGAAGCATTCTTGAAGCAGAATTTCATACTCTACTAAAATGCTTTGGTGCTGGCTGATAGATGCTTAAAAGAAAGCTTAGCAAAAAAAGTATTTTTAGGAAGGCATCGTATTTTCACTTGGAAGTGGAATCTAAGCAAGGAGCGTCACTACAATGTTAATTTCCTTGTAGAAATTGACCACTAGACTCCTTTGCAATACATCTGTGTAATGCTGGTGAAACTGTTACTCACTGAACTGAATTGTAGAAGTGTAGATTGTTTTCTTCTTTTTTTTTAAAAAAAAAAAACAACCTACATTTTGCAGAATAATCCAGGCACAGCAGCATATCTGCTTCTGAGTTTTTTATGTTTAGTTAAATCTATGAAGTGCTTTGAGGTTTGCATTACCAAGTCCCAGGTATTAAATTATTATTTATCATCCCAGTTGGCCTGCTGTGTTTGCCTTGGTACTCGTGTGAGGGTATGTGGCTGTGGAACTTGATTGGGATAAGCTTCAGAAAGATAATAAGCGAGGTGCTCTACACATAGAGCATACACACCTCCTTAGAAAGTGTGACTGGGTGTTTCGGAGCTGAAATGCTGTTGCTCAGAGTATTTTTTCTCCAGCATGGGCTCCTGCTTCCATGGAATACCAAAGCACGTTTAATAATTGAGTATCTACATGCTCCTATGATGCATGTCTTAATAGCATTAGTAATGGTTGTAGGGCTGAAAGCCAGGTTGTGGAGCCTCGTAGGAATGCCAGGTCATGAAAACAAGTGAGTGTGTCTTGAGGGAGACAGGAAACCCCAGGACTGCAACGTTGACAGGCCCTGATTTGAATGAGAGCTGCTGATCTCTCTGTTTGCTATGAGGGCCTTTTGTGCATGCAAAGGGCCTGATCCTGTGCACATCCTAGGCAGTCCGAGCAAACACATCATCTCCCAGTGTGTTGCTCTCTCGGCCATGCTAGCTGGCTGTTGTGTACACCACATGAAGTACTCAGAATCACACAGATTTAAGGAAAGCAAAAAACATCTCTCCGTATATGTTCTTGCAGGGTGTAATTGGTGAGGGCATTTGAGGCTTCTAGCACGTGCCTTTTTGAGAAACAGCATTTGTTTTGTGCCTGTGCATTTACCTACGTCAAAAAAAAAAAAAAGTAAATTTTAAAAGGCTGGTTGCCATTTCCAGCAGAGATATCTGTTAGCTGGAAACTGTTTGTAGAGGTTAATGTCTCTTTGCTTAGTTGCTCAGTCATCTTTATAGAAAGGTCACTTCAGTAAAAAATGTCTGTTGGATGAATCATGCTGGTGGCAGATATGTCTTAATCACTCTCCCAGCTCATGTACAGAACAATAGCAACAGAATTATCAGTGAGCAAATTGTAGCAATTATGCTAACACGTAGCTCAGTCTGTGAGTATAATAACAAGCTTGTGCTGTACTTTGGGTGGAGAGGGTTCCTGCTATTGAAGAAGTATAAATTAAACTGGAGAGTTTAAAAAGTTTGGTCATTGCCCAACCACAAATGGAAGTCTTTTCATATGTATATTTCTTGGAATTGCTTTCCCCCTTCATGTGGCAGGGGTCCATCCTGCTGCTTTCCTCTTGGAAATAACTGAAATGAAAATACCTAACTAAATTCTGGAGGTGCATCTACTGCTGGTATAGTGAGTTCTTATTTCAGTTTGCATAGCTCTGGTTATTGTTGAAAACAGAGTTGTTTTATGTCTTTCTGACTTCATATACAAACTGACTACTAAATGAAAAAAAACAACAAATGCTTCCTGCAATAAAGGATCTGTGCCCATGCGTTTGTGTTCCTAGTGTAGAGGTGTCTTTTGTTTCTCAGTCAGTGGTCAAAGATGGATTGCTAAAGATCTTTTCCTGGTCCCAGCTCACTGCATGTTTTTCACTGGTATTTGTTTTCATAGAAACTTGCTGTTTGTCGAAAAAGAAATACTGTTATCTTTTTGCGATGAGATAGAGGCGCTACTGGAGGGGGCTGAAATAAGGTTGTCCGGGAGAAGAGTTGCCCTGATGTGTTGCTTGTTGTGATCCATGGGTTGAAAAGATGAAGGCCCCAATGTATAATGGGGACTGGGGATCCCCTTTGTTTGACTGTGAGGGTTTTATGTGGCAGATGAAGTTGAGAGGTTTCTTGGGAGAAACAGCAGTGGTGGTGAGCGACTCAAGTGGCTGCCTGCAGGCTTGTTCTGGTCCACACGCTGCTTCTGTCCAGGAGAATAGCAGTGGACACCAGCTGAGCAGGGAGTTGCTGTTTACAGTACCATGTCCCTGAAGGATGGCTATCAGAGTGCTGCTGTTGGTTGTAAAAGAGCCGTTTCTCTGAGTCTCGAGGTGCTTCCTGCATTCTTATCCAAACATGGTAAATGAGGGGTGATAAAGGGGAGACAGAGCCAAACCTATGTGAATTTGGGGAACAGGAGGAGAAGACAGTTTTCAAAGCTGAAGATGCATCGTCTTCTTTAGGTAACTGTGTCTCAGGTCACTCCGGATGACTCGGGGATGGTGGAGACATCAGAGGTGTTTAATGCAGAATCCCAAGGTCAAGATAAAGATGCCCCTGCCTTCTAGGCTTCAGGATCTCTTTTGTTTAAATCCATACTTTTATTTCTGAGTAAAGTGTGCCCTAAGCTGCCCTCAGTGTGAATAATCCAGCTCCAGCTGTATTAGTAGCAATCATCTCTGAATGATGGCATCAGACTTTCAGTTTTTTATAACCAAGTCTAAATACGAGGGGAGGAGATGTGATTCATCATGTGGTTCTGAAATAGACTTCAGGGAGGAGGCCAGGGCAACACCTGTGCATGATGCAGTGCTTTCTTGAGTTGTTTCAGGATAGGAAATAATATTGTTGATGAGGCCTGATATCTATAATGTAAATTGTGTGTATGTTGCCCCTTCTGATAATAAACTGCTCTGTTCTTTGCAGTGGAAGTGTTACAGAGCCTTGTGTCGGTAGAAGTGGAGCCACTGCCCGAGGCAGTAATAAAAACCTTTGCTGCTCAAATACAGAGATCTACATCAGAGACAGATATTCCTGACGCTGACCTTTCAGTAGTGGACTCTGAAATTGTGACAAGCCTCATGCCCTTTCAGCGGGAAGGTGTGAAGTATGTCCTTTTTGCATGCTGTTAAGTCCTTGCCTAGAATTATGTACTTTATATTGGTGCCCAGGCTGCATTCACTTCCATGGTGGTCTCCACATTTCCCCAGAGTCTTGGGCGGTTACAGTCTGGCACATTGGGCTTTTGGTTGTTTGCTATGGTATGGTTTGTTTTGTTGTTGGGGTTTGTTTTTTTTGTGGTTTTTTTTTTGAGTGACACATCTGTTCTGTTTCTAGCTAGAATTCTTCATCATGAGTCAGGAGGAAAGTAGCATTTTGCTAGTCTCATAAAATGTTCAAATGATACATCTCTGATCTCCATCTTGTGATTCAGTATGTGCCTAATTGTCATATGATTTTTTATTTTGTAAGGTCATTTTTTTTTTCCCAAGTGCACCTCTTTTGTTGATGTTTTTTAAACATTAACTACACATGGAAAAGTGCCAGGAAATGGGACCCAGGCCCTGACAGATTTAAAATGACTAAATGACTATGTAGAGATAAACTTTTATCTGTCCCCATCATGTAGGGTCATTAGTTGGAGACTTCAAGATGCAATCCAGGAAAGCCTGTACTTACCGATGTTGAAGTGGCGTTGTTATTAGCAATATTTTCTTAGGTAGGATGAACTCGGGGACATAATGTGAGTGATATCATGGAAAAAGCGTGGTTTAAATAATCGTAAGGTCTTGAGACTGCTGCTCATATGAAATCAAAGTCTCTAAGGACTGGGCTTGAACCACTCTGTTCAGGACCTTCCAAGCTTTGAGAGATATGTGGGAGTTGCTTGTTTGTGTTAAGACTAAGGGAGAAGATCCAGGGTTACTGAAGAAGCAAGATCACTTCCAGGTGATGCACATTATAGGCTTGGTGATGAGTTGTGCTCATCTTGGCTGCCAGGACAGATAGTAAGCCATTTCTTGACTCTTACTTATTTTCTGTTTTCCCCAGCTTCGCAATTTCAAGAAATGGACGTTTACTTCTGGCAGATGACATGGGCTTGGGCAAGACTCTCCAGGCAATCTGCATTGCTGCGTATTACCGAAAGGAATGGCCCTTGCTGGTGGTGACTCCTTCTTCTGTGAGGTTTACATGGGCAGAGGTACTGTGAGCTTGAGTGTGTGCAGGTGACCAGTAGTGGGCATATGGGATGGTTATGCTATGTTGCACTCTGTACAAGTTAAAATTTTAAAAAGAAGTATATTAAGGGGAAGAGACTAAAATTTGTACTCATTTATAAACTTGATGGGGGGGAAATTGCTTGACATTGACTGTGTAAGATATGCCTGTTGTCTTTTATTGGTAGATTTTCTTTTTGTGGTCCAGCTGATCTCTTGCAAAGAGGGAGATCTAGAGAAAGTATCTCCTTTGGCCATCTGATAACGTTGTTCCTGCAAGTCAGCTGGCTCCAAGGGGGTGTTCTACTCATCAGCTTCAAATAGAATAGTTGCATTGAAGCAATTGTATGTTGTATCTGCCAGTCCCTTGGCTGGAATAGAAGCCCAGATGCTGGGATTCTCCACTCTGTTCAAGAGGCCCCATTATCATCATCATTAAGTGTCTGTCATAGTACATTTTTTGGCCTATCCTGCTGACTCCTCTGAGTCCTCTGTTAATGTTGATCAGAAGCCCAAGAAAGATTGTATGGTTGGGAAACGATTCTTGAAATAAATCACCGTCGTGGCTTGTACACTGAGGCTATTGGGTTGCCATAGGCTAGTGAAATGTTGGCTGTGAGATAAAAAGGTGAGCTAGAGGTTTTAGGTCAGTAATTTCATGCCTGAGCAGTAGAGGGTAGGAGTTTAGCTTTCCTTGGGACGTTTTGCTGATGAGAAGTGTATTGATTGGGATTTGCTGGTTTTGTGCTGTAACCAGGATGTTAGAGCATCTTAATGTGTGTTTTCATGCCCAGTAGTGCAACAAAATGCTGGGCAACAAGAAAAGAAAATGGTTTACTGAACAAGGAAGTGGTGCTCATCATGTTTGATATTTCAAAGTCCTGTAGTTCTCTGGATCAACGCCTAACCTGAAACCATGGCTTCTGTGGGATATCTACTAGGAACAGTTTGGTGCCTGGTTTCCTAAGTATTGGGCACTTGCAGCTAAACTCTTACATCCTGCTTCAAGAGATTTGAGCAATATGAGGTGGTTTTTTTCCATTAAATGCTTGATTTTTCTCTTCCTTTCCCTACTTCTGACTGCCCTGGAGGTTGTTGTGGGAGATGTTTTGTTAGGACATTTGCTTTACAATGATTTGTGTTGCTTTGTGGGTATGTGAAGGATGCAGGTCTAAGAAAAATGTCACAGAAAATGGAAGAAGGTGGAGTTTATTATGGTCTGTAATCTACTCAGTTCATTCTGGCACAGATGTATTTTACTGTAATGGTAGAAACTTTTGTGGTGTCTCTGGAGCTGAATTGCCAGAAATTGTCTTTATCTCAGAGTTGTCGGCGTTTTATTTTGACTTTCTGGGCTCAGGCCGCCAAGTGCCTTTATATTCAAAGTGCCATAGGAAGCTAGCAGGAAGATATGAGGAGGCATGCTTTGGGTGAGAAGTACTGCAGCCGTGTCTTTGGAATTCTGCATTGAGACTTGAAACTGTTCTGGCTGTTAAGCACTTTTTGGTGGACAAAGGTTAGCATCAAGTGAGAAATACAGGGTCACTTGTACAGTGTGCATTAGTTATGTGACCTTTATAAAAGGAGAGGGCAGCACAGGTAGGAGCTTCCAGGTGCTTTCCCACTGCTGCCATCCTTATCGAAGTTCTGGGTTGGTGTCAGACACTTATTTTTCGGTTGAGATCTAACCTTATCCACACATTGGCCCATTTTGGTTGTGGTGCTTACCATAATTGGTGAAGGATAGTTTCTCACATACTGAGAAACGTGAGAAGCTCACATTTAACTCCACAGGCTGCTGCATGTGGTTCCTGAACAGAGGAGAGGAATGATGCTTGGGGGTTTTCTACAAGTGAAGGGCCTAGAGACAGATGCTATTTCTCATCACCACACCAAAGGATATCTATAGATCCTGATTGCCAGAGCTCCACTCAGTTCTCTGCAGAGCAACATCAGCAGATCTCAGACATTGCAGAGAGGTTGGTGTCACTGGGGACACAATTACAAGGGAAATGGTGGGTGCTCAGTAACTAACAGATGGGTTTGGGGGAGGATATCTTGCTCTGGTGCGTGAAGCATTTCAAGAGGTTGATTTGAATGACTACCACCACATGTATTTCAGCTGCTGTCATAGAGCAGCTGGTGTATTGTCAACTTGATCTTTTAATTTTGTTTGTTTGTGGTGTTTTTTGGGTTTTTTTTTTTTGGTAGACTTTTTAAGAAGTAGAGATAATGGAAGAGTTTTTGTTGATCTGGATGAGTTGTACTTCATCCTCGTCGTGGAGTAAACATTGCTATAGTGAGAGATGTTTACTACTTAGAACCCTGTGTTTCACACTCTGAGGTTTCCTGTTAAGTGGGAAAACAATTTTCCCTTCAGTAGTGGTCACTGCATTCTCTGAGCATAGCGGGTAACATTGTCAGGAGTTGTTTTTTTTGCAGTAAGAAGCAAGAATAGAGTGTATTTCAGCCTTCCTAGCCCTGGAAGGTAGATTTAGGTTTATAGCCTCTGTTGCTGTTACTATGGTTGTTGCCTTGGGAAGGCTGCTTACCCTTGCTGTGCTCCCAGCTGATGTCTAATGGTGGAGGGGGGGGGTGGTTCCATGTTCTAAGCATTCATGACGATGCTCTGAGAAGTGCTTTGGGATCCTGACAGAGGACATAAGCACCAGAATTCAATTAATTGCTTTCTTCTTCCTCCAGGCATTTCACAGGTGGCTTCCATCCTTGAGTCCAGGTAGCACCAAGGTCATAGTGACTGGCAAAGACAGCCTAACAGCGAGCTTGGTCAACATCGTCAGCTTTGACCTTCTCAGCAAGATGGACAAGCAACTTAAGAGCACTTTCCAAGTAGTTATTATTGTAAGTGGAATACTAAAATTTTGAAGTTAATTGTATGCTGCAAATGGGGTAGCCTTTGTGTTGTACAGCAGAGAAGCGCGAAGTGGGCCTCATTTGGGATTTAAAATATCTTGTAATTGTGGCTGTGATCATAGCTCTTCTCCTGAGTAGAAGCAGGATGTTTCTCTGAAACCTTTTGAGATAACTAGTAGAGTTTAATTCCTTTTTGATTCCTGAGGCTGTGTTTTCTCTTTTACTGGTTTCTAGCCTCTCTGGTTTCACTTTGGTTGGGCATGCTCTCTACTGGAGAGCAAAGTGTTTAATGCGGTGTGTCAATAACAGTAGTCTTGGAATTGTACCTTCTGGAGGAGATGGGACTTCAGGGTGATGTTAGTGTTTATCTGGTAAAGCAGATAGCCTCTCAACATTAAGTATGCGGGTAAAACATCAAAAAATCTTCCTTTGCTTGTGTTCCACTGACAATCTGCATTATCTCCTTTGATCACTTGTATAACTTATTTTGTGAATTACTTGGAATCCATTTTTTAACCTTTTACAGAGCCATGGTAAAAGGCATTTTTCTAGATTTCAGTTACTAAAAATTCAAAACATCTAGTGTTTCAGATCCACCTTGGATCAATAGAGACCAAAAGTGTCTACGTAGCTTATTATGGGTGTTTGATGTTCTCAGTCTAGTTTTCAGCGCACACATGCACTTTGTCTCTAAGATCATGACAACTGGAACATAATAATCCTTTTGTTTCTCAGCATCAGGTGGGAATGTGGCAATAGATGGAGTTATTTGGAGACCAAAGTACTCATGGGGGAGTTGATTATTTTTTTTTAATTTTTTTTTCCCCCTACCCTGTCTCTGACAAGACGTTCTGTCAGGGTGGAAATACGGATTGTCAGTTTCGTGTGCTGGTGCTTGAAGTAAAAGGAATTGGGCTCTAGGGCTACTGTCCTGGAACCTTTTACCAGCCCTGAGCTGACAGATGTTATTTCTGTGTGTTTATAGGGCTTTGTATGTGTTTTTGCAGATGAGAATAGTTCTACTGGGTGCTGAGATTCCCTGGTTTTTCTTCCAATCTTCTTTTGATGTCTGGGAACATTACTGTAGCTTATGTGTTAATCAGGAGGGAGGAGGCTGTGCCTGAGAGGCTAAGCAGCTGTATTGCCTTTGCATGCATGGTTGCTTGCTCATCCACACATGAAGAGATGAGAATGTACCCTTGGAGGGCCCCGATTACTTTTTTGTGTCTTAAGTTCTGCCTTGCTATAGCAGTAGAAATGAAGCCTGTTTGGGGGTGATGTCTCAAGTAGGAGGCTATTATCCACCTGGTGAGCCCTATCAGCAGAACAGTTGGATCCTAATTAGATTTCTTTTTTTCCTGGTCGTTTTCATTAACCCCTTATTTAGGGAAGTGGCACTGTATAGGCCTCCTGTGTTTGCTGCATTTAAGGGACACATAGGGGCAAATGAGTATCGGTGGTGGAGATAATGTACCTCTTTCTCATTCCCTCTCCAGCCCCCTCCACTCACTTGTTTGCAACCATTTGAGATTCATGGCTTTAAGGTTTCATTTCTGTTCCATTTGCTTGCAGCTGCAGGTTTGAATGTAGGAAGCCTGCTACTCCCCCATGCTGTCTTTTCATTTAGAATTTGATGTGACTATCCCAATGCTTGAAGTATCCTCTGGATGATAGGTTTGTAATATTAGGTAGCTGAGAATATTGGGGATTTGTTCTGTAGCCTGAAGTTGGACTATGGATCAGAACTGTCTTCACTTTCATACTTGTTTTGTTTCAGGATGAATCTCATTTCCTAAAGAACATAAAAACTGCACGATGCCGAGCTGCCATGCCTCTACTCAAGGTGCGTATGCTGGGTGCCAAACCTTCAGCAGCTCAGGTCAGGCTCCCAAAGCGGTGTTGCTCCATTTGTCTGGTTTAGGAGCCAACAGCTGAATTCTGACGTTGTGCAAGTGGAAATCCAGGTCATGTTGTACATCCAAGAGCAAAATTTGTCACTGGCCCAGCCAGTTGTTTCCATGCAAATGTTAGATGGTAAGACCTAACAAAAGAACTTTAGAAGCTCCCTTGAACTAATTGTGGTACTGCCACTAATGAGTTTTGTGGTGATGGCAAAAAGGGAATGTCAAAACTTACTGCACGTATTCAGGGAGAGTAGAAAGAACATAGTAGTGTCAACGTAGCTTGTTTAATGGAACTTCTTGGCACTTCAGTTACTTCTTGGCACACGAAGAGCTGCTGTATATCAAAATGACATTACCTAGGTCCTGTCCTTGGATTTGGTTTTGGACTCGACTCTGTTACTGCAACCATCCAATGTATCTGTGTGACTAGGGTTCAGGAGCACTCACGTTGGTTAAATGTACGGAACTAGTAGGAAATGGCAGAACGTGAGGTTAGCAAGACAAGTGGCCCACAGAAGGGAGGCAATATTCTAGTATGAGATAACAGGAGAGATGTAAATTTTAATGTCTGCTTGTTGTTCCACGATCAAAGAAATCAAACTCCCTGGTAGCCGCTAGCAGATTAAAGTTACGAGTATTTTCTAGGCACTGCAGAGTCTGTACATTAGAACAAGGTAAACACAGTTCCTATTCAGCAATTAACAGAAGTGTGTGTAAAGAGAAAATCTGATTGTGATGGCTTTATAGCAACCAACTTTTATAAGCAAGTTAAGGGGAAGCTGAAAGTAGTTGTCCTTGAATAACTTCATTGTTCTCTTTAAAGGCCTGACTCTTGTCTTCTCTTGGCTTTCAAAGTACTTCATGCTTTTTAATGTTTGGAAACTAAGTAGGAGGTCCAATTTTATGAGCAGTTTGAAGTACAATAATTAGGGTGTATGTCTGAAAATGGAGGAAAATAACAAATTTACCTCATTGCAAATGCTCAAAAAGCAGTCTTATCCTTTCCTACTTGTACCTTTGTAAGGATTAGCTTGTCAAAATTATTTGCAGGCTACAAGATACGAGAGTGAAAGATGGTAGCTGTTAAGCGGAGGTTAATTGCCTGTATGCACTTACTGAGAATTTACAGTTTTATACTGTCACATCATGGGTCTTGGAAAATTGAGAACTGGTGCTTCTGAAACTGAATTTCTGTCTTCTGAAAGCATTAAGAGTTGCATGTTTGTATCATGCATTATCTGACCTGCAAACACCATACAGAACCAGATGTTTCGTGTTAGATGTTCAGGTAAATTGTATTTTCCTGCTTGCTGACTATAACTTCTGAAGTGAGTATTTACTGTAATAGCCGCTCTTCTGCCCTCCTTGCTTTCCAACGCAGGAGTTTTGCTGTAAAACTAGCCCCTTTGGCAGCTTTGTCTCCAACTACTAGTGAGTGATGCTGTGTTCACTACTGGCACAGCACATTGCAGCAATGCTTTCGTATTTGAAAGAACTGGGTTTGACAACTCTGCTGTGTCGTCTTTACAGTAAATAGTCAATGGGGTAAAAATTGGGAGTATTTTCAGTAGTTTACATGATACTTTGAGGCTGTTGAATAAGAGGCATTGATAAACATGCTGCTGAGGATAATGTTCTTGCTTTTGCCTCCTTTATGTTAAAGGGATTAGAGCAGTACTGGGGCTCTGAGAAGAGACCAAAAAAGCTGTATCCATAGGGAAGCCCCTCATAGGTAACACTGCTTCTAGCACCTGAGGCCCTACGTTAAGGTCACAGTGTGAAGCTGTGCTGGTGCCATAACCAGAGCCCCTGGAGCCAGTCGGTGCCTTGTCTACCTTCTAAGCTTTGCCACTTCTATCTGGTGTTAATGTTATATTACTTTAAACTTTATGAAATTGCCACAGTTGCTTACATTTCTTACAAGATTCTCAACATCCTAAAGCATTGAAGCTTAGCCTTGCGCTGGCTTTTGGGGACAGAAAAAGGAAAAAAAAAAATCCACCAAAGCAATGTGATCCTTGGTCCTCGTATGCTACAAAGATTTATGAGTCCATAATGACACTGGACAGATCTAAGTTAAATTGTTTCTGCGCCTGAAATGTTTCTGTCACTTCCATCTCTACTTAATGGATTCTTTTTATCTTGATAGAATCTGCTCTTGTGACTTCTCCATTTGAATAATAAGTAAAATATAAAAATTGTTGCGAGTGTTTAGACAGAACTGCACAATAATCAGATTAAATCAATACATTCATAACAAAGATGACTTACCTTGGATATTAATTTTGAATCTTCCTTCTTAGAGCCAAGCTGAATTTTCACCTCTGAAGTATTTAACCCATGGTTACAGCATTTAAAGCCCCATTTTAATTTTAATATCTGACATTGACCAGTTTTCAAAATGAAGTGGTATTTTTAGCCACTCAATAATTAATCTTTTCCTGCTCTTTTGTATATATTGTGGAGCAAGTGTGGTACGGAATTATCAAGTAGAACCATGTATTAAACATGTGGCCTCAGTTTGTCAGTTGGGAACTTCTAGACTTTTTTTTAATATTAAAAACCCACAAACTCTCTGTGTGTGCCGTATTTGGTGTGTGTTATTCAGTATCTTTTGTGACATGCTTAGCTGCTACCCTGACAGAGATTTAGGAGTTTTGCTTGGGACAGTGGGAAGCGTGACCAGAAAGACTTCTAAGTGCACTTTTATAATGGCTGAATGTATGCAGTGACCACACTGGCTACCTGGTAGCTTGCCTCAGGTTGCCTTTAGTTTGGAGTAAGTATATAAAGGCATGTTATTCCCAATGTATTGTTATTGGACAAAACTTCGAGAGGAACTTGTAATTACACAAACAGTGAGATAGAGCGAGCTGAAATAGCAGCAAAGTGTTTGGGCCAGATTTCTTACTCCCTTCACTTGTACATGGGGGAGAACACTTCATCCGCCTACATGGGACCAGGTGGCAGAGTTTGTACACATTCTGTGCACATCCCTGCAAAATTATGGAGGCGGATGGATTGAAAGCCATAGTAGAAAACAGTTCTTTGATGTTTTGGCATGTGGCAAAAATCCTGCTTTCAAGCTTAGCCAGCTTTTGCGCTGGCCACTCTGTGCCAGCAGCTGCATGAGATCTGTCCCCAGCTTCAGCATCTCTTGTGGTACTCAAGAAGGCTCAAAGTGGTCCCTTTGTCTTGTTTCCACGCACAGCAATATGAGAATACTCTCATACTGTTGGGCTTTGGTTGAGTCACCATTTTCACACCTGGTTTGTCCCTGCCCCTAATCCAGAGCTGTGGCAACCAGTAATGGGACCTACTTGTCACCTTGCTATTTTCTTTAGTTCTCATGATTAGGAACAAGTTCTTGAGTGTACTGACAATATTAGTTTTTCCCTTTCCCTCCGCCCTGCATCTGCCTCCCTCAGAGGCAGAAAATGTCACGGTGTTACATCTTTTGTAGGCATTTTGTTTTTTTCCTTACAAGATTAGGCTGGTCTAGAGACGTGAGCATAAGAGAGGGGGTATATGTGCTATCAATATCCATAAACCAGCAAAGCCCCAAGGGTGTAGATGAAGAGGAAACAACAAAATGGAAGTTTTTCACTGATCTGTGGTGGGATCTCTTGAGGACTGAAGTGAAAAGGATTCTACATCCTTCGACCAGCCAAAGTGCTGCATGGTCTTTGTTCTTCTGTAATTGCATGGAGTATTGCAAGGCAGTGGAAACTGGGGAAGGTCCCAATGGAACATGGATGAGTTTTTTGGAAGCAAGACAGTAAGTTTTCAGTGAAGAATTGGGTTAGAAACTGAGAAATAAAAAGTATCTAATCAAAGATTCCAGTAGCATAAAATGGTCTTATGTCTGCTGTGCTCCCTATGGGCTTTGTTCCACAACATTTGGGTAGTATTACTAATGTGATTGTTCCTATTGAGCTGCTGTTCAGGTTAATAGCATGATGCACATACTGATGTCTGCAGGGTTAAAGGTCTTTGCTTCTATTATGGAAGTCCAAACACATGGTGTGGCTGGAATCTAATATCTTTGTGCTTGTTTTTATAAAGAGTTGCTTTAAAATAATAGAGGGAAATAGGTCAATATTGAAGGTAGAAGGTGAGGAGGGAACACAAAAATCTCCCTTACCAGTGGGAAATAAATAGCAGCTGTCTTTAGGCACTACAGATTCATATGGATTGGATAAATAAGCCTTTGCTTGTTGTCATCTGCTGAGAGAAGGAACTTCATCTTGAAATTGGAGAAGCTCGGGGCCCTCAAGGCTGCATCTTCGGATCTGCTGTTACCTTCTAGTTTCCCTTCCTTCTCAAAAGAGGGAGGTAGTGTAATTTGTTTTGGCCACAGTTGACCATTGCCATTTGATACACGTTCTCTGTCTAGATGTCGTTTAAGAATAGGGAAAGACATTTATATTTTTTGGAATAACCACTGCAGGATCATCTGATGAAATGCAGAGACTTATCTATCTTACCCAAGTACAGAAGCAGAACAACACAGCTGCAACCCCTTCCCTTTATCAAATCTTCTATTTCATCAGGTGATTATCTCTATTATATTATGACCACTCTCACATTTTTCATTTCACAGGATAAGATATTCTTATGCTAAGCAGTTCAAAATGACAGAGTAAGCAAAAACTGGGGACACAGGTAGTTGTACAGCCAGAACCAGCCACACTTATTTAAAAAAGTATGTCAGTCCGTTAGCATATGGCAGAGCTCATGCTGAGAAATGCATTTAACACAGAGACAATCATTGTATGTTAATGAGGCTCTTTGCATGTTCAATTATTTTTTGTGGCATACCTCCTCCTCCTTACCTACTCCCCTTCAATTCAGTTGGGTGTTGGGTTATGATCTCTAAAATAAGTGCCATTGGGGGTTACCATTTCATAAATTATTCTTTGACTTTCTAAAGTGACATTTGTAAACGTTGTCACAGCTGTGGAATTCATTCTGGCTGGTGCATTGTGCGTGCACCACTCATGTTACTTAGTAAATGAGAGCCACGGAACAGGTTTCCACTGGTCAACTCATTGTCATAGTTCACTTCAGCAGTCTCAAAAGAAAGCAGCTGTAAGAACACTCACAAGGACACACGAGAGAGAGGAATGCTTCTGGAGAAGATTGAACTTCATACCTAAATTCTAGTGACCAGCTAAAGTTAGTTCTTCTATGTGGAAATAGGTATCAATTGATTACAGACCTGTTTTTTCTAGAAAGTCCTTGCTGGTCACTGTAATCTTACTTTCTGTGCTGTTGTTCCATGTTATTCTTATAGACCTCGGGGAAAAAAAGGGTAAGTTCTCACTTTTGACAGAAAAGAAGGTTCAGCAGGAAACAAGCAATCATCAGCAGAGACTTTTCTGCAGGAGCAAATCTTTATTGGCATCTATTCAAAATGAGTTGCCACTAGAAAAAAGAGATGTGAATCAAAGCCATTTCTTTAATTCAGAATTTAAGTAGGCTTTCAACACTAAGAAACTTGTCTTTGAGGATTACTTTTTTTTCTTTTCTCTCTTGGGCTCTTCTGTCATGGAATTTAAAATGGAAGGTACCTTGGGGATTATTTAGACCACCTATGTTTCACACAATTCTCTGGAATTAATTTCTTCAAGATCTTCACAGCTCTTGTGGAGCTAGTGTCTTTTGAGGTTTTGTTTTTTTTTTGGTGTTTTTTTTTTTTTACTGTTGTTTTTACTCCTCTATTTGTTTAAAAAGGTTAATTATAGAAGATGTATCACAGCCCTTGGAAAGCGCTTGCAGTTGTTAGATAACCTAACTGTTCAAAATTAAGCTGTGCACAGCAAAACAGTGGCTGGACAAGTTTAGAATTCAAATAACCTGTAACTTCATCATTCTCTCTCTTGATACCTACTTGGGGTTGGGGAAGGAGCCTAACTAATTCTTTTGGCTACTAGAGAATAAGTCTTCTAAGTTTGTCTCATGTAGCTCCTGGGGAGCACCCTCCAAAGAGGAGGAACCTGAAGAATGGCATAAAACCCTTCAAGACAGTCAGGTTTATGTTGCACTTAGTATGTCCTTGGTCTGAGTGAACTTGCTTTAGCTTGATCCGGAGATATTTTAAGTGAGCTGTCTAATTGCATGACCTTCATGTTGTCTTTTACCTATCAGTGGCCTTTTGTTAGTCCAGGAGGAAAAAGTTTAATTTGGAGGTTTCTTGCACATGTGGGACCAACTTGTCTTGTGTTTCAGCAGATTTCTCAGGGTGGTGTCAGTTTACTCCTCAAAGGTCTCTGCAAGGCATCAGATACTGTCTAGGTTCTGCTCAGTTGTCCCTCACTGTTACCTTAATCTTAAAAACTGACCTAATTTCTGCTTTATCACTTTGTTTCCTTATGGGATCTGGTATCTTTGGCCTCTGTGACTCCTCCCTCTTTTTGAGCAGCCTAGGCATCTGTCTTGTGTGAATTAACTCTCACCTTCCGACATGTCCAAAGGTTTGACCTCTCCTCTTGTTTAGTTCAATAAATATCCTGCTCTTTTTACATGTTTATGGGAATTGTCTGATTCTGGGGATGATCACATTTCCTTCTGATCTGTTTAGTAGGGATGGAAGGAGAAGGCAAGTCCCACCTTGATTACAACCTATATATAAATATTTGATAAAGTGTCCTGAAATTAATTTCCGGTAGCTGATCTGTGAACTCTTTTTCCACCAGATTTGGTTGGTGAGTGGATGAATCAGCTGAATAGATTTGGGTGACTGGTAGATCTCAGTGAAACGATAAAAGAATTTAATTTTCTTTTTCATTTAAATGTGAATGAGCTGTTGGTACAGGTGTCACTCAAGAATCTCTTTGTTATTTTAATGAACCTGCATTAAACCATGCAGGAAATTGCAAGGCATTTGTAATTTAACTACTATATGTGAATTTACAGCAGTAGAAATTCACAGCTCTGATCTAATAATAGAATTAGATGATAATGGAGGTATGAGGATAGAAATGCATCTTGAAGGCTTTTATGTCTATAGTATAATTTTTTTCCCCACTTTTTGGGAGCACCTGCTTTAGATACAGGTTTCCCACCCCACCCCCTTCCTGTCTCCCCTACAACACGTGTTTTATAATCTTCTTACATGATTCATATTTATTAACTTGTGTTCTAGCATCTAGCCAGCTGTGCCTAGACTCACCATGACTGTCAAGCGGACATCTTCTGGTCCTGCTTCACACAGCTTCATCTTTCTTTCCCTGCTGGTAGAATTTAAAATGAAAAAAAAAAATGAACAAAATGTAAGAAATCTGAATCCTACTTCCCTGGATATCTTCTGCTTTTATGAGGAAGACAGTCTGTTTATAGCTCACTGTGCCACGTTTATTACCAGAGAGTTTCTTTTGGATGTGAGGATGTACCTGCAAGGGTGTGTCATTTTCCTGTGACATCTGATGCCAAATGAAAGGTTGAGTCAGGCACAAGATATTAACTTGTCTAGTGGGTAAATGCCAATTCAGAAAGTACTGTCATAAAAATTTATGTATGTCCCCTTCCCTTACAGCATGTGGTTGATGAATAATAAACAGTATGGTTTGTCCTGCTTCCTACAAGTGTTAAGCGCTGTCCCTGAGTCCGTAGCACTGTCTTCAGGCAGTGAAGGCTGAAAGTATCTGTGGAAGGTCAAGTACTCTTCTCTTTAGGTGCTTGGACAATGGCTCTGGGATTTTCTTTCAGGACTGGGGATGACTTCTTAGCAGATTCTGCTTATACTGTAAGCTGTATGGTAATTATGCTCCATTTTGCTTTCCCAGGCTGCCAGGAGAGTGATCTTGCTTTCGGGAACCCCTGCCATGTCACGGCCCGCAGAGCTCTACACGCAGATCATGGCAGTGCAGCCGGCCTTCTTTCCACAGTTCCACTCCTTTGGGCTACGCTACTGTGATGCCAAGAAGGTACTTCAGTGGGGGGAGTGGCAGACTGGGACTCTGCAAACAGCATTTTATGTGGAAGTTTTTTCTTGCCTTCCTTCTGTCTCGTATTACCTCGTTTTTGAGAAAATCTCACTGCAGAGTAACATTTTGAAAGCTTTCAACGTGAGAAGCTCTAGGTGCGGCAGTGGTGGGCCTGAGATGTGAAAGTGGTTATTCTCTGTGTCATGTCAAAATCTGCCCTGAAAGCCATGGAAGTAAAAAGCTGGGGAAAAAAAAAAAAAGAAAAGGAAAAAAAAAAAAAAAAGCTGTAGCTGGGGAAATAAGGGAAATGAGTTTATTCTAAAAAGAACTTGCCCCCAGAGTGTTTGAAGTGGGCAGAGTAAATCTGGGGCCTTTGGGCAGCTACAAGTTTAAGCTAATTGATTAAAAAAAACAATCCCCAAACCAGTTTCTAATCTGCTTTAGTGACTGTTCAACAAAGTAAGGTCTCAGCTGCTTGGGATATTGAATTTCATACCTCCAGGTAAGTGAAAAATGAAGACTTATAGTCCATCTCTGCATTCCACCCTCTTCTAATTCAGGAAATGGATGTGGTCCTTAGCATATCTTGAAAATAAAAAAAATAAATCAACTTCTCTTATCTCTGACAGCTGCTCAGCAGTGGTTTCAATGGAGTCATTGAGTCCAACCACTGTAAGATCTTGGCTTTGCAGGAAGCCAGCAATTGCAGCCATGATGGCAGGTGTCTGCCTTGCTCTCAACGTATGGGCAACTTGTCTGGCTTGGATTTGCCATCTCTAGGGTAGAACACACATTGCTAGGAGGAGAGCTTTTGCTGCTGCCTGTTGTACGAGGAGGCTCTAGGATCTTCTGTGTTGGTTGCATAGACACAAAAAGGGAAACCAAATTTCCCCCAAGTTCTCATTTGGAGCAGGAGCTCTCTAATCTGCCTTGCCCTCCAGTTCCTCCAGGACAAGCACGTAGCAGTTGGCTTGTGGCATGGAATAGCTTGGCAATGTGAGCATGGACTTGTAGCATGTGAACTTGCTTGCTCTGCTTTGTTCTTGAGTATCCGTTTCACTTCTTGTGCTGCATTTTCTGTAAGACTGGGCAATAACTTTCAGCAGAGTGGTTGCAACACCAGATGACCATTTCAATGCTCAAAAATCTTTACAGAAGAACTGAACGTCGTCAGTGTACGCCATAAATATAGTTATAGCTATTTGTAGGGCTTTTGTGTGTGTTTTCTCTGTTTAGGGTAGCTAACATATGCCAAGTTTCCATCAAGATGATTCATTCATACTCCAGTCTTGTATAAAGTTCTCAAGTCCCTTTTTTCCTAGATCTGGAAGCCCTCTTTTACTTTCATTGCTAGTGTAGTGCTGTGTGTGTCCAAACATGCAAGCTAGATGAGCATTTCATGGGCTTTGATACTCATATGCTGCTGCCATTGATGAAAGTAAGGTCATTTAGCATGCGGAGTCACAAACACAGAGCTTGAGTTCTAGCAGATGACATCCATCCACAGTAGGAATCATATGGAGGGAGAGGGCCACGTCTTCTCCTGAGCTTCATTATCTTTGTTGAAAGATTCCTGTCTGAGCAGTGGCCAGAATGCTTCCTAGAGGGAAATTAAGAGATGCAATTTAATCTCATTGGTTTTCTGCAGTAAAAAGGAAAGTTGAATTGCAACATGTGAATCTAAATAGGTTTGGAGCTCCATAAACCCTTTGAGGGTGAAGTTCTGCATGACTAGCTGTTGCTTCAATTACCAGACGTGAAACTCAGGTAAGATGTTGAATTGGATAAAAGAAATAAAATTGTTTTGCACGATCCAGGTTGTAACAGTGTATTCTGTGTAAATGAGTTTTCAACCTACAGTGAAACTCAGCATGGAGGTCACAGTCTGTATCAGCTTCCCTTCAAAACCTCTGCAGGGTTTCTAGTACAATTTTGTTTCTCAGTTTGACCTGCCTCTACTAGACAGTAGAACATTACTGGTCTTCTCAGTGCTCGCCTGGGACATTTTGCTGCAGTTAATGTCAGTAAATGATAGCGTGAACCTAGAAAGAATTTGGTTATTTAGAGAAGAAGTGGGGCTGCTGGCAATGAAGAGATGTGGATAGTATTACAGGAAAAAATGGGGCTGCTGAATATTGAGTTCTGATAGATCCACTCAGCAATGAGTAAATTAAAAGGTGTTTTGATGATTGTAGTTGTTCCCTCATGACTGTAGTATGTCCCTCATGTTCCTTTTTGCAGCTCTAACCTGAGATTGTGTTAGGAGTTATATCCTCTCTAAAGAACTCTTGTGGTACTTCTGCTGTCATTACTTAAATAGGTTCTTCTTTCTGTCCTGAAAGTGGCAGCATTATGAGTGGGGATGGAATTGCGCAGAAACAGAGAGGTTGTGCAAGGCTTTTGGAGATCTGTCAGGATAAAAGGTGCTATGTAAAAATGTTTTG
The DNA here is from genome assembly GCF_001431845.1 of Calidris pugnax. Lineage (NCBI taxonomy): Eukaryota > Metazoa > Chordata > Aves > Charadriiformes > Scolopacidae > Calidris > Calidris pugnax. The sequence goes on from NW_015090990.1 coordinate 1,965,893, forward strand.
ATATTAATAGTAAATCTGATTGCGTTATAAGATTTAAAAAAATTGAAAAACCCTGAACCGTTCAATTTAAAACTAAAACCTGACTAGTTTCTGTTTGAAGATAATAGATTTTATGACAGAAAATTGCAAATACCTGGCAGATGTGATTAGAAAAGATATAAAATAAAAGTTTATCATTTTATAATTCAACCTCCCAGCATCTTTACTCTTAAAAATGCAGCAAGTGAAATGTCACCTGCTTATTTACAAAATATCTCAAGTCTGTTTCCCAAAATACATGCTGTGAATTCATTTTTCAAACTGGGTGAAGTTGGCAAATATTAAATAATTTCTATCTGAGCACATGCTCTGAATTTGTAAGAGTTTGGCAGCTTCTGCTAACGCTGTAATAAGTTTACTGACTCATGTAAGATGCTGTAACACTTTGGTAAGAAAATCACAGTTGGAAGCATTTGTTCTGGAATGATATGGATCAAAGCCAGATGTGTATTTTGGCAAAATAACTGTTCCTCTTTTTTCTCTCTCTCCTTTTCCACAATAGGATATACTAAACTATGTTTTAGTAATTCCAAAAATAATAATATTTTTTATCACTAGCTAGGTGCAGTACAGAACTAGCATGTTTCTTTGTTTGCAAATTGTTCCAGCAACAGTCACCATAAAAGAAATATAGTAATCTGAACATACTGGAGGGATTCTGCCCATATATGCTTTTTAATGTGACACTAGATAGCATATTGGCTCTGTTCATGCCTTGTTCTTTCAATTACGATGATGTTACTTCTCTGAAATGGACGTGGACACTAAACATATGTATTACTTGTTATGGAAGTGGAAAGTGGAAAAACATGGGGTGCATGAGTAGAATGAGGTAGCCTGAGTTGTTCAGGCTCCATAGCAAGTCTTGCTCTGCAGCCTGGTCAGCGTTGATCCCTGCTGCTTAGCTACCAGCACACTGAGTAGCGTGGGCTGAGGGCTTACGGGGCTTCTTGGTTCCATACTTCTGCTCTGCTGGGTCCACACAGCCTGAAGAGATGCAGCGAGGTCAGCTTTCCTGCAGCGTGCCTGAAGCTAATAAACCCATCTAGACTTGAGCCAGCTCTGCTCAGACTGGAGGGATGTATCTGCATTGCACTCCTGGTTTCAGGGAAGCAGAGCAGTAATACCCATGTTGCTTCTTGAGGGCTTGGCTTCCATCCAGGTGGGCTTATTACCTCTAGCTGTGTACCACTGTGCTGCTGTCAGAGCTGGAGTTTTAACTCTACAGGATCCAAACTGGCATTGGGTCTAGGGTTTGAATTGTTTCCAAATTTAATGAACCAACTATAGATAATCAGATGCTACCATAATTATGTAGGAATAGATTAAGCCAAATCGGTTTTAATGGTGGCCAAAAGTGCCAGGATACTAAGTCAGTTAAAGGTTCCCATCTATTCCCACCAGGGCAATAGAATTGCAGAATGTCCTGTTATGTCTCAACCTGAAGTAGGAATGTTCGCTTCCAGATATCAGAGAGGTCTTAATTGCTTATAAGCTCTTTGATTCCTACTCTTTCTGTCTCCTAGCATGTTCTCATCCCTGTTCCATCGAAGCACCATCCCTTAATACAGTCAGTAACACGACTAACCTCATGGCTGGTATGACTTATTTTTTGTCTTATGCCTTCCACAGGAGGATGGAGGGTGCAGTGGATTCTTTGGAGCTTTTTCCTATTTTACTTCCATTTCTGTGTTGCAGCAGGTTTCTCTTGGGGAAGGCAAATAAAAGATGTATAGATTTTTAAGGTTAAATCTATTTTAGCTATTAATGTGGCTCAATGGGAGTGGAGCAGCAGATCAAAGAAGTTGGTGCTGAGGCTTTTCATGTCTCCATTATATGCAATTTAAGGTTTACGTATACATATGTAGGGGGTTACTTTGGGTTGTTGTTCCAGGACTGAAGATTGTATTTTTGGCTTTTTTGGTGACACTGCCAGTAAGACTTGGAATTAGAGCTGTGAGGAAGATTTCCCCTCCCCCTTGCCTTGGTTTTCAGTATTACAGTAGCTGTATTTCAGATATTTATTTGTGAAACTTCAGCAGAAAGGCGTCTCTTTATCCTTTACTTCAGCATAAAAACCTTATCGGTCTCCTCTCCAAAAGAAAGATGTTTCTTTTGGGGAATGTACCAATTTTGATGCCACCGTTTGTCAGCTTTGTTGTCCTTTCCCAGAGAACAAATGATAGGCCATAGGGTTACTGGTAGAAGTGATGAGCTGAGACTAATTGCACACAAGATTTTGGAGGATTGGGCAGGTTCAGAAGCAAGTGCTTCAAGGGAGGAGTAATGAAGGTTTTGTTCAGAGGAGCTTTCAAGTGATGGTGCTTTGAAGAGACAATGTTTGGAGTGATTTTATTTTGGGCCACAATTTATTTACGGTTTGCTTGAGTCTGGGCCAAACATGGTAATGGCAGAAACAGAGCGTGTCAGGAAGCAGATCAAGAGACAGGTCACAGTGGAAAAATGGGCAATTTTGACCTAGCATTTACTAGGCATGTCAGACAAGTGTAACATCTCTGTGAACGCATTTGGGTTAAGGCTGTTTGTCCTCACACTGTTAAGATTTTTGTCTCTCTCTGCTTAAAGCCGAGGTAAATGTGTGTGCACAGAGCTGCAGTGGGTGCTGTCAGCCTGCCCAAAGCTGCAGGGGGAGAGCAGAGCAGGAGCACAGCACCTTGCCGTGCGAGGATGGATACGAGGGTGCAGTGCAGTGGGAGGAATCCCTACCTTTCTGCATAGTCCTCTTCCCTGCACCTCCCTGAGCACTTGTAGATAGGAAAAAGGGATGTTTGTCAGTAACCTTCTTGAGGTTGGGTGGATTAGTTTGTACACTTCTGTCTTACTGCCATTTTTGTCAGATCTCCCTTCCTACTGACCATTAAGTTCTTGGCTTGTCCAGCTTCCCTGGAAGTTAATTCTACTCTTGGATTGCCTGGGGACCAGTCTTTTGTATGTTTGACACTGATAACTGCTTTGATCTTTCCCAGATGCCATGGGGTTGGGACTACTCTGGATCATCCAACTTAACTGAACTGAAAATTTTGCTGAAAGAGTCCATCATGATCCGACGTCTGAAATCAGATGTGCTTTCCCAGCTCCCAGCAAAGCAACGCAAAATGGTTGTGGTGGCTCCTGAAGGCATCAGTGCAAAGACCAAAGCTGTCTTGGCAGATGAAGCAAAGAAGATGACCAAAGGATATGACAGTGTAAGTCAGAAACTATTTTCATGATGAGCCAGTGGTATTTCAGGTACCTTTATTTAAAAACATCAGTGGTACTGATAAAAAAACTAGTACCCTGAGTTCCCAGGAAGGTCAGAGCCACACCTCATGTGAATGTACAGTTTTAAATGAACGTACAACACAATCAAAACAGCTCAGCTTTTTTTCCTTTTGATTTATGTGGTCTACTTTGTCCTTTTGTGTGAAATACCGTTTCCTCTCTCTTTCTTCCTCTCTCGTTAGTCCTTTCTAATTGTCTTTTGTGCCTCCTGCCTCTGTACTTACTCTTCTATCTTGCCTTATAATCCTATTCACCCTACAAACACAGCCTTGGTGAAGCTGTGTTGTGAGCACAGTGGTAGCCAAAAATGTGAAGAGTGTATTTTAATTTTTTTTTTGTTTGTTCTTCTTGTATGGGTAGCAAATGCATGTTGTAGGCTCCTAGGTTGCTAATACAGTTCTGCAAGAACTTAAGATTTTTTCCTTGCCATTTTAGTTGGGGAATGCTTTCTCAACTAAAACTATGTTTGTGATGTGCTTGTCATCCAACTTGTAGGAGTTGAGTAGGAGGTAGGAAGGGAGGTGGCAGAAATAGGAGTGAGTATCTGCCATGCCCGGTGGCGAGTAGGAGACTTTCCCCTCCAGTCCCCTTTTGTTGTGCATTTTTAGGCTGATATTTTTTCCTAGTAAAGTGTTTATTGGCAGCCTCAGATATCCCTGATCTGTAAGCGAGAAGGAGAAAAGGCATTTCTGAGACTCATGCTTGTTTATCTTTCTCTCTGCAGAAACAACAGGAGAGGGAAGCTCTTTTTCTCTTTTACAACAGAACGGCAGAAGCTAAAATCCATTCAGTTGTGTAAGCTGCATGTCATTACTTCATTCTTGCCTAGTAAAATGTGTTTGTCCGCTGAGAACAGGAAAACGGTGCCTTAGAGATAACAGTGCAGGGACATGAAGCATAGCCTCAAGCCAGCTTAGGAAAAATTGATTTTAATTACAATGCACTAAACATTTTCTTCTCTCAGAGGTCGTAGGCTGAGTAAGTCCTCTGATTTCATTCCAGATTTGGATCTAGACTGTCATTTGAACCATCTAAAATTACTTGGTGTTTGCAACTTGGATCAAGTTCCCTGGCCTAGACCATATTTCAATTTAAGGAGTAATGAAACTAAAAAGTATTAACAGAATTTAAGAAAACAAATGCTGCAGTCCTGCTGCAGCAGGAACCACGAGCCAAAAAGTGAATGAGATGGACTGAGCTTCAGTTATAGCGTGCACTAAGGATGTCACAGCCCCTGCTGAAGTTCTTGGCTTTTTCACAGAGCTCACATGGGACCTCAGAAGGAAAAATTTTCTATCATAGGTGTGCTCTTAACTCTACCTTCCCTAAGAGTAATTTCCTTTTGTGGCTTTCTGTGCCCTTTTATCCTTAGCCTGTTGCTGGGTCTGCAAAGGAGTTCTGTTAGGTCATGTAGCATGCCTTTATAATAAGTAGTATGCTCATAACATGAAAACAGTTTTTCCACAGCCCTCTGAATGTAAGGACCAGTTGATGTGTGCTGTGTGATTTCACAGTCTCAGACCTTGCTGCAGAATCTGCCTGTTTGGCACAGATCTGTACTTCAGAGTCCCAGTACTCATTTCTGTAGAAGAGTTTCTTCCTTTTTTGTTAGTGAACGGTTAGAAGACTTTCTTCCTTTTATATTCAGTTGCAAGTGTGAACTGAATATAAAACTATGAAGTGCTGTTTACTTGACTCTCTGGTAGGAGCTAGTCTTTTTTTTTCCGGGGTTTAGTAGCACTTAAAATACCACTTATTATAAGCTGCTAATGTACAGTACCATCTAGCTAATGGTACTGTCCTGTGATCATCAGCACCTCCCACGTCTTACCCTTGATGACAGTGTCTTCCATTGCTTCTCCTGAAGTGGTTAGCTGTTTGTTAAATGCAATAAGGGAATGAGATACAAAGTAATTGTAATGTGTTGGCATCTGCTTGCTATGCTTGAATGATCACTTTGATATTTGCTTTAAAATTCAGCAATCCTGCTTCTCTCCAAGATTTTTTTTTTTTGTTAAATGATATTCTCACGTAATTGGGATCTGAACATCATGAACCCTGGCATCTGTCTGCAAAGCACTGATACATCTTAATACAGCGCTGGAAATCCCGCTTGGTGTTTTCTGACAGTTGCTGCTGACCTAAGCTGTGTTGTATTTAGCTGAGAACTTGGTATTCCTGACTTCACAATGACTTTGTTATTCCAAAGAAAAAATGACATTTGTATCATCTGTTCTAATAGCTGTTGCTATACTTAGTTACAAATGTTAGGCTTTTAGGTGTTTTTCAGGCTCCAGTTGTATCACAACTTACTACATGGAAATGAGTTCTACAGCTCAGCTATTAGTCCATGGAAAAAGCCAGATTTAATTATCACCGTTTAACTGTATTTAAAAAGAGTCTTGTTAGCTTTCATTGGTCATTATCCTAAATGCATATAGATAGTTCCTAGAAATAGCTGATGTATTTAGATTGTTAAGCTGGAGTAAATTGTAAGTGTGAACCCTACCAAGCAAAGCTACTTTTATGGTACTCTGATGTTTGGGTTTAGAGACCTTTTCTTCTAAAAGAAAAGCAATCCTAAGTATACATAGAAAGGATAATTGTATACAGATTACCTTAATGACTGTGCAAAAGTTAGAAATGCAGAAGGGTGGATGAGGTTGTCAAATAAGTATAAATGGCCTCCAGTTGATTGGTCTGGGATGTCATGTTTCAAGTAGGATTTAATAAATTGATTAATACACAAGTTTAAACGTAGGCAACCATCCAGCTGTGGTGAAGAAAAATGAGTGGCTTTTCCTGCAATGTCTCTTTCAATCTGTAGGAGGCTTGACTTGCTACTTGCATTGTACTGCAACTTTTTCATGCTAGCTTATTTCCTGGTTTCTATGTATAGATAAGAGTATCTTTAAAATTTGTTGTGAGCAAAGCCTGTATTTTCTCAGGACATAGTTTATAGAGTTTTGGGTTTTTTTTTCCTCTTTCATGTAGAGAATACATCCTGGAGTTACTGGAAAGGGGGAATGATAAATTCCTGGTGTTTGCTCATCACAAGATAATGCTGGATGCAATAGTTGCAGAGCTGGAAAAGAAAGTAAGTAATTGAATAAGTTGTCTTAACTCTATCACTATTCCAGCTTCAAAGCTGTTTAAGAGCTCCCCAGAGTTATTGCTGGTCAGATAGTTTACGAAAGTTAGTAGCAGAGATAATTTCTAGTTGCTGTGCTGCTGGATGTACCCTTCACTGAGGCAGCTGGGCTGTCAGGATGAATGCCTCACAGGATGCACTTTGTATTAGCTGAATGGCTTTTGTTGTATTTAATGTTCTTTAATCTCCATCATCTGCCCTAGAGCTTGTGAATTCTTGGAGGAGTGTTACCCTGTGTGGCCATCTCTGCTTTCCTCAGAGAGGGAGAAGGTAACACCCCAAGTCCAGCTATGGCTGCTTTCCTTTATCTCTGTGGTGCTCTTACATTTTTGAACTGGGATAATGTATGAAGAGACTTGTCAGACCTGCCAATCATCTCTCTGACTTCAAAAGTGTTTTCCTAATTATTCACATGAGACTTCCATGGATGCACCCCTAAAGAGTTCTGGGTCATGCTGGGGCAATGTGGAGGATGGTTTAAGTTAATATTCCAAGCAATAAATCACAGTGGCAGTGATGACTTTGCTAACTCTGTGACAGCATCCTCCAGTAGAACAAGGGGGTTGGACACTGAAGAGTTATGGCCCTGCATCACCCAAGTGTGTCATGCCTCTCCTGAGCCTACCACAGAGCAACTGAGATGTGTAGGATCCCATCTTCTATTGCAAACAGGAGAAGACTTAGGGAGGTTGGGGAGGTTGTAGCAGCTGAAGACAGGCAGACAGTATTCATTCAGCTTCATATGTGGTCAGTTGCCTCTCTACTGTACCTGAGTTGCCAGCTTGTTGCTGTCCTTCCTGTTGCTCAGGGCTGGTGGGAGAGCAATGGACATAACAGCGTTGTCATGCATTGTGAACAGAGGGAAGGTACATTATATGCTGAGCTATAGTGTCTCTGCATTAAAGATGAGGAAAGGTCTTAATCCAACTCGCTTTATTACTTTCCTGGTTCTGCCATGGGGAAGGGAAACAGAATCCACTAAAACATGGAAGGAGGATACGGGAAAGGGGACACAAGGCCTCTGTAAAGTATAGTCTTCTGCTGTTTCACAGCATGTTGAGTACATTCGCATTGATGGCTCCACACCTTCAGCTGAGCGGCAGTCCCTGTGCCAGAAGTTCCAGTTCTCGGAGAAGCAGGTTGTGGCCGTCCTGTCCCTCACTGCTGCAAATATGGGCCTGACATTGTCTGCTGCAGACTTGGTGGTGTTTGCAGAACTTTTCTGGAATCCAGGGGTATGTATTCTTCAGGGGACAAGGGTTAGATGTTCCCTGGAGAGCAGAAACATTGGCGCTTAGGAGGACATGTAATGGGCAGGGGATTTTCTCTAGGGTTTTTTGTCTTTCTTTCTTTGATGGCTACTTGTCTGTGCACCTCCAGGTGCCTGGGCTTGAACTAGTGGGGCTGGTTACACAGCTTGCTGGGTGGAGAAGATGGCATAAAAGGGAAATGTCCTCCTCTTTCTTAACTTGACGTAGCTCTCAACAGCTCACCCAGCCAAGACCTCAGAGGGTCCCTCATCAGTGCTGACCCTCTACTTTTGAGAAACACTCAGTGTCTTTTGGGAACCTGGTGCACCAAATTACTTCTTGGTTTGGTCTGTGTCTGAAGATGCAGGTGTTAACAGGATCCAGATGAGAAATAGTCTCTAAGCTCAAGAAACAAGGTCTCCTTGGTGCCTAAACTATTTCTTAGATGTTGCAGCTCTGACGTTATTTTCTTTGTCATGTTTTTACATAAAGATTTTGATCCAAGCAGAAGATCGGGCGCATCGAATTGGACAGACCAGCTCCGTTAACGTTCACTACCTGGTGGCTAGAGGCACAGCAGATGACTACTTATGGTAGGAAGGGAGGAAAGACACTTTCGTTCACCTGCTACCTATTTCCACTGCTTGTCACATATGTGATGTAAGGTTTCCACAGCCTGTGAGGAGAGGAGCAGTAACTGCCAAGCAGGGCTGCTGTGAGCCGGTGGCATGGCCTGGCCACAGTGGACATAACTAAGTGGATGACAAGCAGGAGGAATAAAAGTAATTATCTGACAAAGAAAGGGCTGTTGAGAGAAGTCTGGGAGAGTTGATACATCTAAAACCTTCACGGTCTCTGTATAAGGAGAAGCAATGGTCTTAGATACAGCCCAGAGCATTTCTGTGTTGAGGTAAAGTGCTGAGTACGTTCAAGTAAAGTCAACAGACGCTGGAGATGGGTCAGTGTATTGTGGATCAGCAATCTGGCTGCTGAGAGCTTGGACAGGGAGACATGGAGGAGGACTGCGCTGTTGCTTTCCTCTTTCTATTCAGTGAGCCTTTTGGATGCATTAAAGAAGCGCTACTGACCCACCTCTGGGGTCTGAGCCTTTTGGCTTTGGTGAGAGCTCTCAGTGGACACTGGGATGGGGAATCTGACATCCTGGGGAAGGGCGTGATCTGAGGAATCCTTAGTGTTGCAAGGGAACTGACCTGCAAATGATGAAAAGAAATTAAACAAACCAGCTGGTGGATAAAGTCCAAAATTACATCTTTATTACCTTGTTTAAAGGACCAAATGAACTAAGTGAACTTGTGCAGTTCCCAGAATATCATGATGGCAAATAATTATAACCCTACAATGCAGGGATCTGGAAACTGATGCATCACCCACATTTCATGGAAAGCTAATGACAGTAATTCTGCCTTTATTTGTGAAATGCTGTCCGTGCAGTCATTAATGCTAAATGGGAAGGAAATGTGGCTCTTCAAAGGAGGACAGTGGTGTCCCTTTTAAAGGCAAGAAAAAAAGACAACAAGGCTGTTTGGTAAATGCATTAATTGTGCTGTAGCCTTTGCTTCTTTCAAAGTGTCCAGTTTGCAGGTGTGGTTGGGACCTCTCAGCCTCCTGGGCCAGTGATAGATTCTTCATCCTGCAGTTCACCAGGAGATGCCCTAGAAATGCCAATGTGTCTGTTGATGGGGATTGCCATTGCTGAACATGAAGGCCATTGGGATTCCCTTTTGCTGCATTTCTTGTTCTGACTTCCTACCGTTGGTGTTGCCTCAGTCAGCTAGTTTCCCTATTGGATATGTGTGTTCTTCAAATACTTATAGCCTGAAATCCTCTTCTTCTTACTTATTTAAATTGTATTGATACTTATTTAAATTATATTGATTGATACCTCAAGACAGCGTACAGTCATCATAAACAAGAGCAGGACAGGTTAAGGAACTAACAAGCTTTGGTAGAAAAGCCATCTTTAATACCCCTGTTACATCTTTTTTTTTTTTTTTTTTTTTTTACACATAGTAAATGACACAGTGTCCTTGCATGATATTTTCTTCCTTTCAGTAATATCTGTTTATCCTTCCCAGGCCAATGATTCAAGAGAAAATTGAAGTGCTGGGGGAGGCTGGTCTTTCAGAAACCAATTTCTCCGAAACAGCTGAATCTACTAATTACTGCCCTAAGGTAATTGACCTAAAAGAACATTGATGGTTCCTGGGAGAGGTTGAATGGGCTTTGTCTTGTGTGCATGTAGATTGGCAGGTGACTGGCAGGCTGACCTTATACCTGCTCTGCTACAGATCAGATTCTCCAATTGCTCCCAGGATCCATGCCTTGATTGTGCAGAGAGTTCCCAAACCTGCTGCATGCAAGGAGACATGATAACTTCCGTAGCATATATATGTTTCTGAGATATATGTGTATATATGTATGTATGATATATATATATCAGATGATATATACGCACATGGGCACTGTCTCGGGGGCCGTGCCCTCTGATTGTTGCTCACTGTGTTTTTATATGCCAATGTTTATGCAGATTCTGCCTGTTCTAATCTCTCAGCCAGATCCAAAGCAGAAGACCATCTATGACCTTTTCCAGAGGACCTTCTCTGAGAGCAGAGATGACATTGATGAAGCTTTGCTTTTGGAGGCAGCTGATGCTTGCTGTGAGTTCGACTCTGGCAGTGCCTTGCAGGATACAGGAGAGACGCGTTCAGTGAGTCCCCCCAGAAAGCGGCGGATTGAGGAGTTTTTTAAAAAGTAATGGTGACAGGAAAAGAGAAGGTGGCTAAGAGACTTCTTTAAATAAAAAAGAGACAACAAAAGCAATCAAGTATTATTTTTTCAGTTTTCAAAAATAAAAGACTTTTAAGATTTATTTATCTGTAGTGCATTTCATCTCAAAGGGTGAGAAGGCAGTCTGTCAGTGTGACAGATGAGCGGTGCACACCTGGCAGCCTGCAGGTTTTGCAGTCCTGGTTTTGCTGATGACTGAGTGGCCACGGGCAAGTAGCAAGCTGCTTTGTTTCAGCATGTCAGCTTCCACAGTTGTTTTGTTTAAAAAGCAGATAATGGTTGTCTGTCCACAGGGCAGAACTCTTGTGAGAACTAACTTCTCAGCAGCAGAGTGCTTTTAAAAATCAGTCTTCCATCTCCAAGAATTTCAGTTTGTATTTATAGGAGTTAACTGTAACTTGCAAAATTTGGCCCTCACCTCAGTTGCTCACAAACTGGCTCTCTCATATTTAGTTTGGCAGTGAGGAGAAAGGATCCAGACAGATCTCAATGCTTTATGGAGGTGGGGAAGAGGAGGGAGAGCCCCAGATTTTTGTCTGTGCAGAGCAGTCAGTACCTTGAAACCAAGCAGTATAACTGTCTGCCGGGAGGTGTGTGTTGCCCATTGGGCAACGTGTCTGCCTGAGCACACTGAGCTGTGGCCTTACCTGCTAAATCTTAGGACCTGTTCCATGGCACGTGGTTCTTGTGTCAGTGGAGGGTGAAGCTTGTGCTAACTGCCCAGGATTAAGCCTGGCTGCTTGGGAAGGGTGTGTAGGTGGGTGTTTTCTTCAAGACTTGAGCCTGATTTCCACAGGTGAGTGAGGAGAGGGGTACGTGTGCAGACTTTTGCCCTTGTTTTGTAAGAAAATTATTCTGAATTGAGCTGTTTAAATAAAAAGTTCGTTTAAGTCATGGTTCCCAAGCTTTTGGTACTTTTTCTATTTTAGATTTTCATCTCCCATTTGGACCTTAAGCTTGAGAAATGTGATGCAGTGGAAATGTTGGCATTTTTAAAAAATATTTACAATGTCTAAGAAGTCTTTTTGGGGACACTTCATTTTGTGCTTTCTATAACTCATCAACTTTCAAAAGTGAAACTCCCATGATACTTTGCTTATAGATGAATCAACAACTATTTCCATAAAGTGTTTAGGCTGGTACCATAAGACCTGTTATTTGCTCCCATTACAGCTCTGTGCAGGTTACACTGAGAATGCCAGAAGCAGCTCTGTTGCCTGATGCAGGGATTAAAATGTCTGGGTTTGATTTGTGATAGTCTCTGTCGTGTTGTTGGTTTCATTAACTGGGAGTCCTGAACTCCCAACCTCGGTGCCACCTGAGCAAACATGCTCTTTGATTCCTTTCAGGAGCTTGTGACACATTCACTGTCCCTTGGCCACAGCCTGACTCCACAGCAGGGATGTCTCTGCAAAAATTCTAGAGGCCACTTTTGCTGTGGGCTTGGTGTAAAGACAAATGGCTCTGTTTGTCACAACTGGTCTTTTTAGGTATCTCGGCATGTCTGTCTTTATTTTTTTTTTTTTTCCTGTATTACTGCTAGTACAGTGTAGCTTGATCTTAAATTATTGTCTTTCACACTTCTGGTTTTGGTACTAGAAGATTTGGAACTGAGCTAGTATTAAGCAAATGTGACCAAGGAGCACAGGAGAAGGTATAATCTCACAGAGGTATGAGCTATGTTTTACACCCATAATCTGTAGAGAAGGGTCAGGGGAAAGCAAACCTGAAGCCTTGCATTTAACTTCTGGAGGCTAGTAGCTTAGATGCTATGCAGGTGACATGCTTGGCCATGTGCAGGTACCTGACGTTGACAAAAAGCCCTCTTTTCCATGGTCGGGGAAGAAAATGTTTGTGCTACAAGATCAACCTGATAATAACTGGGATATTTTTTCCTGCATTGAAGGGTTTGATTATCCCATTTTCAGCAAGTGTCGTCATGGAAATGCCCTGCAGGCTGTGTATGCAATTGTGCTGGGTGGAGGCTTGCTTTTCATTCATGACTGCAGAAGATGCTTTGGTGTGTGTGCAAGAGAAGAGGAGCAGGACAGAGGGTTGTGTGACTGGCCAACTGGAGGAAAAGCTTTGTCTCTGGATTTGAGACCGAGACCTAAATGTCATTCTCTTGCCCTAACAGCTGGCCAGGAGAGAAATGCACGCTTTTCAACATTTTTAAATATCTTTCTTCTTAAACACAGAATATTTAACCTGTTTCTAGGACACATGATCTTTCTACTTGCGGAGGTGGTTGTTCTAAGGGGTGAGAAATGTCACTGTCTGCCTACCGAAAAAAAATACGGGAGACATTATTTGTATACCCATATTATTGTCTCCTATAGGAGTAATTCTCTTCCTCCTTGTAAAGCTACAGCTACTTCAAAACAGTATTTTTCTAAAATCTGCTGAAAGTACCCTTGGAGAATTCTGCTTCTTAAAAACTCAATTTATTTTACCCATATATTGATAAATCTCAGCCCTGTGAGAGGAGTGCTAGGTGTACTCTTCCTTTGTTAGGACCCAGAAAATCTCAGCCAGTTTGCTGCAGAGTTACAAAGGCTCTTCAAGTACACTTGACGTTCACTTTATCCTTACTAGATGAAAAAGGGGAGAAGCATCTTGCTGGAAAGTGCTTTTAGTCATTACATCAAGGGATTGGAAAGACTGTGCAGGCCTCAGCCAAATTACACCATTAGTCTGTCATTAATATGATGAGGAGGTGGCTGGGAAGCTGCCAGCAGGCTCAGACAGAATCTCCGAGGCTTGCTGATGAGATTGTGTCCAAGGCACTGTGCAGGTGGCCAATGAGACCCACAGGCAGGCTGAGGAACGTGCAGTGCTCTTGGGGACTCTTAGACCTGCCCATCAAAGATGGTGCAGCTGTAACTTTTGGGGGGAAGGACCCATCTTAGTGGATCTTGGAGCATTTTAAATGTGACTGGGTGCCTGCTTGTATGCCTGCCTCTGTGCTCCCACCCTTGTTGGAGAAAGGTGTGTTTCCAGGGAGGATGCCAAACCAGGAACAACAGGTTAAAATATATGGACAATAAAAGGGAGAAATTTGAACTGTGTCTTCAGCACAGGAAGCTGGCAAGCCTGGGGCCTGCAGAAGGGTTGAAGGTGGTGGAGTGTCGAGGCAAGGGTTTTGGAGCTGTGCTGGCCTATCTGCATCCATCTTCTCAGTCACTTGGAAACACACGTTTGATTTGGCACTGCTGGAATGGCTGTTGTCTGAGGGGGCTGTGTTGGGCTGTTGGCAGAGCTGCCTGTAGTCCCGGTATATGAAGGATGTGACCACGCGCTGTACTGCCACAGTGAACTTTAACTCTGTATGTTCAGGCTGGAGAGCAGCAGTAAAGCCTCTGCCTTGCATGTGTGGCTGACAATATTTTTTTTTTAACCAAACAGTCACAAAGCAGCCAAAGGAACTTTTTATTTTCTTCTTTGTTTTTCTTTTCTTTCTTTCAATACGTTGGTGTCAAAGATGTACCCTGGGAATCCTGTGAGTCATCATTATGATGAGGATCTGAAAAGGGCAGATATATTCCTAGGATATATCAAATGAGATTTTGACTCAGCAGAGGGAGATATAAATAAATACCGTTGCCCAAAGCCCTGCTGAGCCCTCACCTGGAACAGGGCTCTGACCCACCAGCTCCTGGGAGGACCTGTTGGGATGTCAGGAGAGCTTGCAGGGATCATTGGGGAACAGGGAACCTGTTGTGACACAGGGAATTAAAAATGTGTTTGAACCCTCAAAGCAAGAGCCACGAGGGGATGCAGCATCTGTCCGTGAGCATCTCCAAATATACGGACCTCAGCCAGGGAAAGGCTAATACAGTGACACAGCCATGAATTCCCTGTTAATTAAATAGACTGCAAATGAAGAGGAGGGCACCTGCAAAAAGTATCCAGGGCCGGTTTCTCTGGGTGGGCTGTGCAGCCCCCACCACCCCCGGGTGGGACCAGGCTGCAGCCGGCTCTGCGCACTGGAAGACTCTCCGGTTAACAGGATTACATTTCTTAATGGAGGTTAATGGCTTGTTAATCCCGTTAGAAGCGTTGCAGCTTGGCGGCGTTGGTACATTTGAGTGCATGGGTTTGACACAGGCCGGGTTCGAGCAGCACAAGAGCCCCCCCAGTTCCCGGCCCTGGGGATTTGGTGCTGGTGGGCTCCAGTTCCCCGGGCACCAACAGCACGTGCAGGTTGTGATGGATGGTGGTCCCAGCACAGGATGACCCCAAGGAAAAGGGGTAGATGCTGTGGTTGCACCTGATCGGGTTGTCTTGAAACCTCTGGGTTTAGGGCTGGTGTGGTTTAAGATCAGAATCCATCCTCATTGGTTTATATATATGTATGTGTGTATATTTTTATATATATTTTTTTTAACCTTTTCTGCAGCTCTGGTCTGGTTTGCTGTTGTGGGGGCGTGCTCTCCCTGCTTTCCCCCCTCTCCCCACCCGGCTCCTGCTGGGGCCATGGCCATTGGTAGGAGTTGTGAGAAGTTGAACCTGGACTCCGGGGGATGGCTGGCAACACAGCCAAAACACCACAGGATGACCCCAAGGAAAAGGGGTAGATGCTGTGGTTGCACCTGATCGGGTTGTCTTGAAACCTCTGGGTTTAGGGCTGGTGTGGTTTAAGATCAGAATTCATCCTCATTGATTTATATATATATATATATATGTGTGTGTGTGTATATTTTTATATATTTTTTTTTTAACCTTTTCTGCAGCTCCAGTGTGGTTTGCTGTTGTGAGGCGTGCTCTCCCTGCTTTCCCTCCTCTTCCTCCCCACGGCTCCTGCTGGGGCCGTGGCCATTGGTAGGAGTTGTGAGAAGCTGAACCTGGACTTTGGGGGATGGCTGGCAACACAGCCAGTGGGGACCTAGATACTTTGTTCCCATGAAAATTTGACTATCTTATTCTATAATGGTGGACAGCCCAAGAGCACGTTGAGCTCTCCTGTACAGCAGCAAGCTGCACGCCAGGATCTTCCCTTGAGGGACGGCGCTGGCTTGAGGTTTTGCTCCTCGAGGTTGAGAGATTCCTCGCTGCAACATTTTTTTTTAACCTTTTCTGCAGCTCCAGTGTGGTTTGCTGTTGTGAGGCGTGCTCTCCCTGCTTTCCCTCCTCTTCCTCCCCACGGCTCCTGCTGGGGCCGTGGCCATTGGTAGGAGTTGTGAGAAGCTGAACCTGGACTTTGGGGGATGGCTGGCAACACAGCCAAAACACTGTCTGCAGTGGGGACCTAGATACCTTGTTCCCATGAAAATTTGACTATAGGTCAATTATCTTACTCTATAAATGGTGGACAGACCAAGAGCACGTTGAGCTCTCCTGTACAGCAGCAAGCTGCACGCCAGGATCTTCCCTTGAGGGACGGCACTGGCTTGAGGTTCTGCTCCTTGAGGGTTGAGAGATTCCTCGCCGCAACAGATTCTCGGTAAGTGACTAACAGCATGCTAAACTTTGAAACCTTAGCTAAAAAACTGAAAGGGTTGATTATACATATATAATCCTTTAGACATAAACTGTTGACCAAGTCTGGGGACTAGGGGCCCCTTGCCACAAAAAAGACATTGAGGTGCTGGAGCGGGTCCAGAGAAGGGCAGCGAAGCTGTTGAGGGATCTGGAGCACAAGTCTTATGAAGAGAGGCTGACAGCAAGCTGCACGCCAGGATCTTCCCTTGAGGGACGGCCCTGGCTTGAGGTTCTGCTCCTTGAGGGTTGAGAGATTCCTCGCTGCAACAGATTCTCGGGAAGGGACTAACAGCATGCTAAACTTTGAAACCTTAGCTAAAAAACTGAAAGGGTTGATTGTGCATATATAATCTGTTGACCAAGTCTGGGGACTAGGGGCCCCTTGCCACAAAAAAGACATTGAGGTGCTGGAGCGGGTCCAGAGAAGGGCAGCGAAGCTGTTGAGGGATCTGGAGCACAAGTCTTATGAAGAGAGGCTGATGAAGCTGGGGTTGTTCAGCCTGGAGAAGAGGAGGCTGAGGGGAGACCTTATTGGTCTCTACAACTTCCTGAAGGAAGGTTGTAGAGGTGGGGGTTGGTCTCTTCTCCCAAGTCAACTGGCTTGAGGTTCTGCTCCTTGAGGGTTGAGAGATTCCTCGCCGCAACAGATTCTCGGTAAGTGACTAACATAATTTTTTACCCTGAAAGGGTTATCAAGCATTGGTTTTTTTACCCTGAAAGGGTTATCAAGCACTGGAATGGGCAAAAACTGAAAGGGTTGATTGTGCATATATAATCTGTTGACCAAGTCTGGGACTAGAGCCCCTTACCACAAAAAAGACACAGAGGTGCTTGGTCAGAGTTAGAGTGATGGTTTGAGTAGATGATCTTGAAGGTCCCTTCCAACCTAGATGATTCTGTGATTGGATCCAGCCTCACCCAGACTCCTCTCTGAAAAGGAGTTTAGAAAGCAAGGAGGTCCTTTCTGAACCTTGTGACTCAACAGGAGCGTCTCCCTGACACTTCTCTCTGACCCTGTCCTCTGGGCAGTAAATAACCCAGTGTACTTTGACATTGAACCTCCGAAAACACTGTCACATTTACTACTGCTTTTGTTAAATCACTGTTTCACCTTAATAAATATTTCACCACTTCTCTCTTAGGAGTGAAGTCAATCACCCTGCCTGTGGACACCTCTTCCTTTCTTAATTCTCCCTACCGGTCAGCGTTAGAGTGATGGTTGGAGTAGATGATCTTGAAGGTCCCTTCCAACCTAGATGATTCTGTAATTGGATCCAGCCTCACCCAGACTCTTCTCTGAAAAGGAGTTTAGAAAGCAAGGAGGTCCTTTCTGAACCTCGTGACTCAACAGGAGGGTCTCCCTGACAGTTCTCTCTGACACTGTCCTCTGAGCAGTAAATAACCCAGTGTACCTTGACACTGAACCTCCTAAAACACTGTCACATTTACTACTGCTTTTGTTAAATCACTGTTTCACCTTAATAAATATTTCACCACTTCTCTCTTAGGAGTGAAGTCAGTCAATCTGCCTGTGGACACCTCTTCCTTTTTTAATTCTCCCTACCACCTATTTTATTTAACAGTGAGGTGGGTGAAGGGGATCCTTTCCTGGTGGGACCTCCTTGGGTGGAAACCCGGGCACCCGAGCTCTCTCTCTGCCGGGGCTGCTGTCCTCCTAGGGTTTCCCATCGAAACACGGTGTTTTCGTGTGTGTGTGTGTGTCTGTCTTTTGAGATAACCCTATAGCTATAGGCGAAATGTATATACAGAGTACTCAGCGCGACCATAGAGCACGGCACCGCCACGCTGCAGAGAGGCCCCTCGCCACTTCTCTCTCTCAGTCAATCTGCCTGTGGACACCTCTTCCTTTTTTAATTCTCCCTACCACCTATTTTATTTAACAGTGAGGTGGGTGAACTCTGACACTGTCCTCTGAGCAGTAAATAACCCAGTGTACCTTGACACTGAACCTCCTAAAACACTGTCACATTTACTACTGCTTTTGTTAAATCACTGTTTCACCTTAATAAATATTTCACCACTTCTCTCTTAGGAGTGAAGTCAGTCAATCTGCCTGTGGACACCTCTTCCTTTTTTAATTCTCCCTACCACCTATTTTATTTAACAGTGAGGTGGGTGAAGGGGATCCTTTCCTGGTGGGACCTCCTTGGGTGGAAACCCGGGCACCCGAGCTCTCTCTCTGCCGGGGCTGCTGTCCTCCTAGGGTTTCCCATCGAAACACGGTGTTTTCGTGTGTGTGTGTGTGTCTGTCTTTTGAGATAACCCTATAGCTATAGGCGAAATGTATATACAGACTACTCAGCGCGACCATAGAGCACGGCACCGCCACGCTGCAGAGAGGCCCCTCGCCACTCCTCTCTCTCCCCCCTCCACGCGCGCTCGCCTCTAGCGTCACTTCCGGCGGCGACGGCTCATACTGCGCCTGCGCGGTGGGGCCTTCCTCTCCGCCTCGGCGCCGGGCAGGAAGATGGTGAGTGCTGCTGGGGCGCCGGGGCCTATCCGCCACCATCCGCCCCCGGGGCCGCCGCCGTGGAGCCGCGGGGCACGGCGTGGGTGGCGGGGCGCAGAGCGCGGACCGGGAGGGCCGGCGAGCCGGGGAGCGGTGTGGGCCCAGCCCCCGAGCAGGCCCCGTTCCCGCTGCCGGAGGGGCTCGGTGCCGCCCGGGTGGCCTGTGGGAGGTGGCCGAGTGAGGGGAACGGCGGGCCGGGGGGGGCGCTGGGAGACCGAATAGGCGTCCTTGGAGGAGGCCGGGCCCGGTTTCGGAGCGGGGTACGGGGGCTCTGCCGGCCGCCGCCTTTCGTGTGAGAGCGGGCTGGCCCTGAGGAACGGGGTGGCTTTGCTGGGCTCGGCTGCCGGACCGCGGCCCTCTGCCCGAACGGCCCTGAGGCAGCGTGAGCCTCTCGCCCCTCCGTAACTGACACCTTGTTTACAAGGAGAGGCGTTTGTCGGCTACAGCGCTGTTGTTGAGCGCTTTGCTGCCGTGTGTGAGGAGAGGGGAGCAGCCGAGGGAGGTGGCCTTCTCGCTAAAATCGGGCCTTGTTCTGGTTTGTCTCCCAACAGGCTAAGCGCACCAAGAAGGTTGGGATTGTGGGTAAATATGGTACCCGTTACGGTGCGTCCCTTAGGAAAATGGTGAAGAAGATTGAAATTAGCCAGCATGCCAAGTATACCTGCTCCTTCTGTGGCAAGGTGAGAGACCCTCTTCTCTAAAATAGCCTTTAAAATAACTTTGTTATTGATGCTAGATTTACAATTTGAAGCTTTGGTAATTTTTCTACCAGGGATAAGTCAGATAGTTTTGAGTCAGTGATTCGTTTATTGTGAGCTTTAGGCTGCTGTCAGAATCCCTTATAAAACTAAAAGAGATAGTAGACATTTCATGTGCACACTTAGTGGTAGTTAAATGAAAGTAAACATAAATTATATTTTATTACACGGAATAGTGAGAAATATTGTCATGTTATACGTTTTAGGTATCAGAATTAAAACAACATGCTTGTTATCCTGATAACTAAGGCATGACTTGGGGTTTTATTTTCCATTCAGTAACTTTACAGCTTGCCTGGGGGAGGAAGAGAGGTTGCTTTTCCTACTTAAAACTTTTGATTGCAGTTGCTTACTTGTATTTGTGTGCTGTATAACTCTGGATGGGGAAGAACTGTCTGATAAGTAATTTTCAAAATTCACTCTACGAAGTAGGTATCTTTAAGTGGCTGGAAACTTAAAAAGACTTCTATCTTTTTTATATATACATGTTATATAAACTTATATATTTATGTAATATATATATTTTTATATATTATATAGTGTCTTTCTTATGTGAAATGAGAATGTTGATAAGCCCATTTGATAGGAGCCCTAGGCAAACCCAGTGTCATCTTCACGAGGTGATGGAGACTTGCCCAGGTGAAAGGAGCTCAGTACCCACCAGTCATTCGTTAGATGCAATTCAAAGGGGAGCTGGTTTAAGCAATCTTGGGATGTCCAGGGATCACTAACAATAGCGGTATTACATTTATCACCAATGTTCTCACTGTTAGGTGAGAATATCAGTTATTGTGACCAATGTAACTCCTTATTATTTTTCTCCTTCAAAATAAGCTGATTTTTTGATGATGCACTTAAAAATGACCTGCTCTATATCTGGATGAAAGTGTCTCAGAAGGACTTTTCCCTGTTCTGTAGAATCCTAATAAAAACATTCCCTTATCCTTTGCCTGTCTTAACTAATCTTTTAGGTGATACTGTTGTGTGATGCTGAAGTCCTCGCCTGAAATTTGTTGTTTGCCTTTTTCAGCTGATGGGAGAATGCAATTTTTTTTTTTCTTTTTTTACAGACCAAAATGAAGAGGAAGGCTGTGGGTATCTGGCACTGTGGATCCTGCATGAAGACAGTTGCTGGTGGTGCCTGGACTTACAAGTAAGGAGATGAAGAAGCTCCTGTCAGCATTTATTTTCACATAGTTGAGGCATAATACAGCTTTTTTTTTTTAACAAAAAAACAACCAAAACTACTAACCATTAAGTAGATCTGTTTTGAACTAGTGGTATGTGGGTTTGTTTTTTTTTACCTGCATGGTTAAAATTCATTAGATGGGTCAAATTGGATTTGATTGCTTTTCTTTCCAGTATCTGTTGTGCAGCTTCTGAGAATATTGCATTTTGTCCATAATGTTACTGCTGCTCGTTTTGGTGATCCTTCAAAATTTCTTTATCTCTCTGGGCTTTATCAAAGCAGTTGTTTCATTCTTAAAAAATGCAAGCTCTGCATCTTTTCCCAAACTTCAGGTAAGGAAATGGAAACAGCTACAAATGCTGAAACAAATATTTTTACATAAGTGTTCTTTTTTGTGCCTCAGCTCTAGTAGCATTTCTTACTGGAGATGTGAACTATGGGTGTTGCTTGTACGAGATACTACACTTGGGCCAGTTTTTTGGTGATGTTGGAAGAAAAGGATCAGGGTGGCTGGTGCATCCAGCTGTCTCAGGGTGGAGTCATCTGTACAGGTGACACTTTGACAGATGTACCTCTGACCTATTCAAAAAAGAGCCTCAACAGCTTCTAATAAATTATGCTTCTGAGCTGGGGGTTTCTTTTCCTTCCTTGATTCTTTTGACTGTATAAAAATTATAATTGTGTAAGGGAATTTTTGCTTCTTTCAAAGCCTAGGAAACATTTTTTGGTGATGCTACCCTCGCCTTTTCAGTCCAGAGACACATAGAATAGGCAAAACCAAGTTTACTCCAAGGAAAATTATTTCCATGTTTTGTTTTTGTTTTAAAAGCATTGAATCATTAGAATCCTTGCTGTGGTGATGCCCTTGCTTTACTCCCTTGCTTTGCTTTGCTTTGCTTTCCTTTCCTTTCCTTCCCCCCCCCTCCCCAGTTCTGGTAGAAGACACTGTTGCCCCATGCGTAACAGTCGCTGGGAATTTGAGCCCACGCACTTGTGCGTGTAGTCGATGCATGAGTGGGTAATTTGGGTTGAGATGTAGCTTGTGAGGTTGCATGTGCTTCTGTAGACAAAGGCCTACGCTTTGTTGTCACGAAAATCAAAGTGGAATTAGCCCCCCGTTGACAGTGCAATCGGGCGATAACTATTTGGAATGATTAGTGCTTTCTCCAGAAAAGAATATTGGTGCGGGTTTTTCTACTGCCACGTGCGGATGACTCTGCTTCTTCTTCCAGTACCACCTCTGCAGTGACAGTCAAGTCTGCGATCAGAAGACTGAAGGAACTGAAGGACCAGTAGAAGCTGCATCCTCTTCTCTTTATGAAACATCCCTTTTTTCCACTGTCAAGATCTGTCCTTTTAACAATAAAAAGGTGATAATGGAGTGGAATCATGTCCGTCTTTCTACAAAAAGTCCTGTCTGTTTTGCTGTACTGTATTTATTACTATGGAGGCATTAGTAGTTCAGTCCAGTAGCTGAGTGGCTCTTGTTACTGGTGAAGCCATTAAAAACCACTTTTCCTTTCCAGTTAATTGTGTACTTTGTTGCTTGAATGCACTGAGGTGAATCTGAGGAAAGCTTAAGTAGCTCGAAGAAGCCTTGCTGCATCTCGGTATGTCCTTCAAGTTTGTGCCTTGAGGAATAGCTTGGAGCTCCAGGAGTGGAGGAATGGACAGATGTAAGGGGGGAGGAGAAGAGATATAAAACATCACTCTGCCTCCTTCCGTTTGCCTTCGAGGAGGGCTCAGGGGAGTAGGGTGTGTGCTGCAAGGTGGAGAGAAGAACAGCATCATGACTGGTTTGGGGGTGGAGATTGGAATGATAGAAAAGCAGCTATTGTCCTCTGCTGGCTGCTGCCACTAGTTCCCAGCACCAGCTACGGACAATTGCTTACTACAGCCCATAGCATATTCTGGTGTCTGCAGATCTTGAGGGCAGTCCACCTGAATGTGCCCTGTGGCTTGTTCTTCCTGGGTGTGACAGCAGGCTCCTGTGTCCGGCTGTTGAAGTTCCCTAATCCACACTGGGTTGCAACAATAAATTTCATGTTGAGCCAACTCCTGGGACATTCGGTCGTGGAAGAAAAGCTGCTGGTTTAGTTAATAATTGCCTCTAAATCATCTCTTTAGACTACCAAGCTTAAAATGCTGGGACGTTTTTTTATGCTGTGTTTGTCAGGTGAGTTTTTATTTGGTTTGGGTTTTTTTCTGTCCGGTCTTTTTGGTGACTGCAGCACCTTTCCTGCCCTGAGCAGTACAGCTCAGAGAAAACAAGTGTTGGTAATAATCTTGATAGCAGCTGGAGGAAAAATAGTAAGCAGGTGGCATAGCGGTTCCTTGCTCCTGCTCCAGCTTTAACTTCCTACATAGGTTCATGAAATGCTGTGGTCCAGGAGCTGCCGTGCAGGTAACTGAGCCATCCTTCAGGGAAACCTCAGGGGGGAGAAAGGGTTGGGGAGCTGGTACAGACTGGATGTCCAGAACCAGCTCTGTGTCCTGCTTGGACCTCCAGCCAAAGGGGTGAAGTGGATGGGGGGGAACCCACTCCATTTGCCAGCTCATAAGCCAGCCGTGCCTCTGTGTATCATCACCATGGGAGAGCGCTGTCGAGAGCGTTTCAGTGCAATGACAACATTTATTGAGCTGCATCAAAATAAAAACAAGTTCCATTATGCTAAAGGTGTCTTCACCTGAGCCCTTGTGTTTGGAAATTGTGCTGAAACCACATCAGCACTCATGGCTCTGCTAATTCATTGTGCAAAAGCCTTTGTGGGTAAAACACTCGATGTGCTGGGGGGGAGGTTCCTCTGATGATGTGGCTGTAGAGCTCAGGCTCTGAGGGGCTTGGGTTGCCCATGTTCCCACAAGGAGGCACCATGCAGCCAGTTGAGGCAGGGGAGACCGCACGGCTTGGAAACAGCAGCCCACCTTCCTGGGTGGTGGGCTTGAGGACGGGAGAGGGGAATGTTGCTTTCAGTCAGGCTGCAGAAGAGCTCCAAAACTCCATCACTACCTGCATGAGGTGCTCCTGCTGGAGCAAAACTTCACAGGGACCCACAGCGATACCGGGACCATGGATGTGGCTCATCTGCCACAAGGAAGTCACTGCTGTGCCTCAGTGATCTGCTGGAGCAAAGTGCTGCTCAGTCCTTGGAGCAGCTGCAGGTGTCTCCCTGGTTAAACGTGTCCTCCTCTCTCCTGGAGTTCTTGAGCTGCTAAACCAAGATGTAAGTGCAAGCTGGTGAGCGTGCTCCTGGCAAATTTGGATGTACCTGCTGTCTTGAAGGCTTGTAGGCTGTGAGAGCTGCTGGGTGAGGGTCTGTCACCGGCTCTTGACAAGCAGTTGTCCCCCATATTGCCTTTTATTCTTGGCTCAAGCATGCTTGGGTCACGTTTCCATGTCTGTGTCACCCCTCTCAGTTCTGAGTGCTGAGATATAACTGCACGCCTCTGCTTTCTTCGTTAATGCAGAGGTCATAATTAAAGTACAGATTTCTGATTAACACCCACCCCACTGCTATGAAGTAGCCATTCATTAACAGGTGCAGGGGATTTGTTTTGATATCACAGGATGATTGCACAGATGCCTTATCACGGAATCACGGAATTGTCAGAGTTGGAAGGGACCTCTAGAGATCATCTGGTCCAACTCCCCTGCTAAAGCGGGATTGCCTAGAGCACGTCACTCAGGACTGCATCCAGGTGGGTCTTGAAGATCTCCAGAGAAGGGGACTCCATGACATCCCTGGGCAGCCTGTTCCAGTGCTCCGTCACCCTCACCATAAAGAAGTTTTTTCTCATATTTGAATGGAACTTCCTGTGTTCCAGCTTGAGCCCGTTGCCCCTTGTCCTGTCACTGGAAACCACTGAAAAGAGTCCAGCTCCAACATCCTTCAACTCACTCTTTAGGTACTTTATAGGTACTTATATACTTTAGGTACTTATACTTTAGGTACTTATAAACAAGGTCTCCCCTCTGGTCTGGTCCCCAAGGTCTGTGGTGACCTTCCATTCCTGCTGAGGAAGTTATTACTTACCTTTGGGATTAATCTTTGCAGGGAGTGGAAGCTGGGCAGGGTGGGAATAGGAAGAGAAGATAAGGGTACGAGATGGGTTTTTTTGATACTGACTGGTGTTGTGTTTTTTTTTTTTCCTAATCTGCGTCCCTAAATGGGCTGCTCCTGGGCTTGCTGTGTTCTCCCAGGAGCACCAGAGATGTTTCGTGCTGGTGAAGCTTCAGGGCTGTCCCCAGGAGTGCGGGAGGAGGGTGTCCGTGTCCGCAGCCCCGCGGGGTGTCGATGCAGCGAGCGGCCAGCGGGCGACGCTGCCGCTCCGCCTGCCAGCCTGCTGCTGCCCCGCAGCTCCCCCGCTCCCCGGCTGCTGCGGGAGGGAAGGCGCTGCTCACCTGGGATCACTGCTCGGCTTCTCATGCTGCCCCCCCCAAACCAGGCAGTGGGTGGCAGAGATTTTACGCTGAAATAGGGCTCTGTGCCAAAAGAGATCGGGAGGTAGAAATGCAAACGCGGAGCTTGGAGACGGGAGTTTTGTGGTCACCTGTCACCTATAAAAAAGCTGAATTTGTGTCATTGCTCCGTCCAAACCTTGTCTATATCCTAGAGGAATTTGCTGTATCAACAACCAGGTGATTTGGCCAAGTGATCCTCAAAATTTATTCTTTCCTCTGTGAATCTAGGGTGCAAACAGGAATTCTTTGCAGTTTTACTTACCACTTTCAGTATGCTTCTCATTGAGCCTTAGTCAGGAACCTGGACAGAGCTGATGCTGAGCTTTGATGTTGTAGGAGCAGAGAACAAAGTGCTGGCACCTGTCTTGGAGCTTACAGCAGCGTCTGACCCATCTGGATTGCTACAGCTATGGGAATTGGGGGAGGGTTTGATGGAAACAGGGGCTTTGAATCTGATTGAATGATCTGTAGATGTGGCTGAGGGGTTTGGATGATCCTGGCTGCTTTTGAAGAGCAGTTGATAAGAGGAACCTCTTTCTCAGAGTGATCTGTGTCAGTCCCATGGGATTATTTTTTTTCAGGATGGAGGATGTAACCAAAGTGGTTTCTCAGGTGCCCGAAGATGTTTTAGGAGCCTAAAGGAAATTGCACACCAAAAACTGAAAGAGCGCAGGGCAAATTCCCTCATTCTGAGATCTCTGTTAAGCATTTACAAAATAATGGTTTTGGCTTTACCCAATTTACACCTCCTGCTCACTCACAGCCTGTTTGGTTTGTAGGGGATCATGACCCTAAGCCTTGTAGGCACCATTTGTGTTTTGCCACATACTGAAGACTGCTGGGGCTTAGGATTCCTGAGGATGAGAAGCCTCAGCCACAGGCATTGGTTGTCCCTTCTGTGGGTCTTGACTTAAAGATGGTGTGAACTCAGCCCATGCTGAGTGCTTCCTTTTGGCTTTGTGTCTGTCTTGGGGATCTGACTGGAATATAGCCTGACAGTTGGTTGTAAGTTATGGGCACTGTGTTTTAAGAAGCATATGCCAGTGTGATTTCTAACTTATATGAATAGCAGGTGTCTGTATGATTGGCTGCCTTCATCCTTGTGTGAGATCAAGTGCTGCCCATTGCCTTCCTGAGCTCCTTCATGCCTCTTCCTCCATGCTGCATCCTGGGGACCTTCCCAACAGCACTCCAGAAACAAGAGTGACCAATGCAGGTGAGTCACCTTTCTGAGGCAGGTATGCCATGTCCTGGGACAATTTTCTAGGTCTCTCCCTAGAAAGAAAGGAGCTTGAGTGATGAAGTTTATTGCTGGCTTTGCAGCTCGAAGCATTGGACAGTGAGAGAATCAGCCAGAGTTGGGAGATGATGTGAGCACCGCTTTAACAGCCTGCAAGTCATCATCTGATTTTACATATTGTCCTGGCTTCCACCTGCTGCTCATCTCACCTGCACGTTCAGCAACTCCGCTTGGGGAATCAGAGCATCACAGAGCTGGTGGTCCAGCTCCCATGAAAAGTAGTGGGCAGGCAACACCTCTCTGCTTCCCAGCTCTGCAGTGTGGTCACAGCTTTTCACGGAGAAACGATTCCTTAAAGAATGCTACGAAGTGATACTCGATGGCATGAGACCCTGCATTTCCAGCGGTTCAGGGTGACAGAGAATCTCCTCCTTGAAACCAGCCCCAGTGCTCTGGAAGTGGGCAGTTGCCATTGGTAACGTATCCTTCCTCCGAGTATTCGATGCGTGGCGGATGTCTGTTGGGGCCTGGAGTGTGGCGGAGTTGTGGATATGCCTCAGGTGCCCTTATTAGATGCCTGGGTGCATTTTGAAAATGGCTGCTTAGAAAATGTCTAATTGCTATTCCACATATTCAAGGTGGTTTTTTTTTTTTTGTCTTTTTTTTTTTTTCTCTTGACAAGGCTTTGGCATGCCTTGGATTGCTAAATATACTTTCCCCTTGCAAATTCTTGGCAGGAATCTGTCTAAGGAATCACGCCAAGCAGTCTCTTCAAATGTTAACAAGCTCATCGGTGTGGCTTTCCCAGTGCAGGGTTTGTGCTCTTTTTTTTTTTTTTTTTTTTTTTTTTTTTTTTTTTTTTTTAAAAAAAAAAAAAAAAAAAAAAAAAAAAAAAAAAAAAAGTTCTAGGAAAAATATTAAACCC
>NW_015090990.1:1993018-2021441 GCF_001431845.1 Calidris pugnax
TAGCGCTGCTTTGTACTGGGGTGACTTTATCTTATCTCTGAATTTTGAACCTTCGAGGGGTTTACCCTAAAAAGAAAAACATTTGAGTATCTTCTTGCAAGGGTTTGCCCTCCACAAGGGAGAGGTGTTGCTCAGCTGACTGTGCTGTGGCAGCGTTTCCCCCTGAGGAGCCATTTCTGCCTTCACCCGTGGTGGCTTTGCCCTCAGAGGCCGCTGACCTTTTCTTTATGTGTACCAGAGTGTGCTTTTGGCTTTCAGGCATCAGATAATTTTCTTTTTTTTTTTTTTTTTTTTTTTTTTTTTTTTCCACCTCCCTTCCCAAAAAACCCCAACCCTTCTCCTTTCTGAACACTGTTGCTCTGAGCATATGAACTATGGCAGCTCTGCAAGAAAGGATTTTTCTAGCCAGAGCTGAAAAAAGTGCTTGTTTGGTGGTCAGCAGTTTGGAGTCACTGCCCTGCTCAGCCTCCTGGGGCTTCTGTTGAGTTGGAAGTGTGGATTTTGGGGTGCTTCTGGAAAACCTAATCCAATTTCCCTCCTTCCTTGTACTCTTTTGCTTTTTCTTCTGCTTTTAGCAAGTTGGATTGTATCCTTGCATGGTTATCATAGATTTGATATCTGTCTTTCAGTAGCCTGTGAGCAAGCCAACGAGGCTGTTGTGCTCCCCTTTTGTTCCCCCCACCCAGTGCCTATTCTGGTGTAGAAGCAGCCCTGGAGCTGGTGCCTACAGCCAGTCAGGGACCCACAGACACGCTTCAGGCCAGGGCTGCTGCTCTCCCTCTGCCCCAGCCAAAGGATGGTGTTGCTCTGGCATCTGACACTGCCAAAGCAAAGAAAGGGGGGAGAAGCCACTGCAGCATCGCTGAAACCCCAACATCTCCCTAAAAGAAGCCTTCTCCTCGGACTCTGGCATCCATCACTATGTCAGGCTGCAAACCTCCCCTGAGCTCCACTACAGCCAATCTTGCATAAGCATTTGGAGAGCCAAAGGGCTTGGCTTTCCCTTGACCTTTGCCCACCTCTTGTTTCTCCTCTTGTCCTCTCTTACTCACCTCCTGACCCAGAGCATGAGCAGTGTTGCTGTGGGAAAGTGTCCGAGCTGCCCAGTGCACAGCCAGGGGAAGAGCATGGTCATCCCCGTGGGGCTACTTGTCTGGGGCTTTGCTGGCAGCATGCCTCCACCTGATTTCTCAGGAGGGAAAATAGGTTGGAGCTGCCTTCACCAGCTCTGCTGTGGTGTGCATGGTCATGGCTGCCCCTCGCCCCTGTGGCAGCCGAGGAAGAGCTGGTTGGGGCTTCTTATTTTTGTGCAACTACTGGCAAATTAGTGCTAGGTTACACCAGCTGTGACTTTGGGCTTCGCTTTTGAAATGTGAATTTTTTAAAAGGTTGCCTGGGCTTTGCTCTGCCTCCAATGTACTTTCCTGGCCTTCAGTCATCTGATGGACACACCTTGGGAGCAAGCACTTGTGTATGTTGGGGTGTTAGATCCCCCTGTGTTGAGTGTCCTACTTGTTCCTTGTGGAAAATGCTCAGCAGGGTTGTGGGGAAGCTGCTGCAGAGGAAATTGAGTTGTGGGGCCACAGAGCCAGTGTTCATCATGCTACAGCCTGGGATGAGCAGAGGGCTGGAAAGCCAAAGGCAGACCGTGGCACAGAAGAGCCCATACTTGAGACAACTGGAAGGGTAGTCGAGGCTATGTGATGACTCCCTACTTTTGCACTAAGGTGCTTCTTGTTCCTGAAGTGCTGTATCTTTGGCTCACTCCTGTGAAATGGGCTCATTAACCCGGAGAGAGGAGAACTGCCCCTCCTGGACCTTGTAGCTCTTCTCTTAATGATGACTCTTTTTTTTCTATTTTGCTCAGCCTTCTTTCAGAGGGCTTTTCCAAAGGGACCTCTGTCCACACCAGGGAATATTTATTTATAACTCATGAATTTGGTTTCAGGAATTTGCACTGTGACCCTTCTGCATTTATTTTGTTAAATCTCATATTGTAAGAGGAACATTTAATTCTACAGCCCTTGCCCACCCTGAGTCAGATGTCCTGCAAGTGGCTGCCTTGCTCTCCCCTTCAGGCAGTTCTGGAATGGCTCCAGTTCTTTGAAAGTGTGTAGATAGAACCCAATTCCTCCAAATAAATATTATTTCATGGGAGATGTTAAGTGATGGACCATGGGGGCACTTGCCATTTTCACTGAATAAAGCTCTTCCAATTCACCACCTACTTACTGGGCCTCACCTTTGAAGGGAGAAGTTTTGATACAAAGCAAGATTGCCCCATTTGTGAGGCCAAACCGATTGCTTGAAGATAGGATCTTAGTTTCTATCAATCACGCCTGTTTCCATTCAGGCTGTTGGATGTGAAATTGTTTTTACTGTAATGGATTGGATTTGAGATTAAAAGGCAGATCTGTAAAGGGAACATTTAAAAAACCCATAAATGCAGAGTAGACCCAAGTCATGCAAGGGAAGAAGGGGAACAAATAAATAATCCAGGCACGAAACAACTAATTTTTAACGTTAGTCAGCTGAGGAGGTATTCTTCTTTGTGCACGAAGAATAAGAAAGAAATGAATGTACCATTCTGTAGCAAGCAGAGGTGTTTATTCCAAAGTAGGTCCACCTCTGACAAAAATGATGTGTATGCCATGATAGTCCGTATGGACCTCAGATAAAGACTATCCTGGTACCCATCAAAACGAAGAAGGACATAGTCAAAGGAAAAGATAGAAGATGATAAATAATCAGACAGCTATGGAAGCCTAAAGAAGCTGGTTTGTGATGTGGGCCCATCAGCAGCTTGGTCATCGCCAAGAGTTTTGCTTTGGATTAATATTACCAAATAAATGCTTAGCAGCTTAAGACAGTGATGTTTTTACAGTGTGGACCTTAAGCAGTGATAAATCATTTCACATTGATCCCTTGGAGAATCCAAGGCATTAGACACGGTGGTAGAGCTGCCAGTTGAGTTACTTCTTTAATCTCCAAAGGGTGGAGATCAGTGATCAGAGTGCTTGTATATGGGGATCGGGGTACTTTATTCAGCCAAGATACTGTCCTCTCCTTTCTCACTGTCCTTTTCTGGTGTGTTCTGACCTCACATGCACCTTCCTGGAGGATGTGAGGTTCTTGAGGCATAGAATGTCTTGTTTTGCCCATTTGTGGAGAGCTGAGCACAGAGGATCCTGCCTGCTGCCTTTCACCTCTGTTCATCTGTAGGATGGAGATCACCTGAGCCTTTGGGAATACATTTCGGGAGCATTCCCTACCATCACTGCAGGAAGATTGTACCTTTGTCAAAGGGAGAACTTGTCATCACTTGCAGAAAAAGGGGTTGCATGGAAATGAGACAGACTCTGGCATGTGGTCTTGCTCTAAATCAGCTGCATTTTTAACATTCAGAAGCCAACAAAGATGAAAGACTCCTGGTCAACCTCTCTACTCCCTTGGAAAAAAAAATACAAAGACTTGATAAATATTTTGCATTAATAAATTCCATTTGTCTTATAAAACAAAGTTTGCCAACTACCAAAGCAGGGAAAATATTTTACATAACTGAGTGCGACGTCTAAAAGGTTGCTATGGGCCTGGTTTGAACAACTCTTTCCACAACCC
Source organism: Calidris pugnax (assembly GCF_001431845.1). Taxonomy (NCBI): domain Eukaryota; kingdom Metazoa; phylum Chordata; class Aves; order Charadriiformes; family Scolopacidae; genus Calidris; species Calidris pugnax. The sequence goes on from NW_015090990.1 coordinate 1,996,637, forward strand.
AGAATGTGAAGGAATGCTAAGCTTCACCCAGGCTAGGACCAAGCTTGCTGTGTGCGTGCGTGTGCTTTTTTACTGCCTCATTGGTTTTATTGCAGTGGAAGTGGCAGACTGGCCGCCTTCTGGCGAGTGGAGTCCAGCAGGTGAGAGGTAGTCCACAGAAAAAGAGATGAAGGCATGAATGTGGCCCAAAAGCTGTTTGTGAACCCAAAACAATGTCCCTCACTATGCTGTGGGAACGTTGCTATAAAAGGCAGGAAAAGCACAGCTGTCTACTATTATTGTTTTGTTGTTAAATTTTAAGGGTGATGGTGATTAACCAGTGGAGCAGATTCCCAGGGGATGTTGCTCAGTCTGGACTAATGAGACTTTCTGATTTGCAGGGCCAGGACTGAGCACTGGCTGTTCCTGCAAACCCTGACAGGGTCTACTTGGGAGCTGTCATGTTTGCATCATCCCGCTCTGGTTTCTCATCAGGCTGTGGAGCAGCAGCAATCAGCCACAGTGTCTCGGGGAGCTGCAGAAAGTTTTTCTTGCCACTTGATGTTGGTTAGCACTTCCCAGCATACAGAAATATGAATTGTTAGAGGTGGTAGAGGGAGGGGACGCCTAAGCCTGAGATGAGCAGGGTGCAGCTGAGGTCTGCCTTCAAATGACAGTCCCAAGACCACTCAGGATTTGGCACTCGGAGAACTCCAAGCCAAGATTTGGCTTTATAGGATGCACCTTGTCCCAGCTGACCAACCTCCCTCTACCCTTCCTGTCAGGGCTCTGCCAGCCTTCTCCTAGATTATCAGCTTGGCTTACAGGAGCTGGGGTTGTTTCTCTGCTCAGTTTAATTCCATCTCCTGCCCCCCTCTGCCCACCCCCTTGAAGATGACTGGGCTGAATGGGGCTTTGAGCAACCTGGTCTAGTGGGAGGTGTCCCTGCCCATGGTCGGGGGGTTGGAACTCGATGATCTTTAAGGTCCCTTCCAACGCAAATCATTCTATGAGCTGGCTGCAGCTTTTTACATGCTTACACTTGTAAAGGCAGCCCAGAAAGCCAACCATATCCTGGGCTGCATCAAGAGAAGCGTGGCCAGCAGTTCACAGGAGGTGATTCTACCCCTCTACTCTGTACTCCTGAAACTCCACCTGGAGTACTGTCTCCAGCTTTGGAGTCCTCAACACAGGAAGGACATGGATCTGCTGGAACGGGTCAGCGGAGGGCCATGAAGATGATCAGAGGGATGGAGCAGCTCTTCTATAAGGACAGGCTGAGGGAGCTGGGGTTGTTCAGCCTGGAGAAGAGAAGGCTCCGGGGAGACCTTATAGTGGCCTTTCAATATCTGAAGGGAGCCTATAGGAGAGCTGGAGAGGGACTCTTTGTCAGGAAGTGTAGTAACAGGACAAGGGGTGACAGTTTTAAATTGGGAGAGGGGAGATTTAGATTAGATACCAGAAAGAAATTGTTTACAGTGAGGGTGGTGAGGCACTGGAACAGGTTGCCCAGGGAAGTTGTGGATGCCCCATCCCTGGAGGTGTTCAAGGCCAGGCTGGATGGGGCTTTGGGCAACCTGGTCTGGTGGGAGGTGTCCCTGCCCATGGCAGGGGGGTTGGAACTCGATGATCTTTAAGGTCCCTTCCAACCCAAACTATTCTATGATTCCATCATTCTATGATTCTATCATTCTACGCTTGTCTTTGAGCCTCCCTTTGCCCTCTCCCTGCTTGGAGGAGCAGAGGCAACCAAAGGCTTCATGTCTCTGTCAGTGCCAAAGCCAGGCAATGCTGTGAGTTGAAACACACAGAGATTAAGGGATGCAGCAACTCTGGGGGCACAAACATGGTCTGGAGCTCAGCTTCTGCAAGCATTAAAGGCCCCTAGCCCCACTTCCCAGGATCTGCCTGCCAGGAAGATATGCCATGGCTACAGCCACATGGGAAGTGGCCATTACCTCTTGGGAAAGCATCTGAAACAGTCGACTAAGGATTTATCCTGAATTGGGGTGAAAATTTATTTGCAAATCCCAAACAATGTCTCTCGCAGAGCTGTGGGAATGTTGCTATAAAAGGCACGAAAGGCCCAGCTGTCTACGATTATTGTTTTGTTGTTAATTTTTAACAATGAGGGTAATTACCCATTGGAAGAGATCCCCCCCCGGGATGTTTGCTGGTCTTGAGTATTTAAACTATGAGGTCCTCTGAGCAGAGACGTGTCTAGGGCAAAGTGTATGTACAGCACCGAAAACCGCAGCGCCTTCAGCCCCGGCTTGTGCAAACCTACTTTCAGTTGCTCTGCAGCAGTCTGGGCGGCCGCGTGTGGCCAGACACGCTGTCTCACCAGAGGGGTGTCAGCTCCCGCTGGGGTGGCAGTAAGTCTTGGGAAAACCTGGAGAGCTGGGTAGCCCTGAGAGCCTGGAGTCATTCTCAGTTTCATCAGATCGGTATTTTACAGCACAACGTCTTCGGTTGGACTATTTCTAGCCAGCCCCTAGCTAAGAACAATTAGTATTTGTTTTAACAGCAATTGAAGCTCTTAGGAAAGAGTTTCAACAGCTAAAGGATCAACCCTTGGTCACCAAGGGTGGGGTTTTCTTGTTTTTCCCTCCCCTTCTCCCCCTCAATAGACTGTTCAAGTGCCTTCTCTTTTAGAGTCGGTTCTGGAGCAAACGGAGACTCGCCACTAAATTATATCTCAGGGCAGAAAAGCAATGTCAAGCCGGTCTGTTGATTTTGTAATGTAGGACACAGCCCCCCTTGCCCTGCGTGCAGTCATGCACAGTCGCCTTGGCATCTAATTAATAATTTGCAGTTAAGCAGCGGCTACTTCCTTGCATCATTTCAATGCGGTTGCCAAGTGGAAAATTGAAAAGCAAGAGAGAGCCAAAGAAACGACGACAACAACAACAACAACAAAGGTTTAAAGTTCTAGGAAATTTCACTATGTGAGGTCAAAATTCCTTGTGCGCTCAGGGGCTGGGCTGTTGGCTGGCAGGCGCCTCCAGCTAACATGGCAAAGCCCTTTCTCTTCAGAGCCCTGCTCTCCTAAAGCACCTCCTGTTTGATTGGAGTTTCTCAGCCTTAAAATGCGCGTGTGTTTGTGGAGGGAGAGGACGTGGGGAGAATGTGGGACTAGGGCAGGTTGAAGAGAAGTCAAATGAGGGTTTTTCTTGTGATTGGGGAGGCGACAAATGCTCTGGGGGATGGGGACAGGCAAGGAAGGATGGTGAGGCAGAGCTCCCAGGACAGGTCTAGGAAGAGGATGGGGTGATGCAGGTAAGGGATTTGCAGAGCAGAGGATATCCAAGAGTGGGCTGACAGTCAAGGGAGACCTGGTCCTAAATTTTCTGGACCTTCAGGAGCACATCTCGCCATAAGCCTCTCCTTCCAGTCTGCCGGTCAGCAGTTGGACTGTGTTTGGCCTGTTCATGGCACAAAAGGGCTTTCCTCCAAGTGGAGGGTTTTTTAGCATGGCCCTGTTAGAAAACAATAACAGTAATGTCTCATGAGTTAGGTTTTCCACTCTTTTATGCTGCTAGTCCTGGGGAAGAGCTGGGGCATGCAACATTGTTGGCACAGCAAGAAGTACCACAGCTATCAACAGCCAAACTGAGCACTTGAGTTTTTTATGCTTCTTCATGCTCGAGGTTGTCGAAGACGTGAGGAGAAGGGGCCCAAGGGAAGACTGGTGTTCAGAGCATCTCATGAGCTGTTTCTGCTTTGCTTGCCTTTCTTCTGTCTTCTCCTCTCCATAAAGGAAGCCTGGGGAGGCACGTGCTTCTAACTCTTCCCATTTACAACCACAGCAGTCTTCATGAGGTTGGCAGCTCCAGGGTCTGTGTGGCTGGAGACTAGGAATTGTCTGTGGGAGGCAGGCATGAAAGATCAGCAGTCTCAAAAACTTGACCTATGAGGAAAGGCTGAAGGATCTCAAGAAGGAAAGGCTTTTTGAAAACATTTTTTTAAATACAAAAAAGATTTTGCTGTGAGGTGCGAGAACCTCATTGGTTCTCTGTATCCATGACAAACCTAACAAGAAGTGATGGTTGAAACTGCAGCAAGAAAGATACAGGTTAGATGTTGATAGCTGACATCTGGCCAAGTGGATCTGCTGGCCTTACTTTGAGCCAGATTTGGAGTAGAGACTTTCAGAGGTCCTTTCCAGCTTTACAATTCTACAATTCTGTGATAGGAACAACTTCCCTGCAATAAGGAAGAACATGTAGTGATGAAATGAGATGGTAGTAATGTCACCTCTGGAAGTTTCAAGTTGGAGATTAGGCAAATGCTTGTCAGAAGTGGCTTGGGTAGAGCTGGCACTGGAGGAGTGAAAGCAGACTGTCCTCCTGAGGTCCCTTCTGGCTCTGGCTTTAAAAAAACAGCAGGTCCTACCTTCCAAGCACTGATGTCTGAGGATACCAGGCTATCCATCCTCCATTTCTGCTTGGAGGAGCTTGAGGCTTACAGAGACCTGGCATGAGAAAAGGTAAGGGAACCTGGGAGGCTGAACAGTTTCATCAAGAACAATGCTGTGGTGACCCTCCTGGGTGGGGGGTTTTCTGGAGAGGGAAGAAATCAGTGCTGTGGATGACTCATGGCCTGTTTCTAAAAGACCCAATATCGCTGGGTTGAATCACTGAGCGAACACGGGCAGAGCTGCAAACAATACCCAGAAGTCTTGGCCGCCTTCCTCCACTCCCATTTCATGATTTTATTACTAAATCTAAACCCGGGGAGGTATGTTTAACAGTGCAAACGTATCATCAGTCAGCTCTCTTCCTCTTTGCCCTGAGCCTTTGTACACGAGGCAATGATGGGGGGGCCTGTAGCTTCTTGCAGTTTCTTGCTTCTGTGGGCTTCCCGTGGGCTGAGCATGACTGAACGGCTGTGGTCCTGCGGATGAGAACTGCCTCACACCCTGCTGGCATCCAGAAAGGATTGCTGTTCCCCTGCTTAATGCGTTTGTTTAATGCCCGTTCCATGAGGCTGTTTCTCAGGCTGTTTTCCTTGCAGGATACGTCTCTGTGTGTGCAATTAGCCAAGAGACATTAGCTTAATGACTTGTGCGTGTCTGAGTTAAGCCCGGCCCCATCTCAGATTGCTGTCTTTTCCCTCACCTTTCTCCTGTCTGGAGACTTTTAATTCTCTGCAGCACAAACTGCTCTGTCATGCTCATCCCGGGGGTTGGATGCAGACCGTGTCTCTTGCTGGTCCCCAGCCAAAGAAACCCTGCTATCACACATAATTACCTCCCTGACTCATCATGACTTTTATTGCCCTCCACCCTTTTTTTTGTTTTTTTTTTTTTTGTTTTATAAGTTTGATTTGCTCTTTCAAAGCTATTGTTTCCAGCCCTGTATTCCCAGTGGCTCCAGAGGACTGCAGTGTATTCATGCAGGAATTACTGGGGCGGGCTCTGTGGTCTGTTTTGTGTAAGAGTTCAGACTGAGTGATCGTTTTGGTCTCTCCTGGCTGATTTCTGAGCTGATGGGTTAGGCAGAGAGAGAGAAATATCTGGCCAGCAGGCTGCATTGCTCAGGAACCTGGTGCCAAAGCAGAGTGTGCTTCACCAAAATGTAGGTCATCAGTTCATTTTGATGAACTCATTGTCATGGTCTTCTCAAGCTGGCTGAGCAGTGGTGCAGGTAAAATGAAGGGGACACTGATCATCCAGTATCCTGAATAGTCCTAGTGCTAAAAGTTTTTGGGACTGTAAGAACAGATGTCATAGGGAAATATCCACTCACTGTTCTTAACCATCAGTCAAGGAGAAGCTATCATGGCCATCGGTGAGTGGTGCCAATGGGTGATTCCTTCCTACTAAGCTTATTTCTAGGCTGATTTTGGTCAGTTTTGCTGCTGTACCATGGATTGTGTTATGCTTCTATTTGCCAGGCTGAAGAGCCTCCCCTCTATCCATTATCTTCTCTATATGCATATTTGTTGCCTCAACCAAGTCACCCTGGAATTGTGTCATTGATGGGCTGAATGGTTCATGTCACGCTTTTAGATCTGAAGCTACATCTCTGAACTTTCCACCTCCATCTTTTGCTTTTGGTCATTTTCTATCCCATATAGTGCCCAAAACTCACCCCAACAAATGTGTTTGCAGAGGGCACTGGAAAAAGACAGGCTCCTCTTTCCCTGTTTCTTGCTGGACTGAAGCTTGTGTTGGCTCAGCTACCAGCTTCTCCTCTGGGCACAAATGGATGAAATTTCCACAGCCAGCAGTGGAGAACTGTTTGCAGTGACCAGACCTGCACAACAACATTTATGGAAAGAAAGGCAAGCAGATCTGGGTATGCTTGTGAGCATGGTTCATTCGACCCAGACGTTGTCTGCTTAGTGCCACCTCTGGCCCTTTCCTTAAATGTGGGGGCAGGAGGGGTGCTGTATGTTTTGGATAGTAGCAAGCCACTTTATCTGCATCTCTGGCCTTGTGAAAGGTTTCATTGTGCCTTTCCTGTTCCTCCTTCTTCACTCTCCTACCCATAGATAAGGTACTTGAAGTCATCACCTGCAGCTCACACTGAGGAGAGACCTGTACTTGCTACCTTGAAGGGAGCTGAGTGGCTGGACCATGGTGGAAGACTTCCTTCAAGGATTTCTCTTTGGGTAGAATGTGCGAGCCATGGAGCCAGCTGTTTTGGAGATGACAGTTTGAGATCCACTCTGGAGCAACAGGAAAGTAAGTGATAAGTTCATATTTTTCATTGTTTTTCCTCACCAATTTGCACTTCTATAGTAGATTTGGCAAGGCACCATCTTCAGCCTTGGCACCAGGAGGAACAATCCAAATTAATTTACCTTATCCTGGCATTAAAAACTACAAGATCGATCAGTTTATTGTCATCCAGGAAAGCACTGTGACATTTCTCTTACTGCTGAATACGTTGCTCCTATTAAAAAGTGTCACTCGTGACGGTTTTTGACGTAGATGGATACAAATCAAATACATTCCTTTCATTGAGGCAATTAATGAGCAGAAGGCATGGGGGAACTGTTAAGCTGTTGAATACTGTAAATTAAGGCTTTCAGGAACAACAACAAATCCCTGTCTATAATGAAAAGCGCAAGACACGTCAATCTTGTTCAGTTACCTGGTTATAGAATGTGGGTTTCTTTACTGACAGTTTCAGACAGAGTGTGACTGGGTAAGAGTATAAGAATACCAGACCCAGTAGCTCCTACTGAAGCAAACTGGTATGAACTATCTCATCAGATATGCTTCTAATTTTCTTACATAAATTGTTTTTCTACAATGAAAGTCAGTCCTTTTTGTGAAACTGAGCATTTCAACAGGGCACATCTCTCTCTGAGGACTTTTTTCCTAGATTTTTTCATGGGAAACTGACCAAATAACCCCAACTCTGAGGTTATTTTCTTTTAAAACAAATGTATGTGCCTTTGCTGGAAACTTTGGAGATTTTATTTCTTCATCCTAAACCTGAGAAACATATTAAAAAGAGGTCAAGGATAACAACATTTTTTACCAGGGAAAAGCAACAACAACATTTTAACAACTTTTCTTCCTGAACAGTTGGGCTAATTGTTCATTAAACCACAGTTAAAAGCCTTAGTGAGGAATAAGTCCTCCATGCTTAGGTGGCACCAAAGCCACCTGCCTGGAAGATCCCCCTCAAACAGTTTGGTGACAGTACCAAAACCTTGCTGGTCCAAGCTGGCCAGCCTGGCTTGTTAAGTTGCCAAGTCCTATGACCCAAGCCTTGGGGTTTTGGCCCCAGTGAGATTCATTTGCACAGAGGTGAGAAATCCCAGGTTGCACATGAGCTCTGTTTTTTCTGCACCTCCAAAGGAAAGGGGGTGAGGATGGCTGTCCTGGGAGATGGGTAGAGAAGTCACCAGGACTCCATGAGAGCAGGGACTGAAATTTCTTATCTGCTCTTTGCATCTTCCTCCCACAGAAGGCATTAAGGTCATTGCCATGCCCACTTCTCAGGGCTTGATTTGTGTTGAGTATGTGGGCTTGGATTTGCTCTCCGTGGCTCTATTTCCACAAATAAAAATCCAGAAGCCTCCCATGAAGAGGGCTCTTAGGTCTTTCCCCTTTTAAGCCTTGAAGACAAAGCTCTATTTGGTCCTGTGGCCATCTTTAAATAATTAGAGTTGTATCAGAAGCTGGGTTTATTCCTTCATTTATGGGACAAAACAGCCTGATCTCTCTGCCTTTCAGGTCTTGCAGTGAAGCTTCACAAGTGCTGGATGTGTGCAGCCTTGTGCCTGGCCTCACTCCTGCCATGATGTCTTGGGTTATCAGTCAAGAAGCAAGAACGTTAGATGTACATGAACGTGCCTACAGACAGGTAATTCCTGCTCCTGCAACCACCACGGGCCAGGTCACCCTGTTGCCATCGGGTTTCCTCCATGGGGCTCAGAGGAATGGAAAGGGTAAAAGGGGTGCCCAGGCTGCAGCGAGCCAGGAATGGAGGCCAGCCGTCCCATGCACAGGCCTCCAGGGCTTTAACCTCCAGACCACAGTGCTCAGCTCCTTCTGAAAAAGGACAAAGCTGTTCAGCAAAACTGTGGAACTGGGAGGCTTGCGGGCTGAAATGAGTCCAAAAGACATATTAACAGGCATGAGAGGCCTGTGATGAAATAGCTAAGGTATTAATGCAGCCAGAGGCTGGTAATGAATACAAGAAATGCCCACGTTTACCCAAGAGGTCCCAAAGGTCTCTTGTCCAGAACATTGTGATCCTTAAAGGAATCTTAAGAAAGTTAAACCACGGGGTTAGGGATCCAAGAATAAAATCTGGGCTAGTGTGATCTCTCAGCTGGTCTGACCTCTTGGCTGATGAGACCCTTTTTAGGAACTTTGTGCTTTTTAAAGAGCATGAATATTATCCTGGGGGGCTTGTCACCAAAAGTCCTGTCAGATGAGGGTGCCACCTTATCCCTGTGGATGGCATGAGTCTGTCACTGTGCCCCATGGCTGTGATGCAGGTAACAAAGATTCATTCTCATTTTTCAGATGACACTCTATCACCTGATGGCAGGGTAAGTCCTGAATGCTCAGGTAGTACCTGGCGATGTACAAAATGCCCTTCTAGTACTTTTTCTGTCTCTATCCATCTCTCAGCTGCTGGGGAAATCTATGAGGTGCAAAGCATGGGACAGTGCAGGCTAAACTATCATCACAATTTGACTTCCGCTTCATTTCCTTGTTGGCTTCTCCCATTATACCTTTAATGCACAGAGGGCCTGGAGATGGTCCATCAATGCTGAGCAGAGCTGGGATCGAAGGAGAGGATGGGAGCTGGAGGCTGATGAAAGCAGAGAGTTGATGGGTGGCTGAGCATCCCTGGTGCTGGATATGATGCAAACACCGTGGCACTGAGGAAACCAAAGCAGGTTTGATTTTCCTCTAAAGTTAATTCCAAACCAATGACCATCTGACCTGGTTTTTGGAAGGGCTGAACCCACATTTTAGGAGTAATTCACTGCTGTCAAGCAGCTTTTTGACCCATACAAGGGAGACAGTTCCACCATTGATGTGGGCAGGTCCTGTCTGTCTCCAAGGCTCAACCTGTGTCTGACTGTCCTTTAGTTTCTCTATCCCTGAGAATTTGTTCTTCTTTTGTGTGTACTTTTTTCCCATTCAGGATGCCCCAATGAGGAAGGGTGAGTAGAGGTCTTGTCATAGGGTACTGGGTCCCTTAGCATAAAAACACCACCACTCTGTCATTATTTTTTGCACCTGATGTGATAGTCCTCACAGCCATTCTTTGCTTCAACCATTTACAAGCCCTGATTTCAGTCCAAAACAAGCTTCCTTGAAATAAAATAGTCATTTTCCAGTCTTCCTGTAGAAGCCAAAAGTATTTTAAGTTGAACTGAACTGGCCTAAACACAGGGTGGGGAGGGAATGAGTAGGTTGGGGACATTTTAATAATGAAAAGAAGAATGTGAAAGGAAGGATTAAACCCGGGGTGTTATGTGTATTTATTGAGTCAATTTATAAGGTGCCTTTTGCAAAATATCTTGAGCGCTGCATGAAAAACCACAAAGCAAAATATTTGAAAAATCTGGACATGAAGCCAGTGTGTCCCAGCGTACAGCCAGGCAGCGGAGGAGAACCTGGCACTGGGAGCAGCTCTCTAATCACCAGGCACCAGCAGACGGAGATCTGCGTCTGTAGGGCAAGGTGAGCCATCAAGGGAAGGATCTGTTCCTTCAGCCAGCCGCTGGTGGGTCTCTGTGGGCAGCCTAGGGAATGGGTAACTCAGGCCATCAGATGTTCTCCAAGCAGAGAGTCCTTGGGTGAAGGACCCTGTTGGAGACAGCGTGACCCTGGGTGAGCCAGAAGGCCTGGAGGTGACCCATTGCAAGCCTGGCTTGTGCACACACAGTCCCCAGGAGTGGGGCTGCCCAGATGGGGAGCACATTGGGGAGTGCAAGCACTGCTCCCCCTGAGCTGCATGATCCCTGGCACTGCTGCCCCTGGCCTGGCTTCAGGGAGAGGCCAATGGATAGCCCATTACAGTAATTTCACCTGGCCATGGCGAAAGCACAGATGTTTGTGGCACAGTCTCCGTTACGGGTTTTTCTTGCTCACAGTTGAAGGTCAGCGTAAGTGTTGACTCTGGCAGGCCGATGGCGTGTTCCCGTGAGACATCCAGAACTTCCCCTTCCAGCTGCAGGGCTCTGCTCAGCTCTGCCAAGGGGCTGCCAAGTGCCACTCCAGGGTGGCTGCTTCCCCAAAACATTTGGGAAGTGCATGGGACACGTATGTGGTGAGGAGCACTAGAAAAAAAGTGGTTAAAGGGAGTGCTTTGCAGTCACAGGTAGCTGGGTAAGTTTTTGAATGGTGGACTGCTTTTGGACAGGAATGTGAAAAATACTCTGTTGAGGGTTTAGCTGAATTAAAAAACAGATAAAGACCTCAGAAAATTGCAGGACCTCTGTTATGCACCTTCTTTGATCTTTTTTTAAGGGTGGCAAGAAACTGAAAATGAGTAGAGCAGAAAAATGACCGTGCTGATTGCTTCAAGCCATACAAGATATATTTCTTTTTTTTTTTAGTATCTGTAGTATAGTTAATTTCCTGATGCTGTATTTTTCCTGGAAATAGTTTACTATAATAAAGGAACACAATACCCAGGGGACAGTGATTAGTCTGCTGTACACAAGGAAATTTCTTCAGGGGAGGAAGCATACCTACAAGATGAGGTTTCATTGCAGGAAACACTGCTCGCCAAAATGCCAAACTAAACATATTTGGAGATAGAACTTTGTCTTACAAATCTAACTTGTGCAGTATCTGCTGTGGCTCAGGCTGGGGAAGATGAGTGAGATCAACAAACCATTGTGAGTGGGGTGGACTTCAACACTTCCCTTTTCCAGTGAGAAGGAAAGTAAAATACTTAGAAAAAAAATCCAAGAACCTGCTCATAAAACTACATCTGTTGCTAGTGAGGCCCAAGGTAGGACTTCAGTCTTATTTTAGCTCTTGCTTTTGTCAACTGACTGGTGCTCAATCAGCAAAGTAGCCCTTTGGTTGGCTGGGACAATCACTACAAATAATAAGGCTTCGGGCAATCTCTGTTGGGAAAGGGGTTTTGGATGAGTGCCCCTTGAGAGGGGTACAGGGTCTTTTAGGTTGGCTTCCTAATGGAAAGAAGACCATAGTGAAGAGTCAGAAGTGCTTTAAGTGTGATCCATTTTACCGATATATGATCTGCCTCTCCATCTGTCTGTCCCAGTCTTGGAACAGAGGTGATAACAAGAATTATGAAGCCCAAACCTTCTGTTGGGATCCTGAGTGAGAAACCTGGGCTGGTGCACCCACATCTTGGTGTGAGAAAGGACAGCATCACCTGGCTTTCTGTCACATGGTTTTCAGATATTATTTATAGAATCACTGAATCATCTAGGTTGGAAGGGACCTTTAAGACCATTGAGTCCAGCCATCAACCTAACACTGCCAAAACCTACCAGTGAGGAGTAGAAGTGGTTTACAGCCTGATTTTTTTCAGAAATGTGTGTGTGCCCAAAGGAGAGAGGTACATGCGTGGAAGATGTTAGAGTAGGAGCTGATACTTGGCATTGTTGCAAAGCATTGCCAGAGGAGCTGGTTTGCATGCAGGAGGATTTGACCTTGAACTTTCCCCTGCAGTTCAAGCCAACATCCTCTACCCCCTAGGCCTGAAAAATGTTCCTCCCTCTTGTTTTAAAAATACATTTGTTATGTCTAATGTTTCTGGCCAGAGCAATGGTACAGGCTTTTACCCGCAGAGCTATGCGGGTCAGGGGTGGGGGGGATGTGATTTGTGAGTGGCTTTAGCTGAGCTCACTGAGTCCCCAATGCAGTTACACCAGCAGAGCTGTTCTTTTCTGGGGACAGTTTATTGCCATCCCAAGGGACAGTGGCTTTAGCGTCTCAGTGTGAAGTACAGCCTTGCTAGACTTTCTGGGTTCACATTGGGCTGTGGCCTCCACGCTGCCAGTTGAAGAGTGGGTTTGAAAGCACGTACCCAGAGCTCTGACCTGCTCATTTTCAAAGGACCTGCCAAAGGGCTCAGGCTCTGGGTGTCTGTCCAGGACCAGAGCAGTGTCTCTGATCCACCCAGAGCATGTGAACCAAGTGTTCATATGCAAGTCACATGGCTAGCAAGATGAGTCCCATTTTGGGGTCAAGCTCAGGTAGAGTAGTTATGTCCCCTGTGATCCCATGAGCTAGGTACAGAACAGGGCATGGACAGAAGCAGTGATGGGGCAGAGAGCAGAGGCACAGAGGCTGTTTGTCTGCCTGTGCTCTCAGAGCCAGCCGCAGAAGTTGCAGCCAGACTGCCTGGTCTCCAGCCGGAGCATCCCAGCACCCAGGCCCGGCTGCAGACTGGTTCTCCTTGGGATCATGTACACAAACTCCTTCACCCTGGCTGTCAGGTTTTGTGGGGGAGAGCGGAAGCCACTGCCACACTGCCAGGTGCCTGGGGTGAGTCACGGAGAGCAACCTCCCCCCCTCCCCAAGTCAGTCTAGACACAGGGGAAGTCCAGCTGCCTGCAAACGCCCCATCCCATCAACTTCCCAGCCAAGCTGCGCTGTCCTGGCTGGCTTGGGTAATTTGGAAGGACTCCAGTGGAGAAATTGGCAGGCTGATCTCTTGCAGCTCTTCCCAGTTCAGACCAATGTGGTGAACTGGTTTACCAAGCACTTCATTCTGTTTGCTGCATTTTTGCCCTTCTTTGAGTAATGACTGTGTTTGTTGGCAACGTGGCAATGCGCATGAGGTGACACCCTTTGTCCTCATGTGAGGGGTTACCATCATGCGGAAATGGGAGCATCTACTTGCTTTTGTGGGAAAAAAGTGGGTGTAGGGGGCAACCAGGGCAATTTTGCAAGCAGCAGTGTTGGGTATAGGAAGCCACGTGGTTGGATGCCTTCTCTAACACACCAGGGTGGGTTTTCCAGTGAATTCCCAGCACCGGGGCATCTGCAAGGCGTCCTGAGAAAGACTTTGCCTTTCTGGGTGGGTGCAGGTGAAAGATAGCATGGCACCATGTGGATCATGCTGAGTTTGCTATCGAACCTCTCCAGGTCCTTAGCACTGCTGTTGACTTTTTTTGATGTGAATAGTTTGTCTAGGGCTGACATTTTCCCACAGACAATGATTTAAACCTCGTGGGAGCTCATGTGCAGGCTGGTGGTGGTGTGTGTATACAGGAATCCTGGCTGGCTCCCATGCATCTCCACGCCCTGACCTGTCCCGTGAAATTAAGAGATATAGAAGCTATTTCCTAGCAGATCTTTTGTGTTTATGCTCTGCTGGGTCAAGCTGGCCCACAAAAGCCATTGGGCTGGGGGTTGTTTCTACAGTGGCTGAGTGGCTGGAGGAGTTTGAAAGTTGCCTATCTTCCCATGGCATTGACCGTGCCCCTATCTCCTTTCCATGGGGCATGGCAATTCTGCTTGGACAGAAGGATGGCAGTACCCTCCTGATATTCACCTCTTGCTCTTCTAGGCATGTTAATAGAACACTTAGAGAGCAATGTTAATCTTCTTCAGGAAGACAGACACACAGATTTTGAGAACCTGAGCCATAGAAAGCTGGTTTCATTGAGACATTGGACAATTCAGAGAGGTACAAGTGGCAAGTGGAAGATGTTCTTTTTTTAGCTCGCCCTCCATCCGTTTCTATACCCAGTTTCTATCTCTGCCCACACCTTATGTGTTCAGCTTTCCCCTACCGTCTCCCCTTGCAGCTTCCAGTGCTTCCAGCCCTACAGAAATGCAGCCCTGGTCTGTAAAAGAGATGACTTCTACCCTGGTGCTCAGGATATCTGGCTGAGCTCGCCGAGCTCCAGGCATCCGGCAGAGGGCAAGCGAGCTAAGAGAGCAATCCTGTCCCTGCAGTCCCTCCTGCACAGCTCACATCAGGCCCCCAGCAGCAAATCCAGACAATTGCTCAGGAAAGATCCTTTGGGATTGTTTTAGGCTCTCAGCAGACAAGATCACATTATCCAAACCCCTTTTTTCCCCCTCTTCACCTGGCTGCATCTTACCCTTTCTGCTGGCCAGTAACACCATAATTTATTCTTTGCTACATTGGGGTCCTGATTGGTATCTTGTATTCAAATTTTTTAGCTATTTTCCAGCCTTTCTAATGTGGCCAGATACAAGAAGTATTTTTTGCCTGTTTTTTTTTTTTTTTTTTTCCCCTGTTTGTTTCCTGTGTCTGTTTCCTGCTGTTTTGGAAGACATTTTCCTTTTTTTCCTTTGTCTACTTTGGAGCACAAGCATTTGGGTCTTGAAAGCTGATTCCCTGGAAGAGCTGCTGTACCCCCAGGTCCCTGCTTATAAGCAAGGAGCAGTTCTGCCCAAGCTGGGCACAGCCATTGCTCAAATGCTGCCTGCTGCTCCTTTACAGCTATAGTGCATCCATACGTTGTTACCTGTTACTGCTCCGGCTGGCAGGCATGCAGTAGTACTACGTGCTGCAGGACAGGAGAATTTCCCTGATCAAGTTCCCTTCTTTCTGGGGCTGTGCACTGTTACCCCTTTGACCTCGCTGAGGTTTGAGACTTAAGATTTAACCAGCAAATTAAAAAAAAAAAAAAAAAAAAAAAAACAAAAAAAACCCAAAACCAAAAAAAGGCATCCCCCCAAAAGTGTATACTGCTGAGTACACACTGACTTCAGAGTTTCTATATATTGTGAAAGGTATCCAAACACAATCAGTTGGAATAGAAAAGGTTCTGTACTGCCAAACAAGATTAGTATCAAAAAATATTCAATGTTTACACAATGGAATAACTAATGCATGTAAAAAATTCAAAAAAAAAAAAAAAAAGCAAGTTTGAAGTGAAGCAGATTTTTTGTTGTTGTTGGATGCTTTCTTGTTCTCAGGACAAATTAGTGTGTGTGCATCATCAAAGTGATTTAAAGCATGGTTCAAGTCTCAAAAGACACTGCGTGAAAACAGCACCGGTTGTTGTGCGTTTGCTTCCTTTAAAGGGTCAGAATTGGGCTGTACTTGCTGCAGGCTGAGAAACTCAAAAATGCCAGAGGAAACCATGTACACGTTTGCCTTTGAATGCCTGTAGAGCACAGGCTCCTGGTTCTCTTAGGCTTCTCTGAAAAATCCCAGCAATGAAGGTAAGTAGGCTTTCCTCCAGCTCACGGCTGTTCTGGTGGGTAAAAAAGTGAGCTGAAGATAAGGGCTGTGTTTGCTCTTGGCTGCTTCCCATACCCCCTGCAGCCACACCAGCAGCACCCACCAGCAAAAAGCTGACCCATAGGAGGGGCAGATGCTGGAGGAGAAGAATGGATCCAGCATAGAGCAAGGAAGTGGATTAGCAGGTTCTGTCTGTGTGGATATCCCAAAAACCAGGGTGCTGCACAGGGGTTGGGGAGGTAGAAGTGTACCCTTTGTTTCAGAGCTGGTGGGTCAAGAAGGAGAACCTGCATTTGCAGAAGGCTCGTTAGAAAACAGCTCTCTTTGGTGGGATGGGTTTCATCTGGAGTCCGCAAGAGACAATAAACAGGAATGACATTTTTATAGAGCTGCTTTGTGGAGTGGGGCTGCACTTAAAATCCAAATTTAGTTTATTTGAGTGGGAGCATCCTCAGCTTTAATGTCCACTTGCTTTCAAAGCAACGTGATAGAGCTTGGCTCATGCAGCTCTGACATCCAGGCAAACCCGTGATCTGGATCCCTCCTGTTATCTTCCTAAAAGCTCTCTGCCCTTTCATTGGGCTACGTTGGTGCTCATGCTTTGAGACCTTAGCTGCAGCATTGTTGTGAAGGGTTAATTAGCAAGCTGTATTTTGCAGCAGAGATGACTTCATTTTAAGGTTTAGGTAGCTTTGTATGTCAGGCTAGTAAAATATTCTTGGAAATAGACACAGGGCTATAAACCTAAAAATCATGCTCTACTGCTGAGTGAGACACCAGAATCTTTAATGAAAGGTCTGGTTAATAACTAGCATGTGATAGCAAGCGATGAGAAGAGGCTGCAGGCTGGGTTTGTTAAACCTGGAGAAGAGAGAGCAAGAGCTAATTACTGTATTTGACTCTCTAAAGGGAAGGTTCAGAGAGGATGGAGCAGGTCTCTTCTCAGAGGGGTGCCACAAAAGGACAAGAAGCAACAGGCACATGTTGCTGTGAGGGAAGTTCTGACTCAGGAAAAAGAAAAATGTTCACAGGAAGAATGGTTTAGCCCAGAGAAGCTGTGGGATCTCTATTCTTGGCCATATTCAAAACTGGATTCGACAAGGCCCTGAGCAACCTTTTCCAGCTCTGAAGTGGGGAGGGCTCTGGAGGTCTCTGGCCCAACCCTCTGCTTTGCACAGCATCTGTTTGCTTGTGGTGGGGGGCCCCAGGAGGTACTGGTAGAGTGCGGGGTTACCAGGGGACCTTTTCTTGAGGTGGAAGGAATATACAGCCTCGGGCAGTGGTGGCCCATCCCTGTTGCCTTTGTCAGGCATTTTGTGTGAGCAAGGAGTGGGAGAGCTTGCTAGTCCAGCTCCTTCTGTGTAACAGGAATCAGCGAGGGTCCAGAGGGACAAGCCAGAAACCAGCAGCAATGCTTGGGCGGAAGGTCCTGGAAGGTGTGTTGCTTGTGGGCTGCATGTCACTGCTTGTGTTCACAGGCTGGTACACGCAGACATGCTGCAGAAATGCAGAGACTCATTGCCGTGGGAGTGCCCTGCGAGGGGAAACCCACCTCCCAGGCTGTCTCAGCAGGGCTGTACCGCTGCAGGAGGGCTCACCACCTTACCTTGGAGTGAGATCATCCAGGTCTCCTCCTCCCACACCTGCCCTGACAGGTAGAGTGCTTTGAAGTATATGATTAAATATTCTGAATTGAGGTCTTGTGTTTTTCTGCCAGCTTCTTGGTTAAGTACCGTTATCGGTTGAGTGGCTGTGATGTTCACCAGAGATGTTCATCTGCGGCTGCGAACAGAAAAGGACACTTTTATACAGCGTTGGTTCCTCTGTCTTTCTCCTGTGCTGTTGCTGAGGAGGGCAAGGGCTGTGTCTGGAGGCAGAAGGACAGAGCTGGTGTTGCCCCAAGGTTCCCTACGAGGGGTCTCTGCCTTTACTACTGAGCAGGGGGAGAGGTGGGACAGTGCTTGTCTGAGGCCAGGGGAGCTGTGGGGTGAGGAACTGTATTCTGCAACATGGTCTGTCCCCTCAGTTCTTGGATTCATCTCCCTCTGCGTCAGTCACATCTCCAGAAATGAGTCAGACCCAAGAGAGGTGCAAATGCAGGACCGTGGAAATGGGACTGGGGAAATCCTTCTTTTAGGAGTTGGTAGGGGTTCAAAGGCATCACAACCCCGCGTGCTTCATATTCCTGAAGTAGCTCCTGTTCCTCAACAACCAGGAAATTGCTGGGGCCTGGGGTTTCCTTTACGTTAGAGATAAATATCAGTGCACCTTCAAATACTTCTCTTGCCCTAGAAAACCTCTGTGCTCTGGGCTAAGATCTGAATGATCCGTCTTGTCCCCAGCCAACACAAAGACTGTTCCCTGTATTTTTTCCAGTACTTGTTTTATTTGTCCCATGAGACGAATAAAGTTACTTCCCCGAGGAGGCTTTGACACAGGCAGCTCGAGAGCAGCAGCTGGAGTCTTTTCTTGATATGTAGTCACACCACACTTTCCTTTCCTTCATCCTGTTCCATCCAAGCACTTTCTGTGGGCTCGTGTAAGCAATCCCTGCTCCTCCAGGGGTTGCAGCCCCTTTCCACTCCATTCCTGCATGCAATGTTGTTACTCAAAGCAGTGTCCCAGCGTGGTGCCTAGGAAAGAGCTGTTTTCTCTCCTGAGTAGGTTCTCCAAAGCTGTTATTACTTTTCCAACAGCAAATACAAAGCAAGTGGAAATGTTGGCTGATGCTGCTAATAAAATTCTTAAGCATCTACGTGTGCTTTGAAATGCTTTCATCCTGCTGCCCTGCTCAAGGGGTACCAGAAACCAAGGGAAAGCCTGTCAATGTAAATGTCAAAGGGATCTTTGGGTTCTCATATTTGTCAGGGGGATCCTGCCCATTTCCTAATCCCGCTGTGTCACGGGGCTGGGAGGCTGTTCCAGCCCTCTCCAAGGAGCCAGACCCTCCAGCACCTGGACTTGCTGAAACAAAGGGATTTTTAATCTAACTTTTATCTGGGGATCTAAATCCCCATGGAAACCAAGGAGCACATCAGAAGGCTAAGTAGGTGTAAGCAATGTGGTGGCTCTTACACCCAGGCATGTGAGTTTGTGGGAGAACTCCTACCACTGAAGGGAAATCAAGGCTGAATGGCCTGGAGACAGAAGGTTTCTGAAGCCAGAGGAGCAAGTCCACAGGTAAGAAGCTAGGGCTTGTTGGCCACCAGAGAGAATTAACCCCCATTCGCTATATTCTAGGGCTGGGATTTGGTAATGTCTGAAAAGGTGCTGAAGTTTTTGGGTCTTTGCAAAGAGGTCATCCTCTGCTGGTTTCCTGAGGACTGCAACTGGGAATCTGTAGTTCAGAAGCTGTGGGCAGTGCCAGGTCCTTTAGCTGCTCAGGGCTCACTTCAAACCGAAATTTGTTTAGAGTAGGAATTTCTCCTCAAAGATGCACTGCTATCTGGACTGAGTTAAAGGCTCTTCATTCCCCTTCTTCATCTTCACCCAGTCCTCTTCTAACAGCAATTAACCCTGGCACCTGCTGAAGGACAATCTCCACGCCAATCCTCTCTGCTCTTGTTTTATTACCCCTATAAGCCAAGTCACCGTGCCTCCCCAGCCTAGGTCAATATTTAATTTCTTTTTTGCATCACCTCCTTCTGGTCAGCTGCTTGGTTTCAAATTGCTTTGTACACCTGAGACTAATGAAGGCATCTTTGAGGGACGATTAGGGATAAAGGAGGAGTTTAGCTACCGGGGTGTCCAAACCCACAAGCCTCTGCTATGGATGGCAGCTGCAGACCAGACACACTTGTGGCACCCTGCCTCTTTCCCCTGCACCCCCACCAAACTGTGGTGGTGCCTGGGAGATGGGCAGGCACAAAGCACCTGGCCCCTGAGCCTGAAAACCACCACTGCTTTGTGCCTTCCAGCTAATGGGTGGTTTTAGCTCTGCTAATCTCTAATCAGTGCTGGAGAAACCTAAACAAACTAGCCTGGACCACTCCAAAGCAGTTGTAATTACTGGATTGGGCTCATAGATAATGCATTTAGGGCTGCTCTAAAAACATCTCAGATAGGGTAAATGTAAAGAAAGTGGCCTATAATTGACCCTACTGCTGACATCTGAACTCTGGCTGGTCTCATGCACCTGGGGAAAGCAATTTGATGATGGAGAGGGGGGCTGGGTAGGTTCAGACCTACCTCTGAGTGTGACCCACAGAGAAATATGCAGAAGAGTAAAGGGAGGGGATCACAGCCGTGGGACCCCATGGGCTGTTTGTGCTCCTCGCATCTGAGCAAACCAGGCTCCAGAGAGGAAGTGCTGAGGGGAGCATGAAATGTGCTGGGTGAGTTTTGATGAGGGAGAAGGACAAGAGACTGAAGTGTAACTGCAGGGCAAACAGAAGCAAGTCACCATCGGGAGTGAAGGCTGGCGGGCAGGGACAGGCAGAGGGTGTGCTGGGGAGAGGGTGCAACAGCCCAGGGTGTGCAGCTCTGTCCCTGCCTCGTGCTGATCCACCGCTCGTTCCTCCACGTGAGAAAACATGAGCTTCAGTTCAGATGGGAACCATTCCCGCTTCCACGTTCAACCCCTTCTGCTGACCGAGCCCCATGGTGAGCAAAATTTGGTCTCCCACCACTTGAAACTGCTCTCTCCTGCACGCCCTGGCAGCACCAGGTAAGGCTTGCAGTAAACCTCTGGGCACCTCACCCTGAGGGGGAAGAAGAGGTGATGCTGGTGTAGCATCGACAGAAAAACCTAGTTTATTTCTAAGCCCTTCTTTTATTTCCTTGAAAGCTTGGCATTTCCAATGGGATCACCTTGGGGAGCAAGTAGCACCGTGGGCAGGCTGGCTCAAATGGGTCTCGCAGTGCCTCCCTCCTTCCCGCAGTGCCCTGCTCTGCTCACCCCCACTACCCCAATTTGGTGGGTGAAGCTGCTGAACTGGGGTGTCTGGAGGCAGGTTAAGTTTCATCCTCCCTGCTCCTGTGGCCGGGGGGTGAGTTGATGTGGGGCTGGAGTGTTAGGGACCTATGGGTCCTAGGGAGCAGGTAGGGACAGGGAACCGTTTCCCAAATGTCAGCGTAGGGAAGGGGAGCTGGGTTTGTGGATGAGGTGGGGTTTCCCTCCAAGAGTGTGCAAGGGGGTGAATCCAACCCCCAAAGCTCTGGCAAGGTGCTTGGTGTGCTGCAGAGGGGAAAACCATGCTGCCTGGCAAGGGCAGGGCATCACCTGAGACCATGAATGCACACATGTCTCATGGAGTGACTTGGCATCTCCACAATTGAATTTTAAGGTTATTTTGTTCCTTTTGAAGTGCAGGTGGAGTCCTTCCTGCAGAGGACAGGAATCGAGGGAGACCTCCTTCTGCCCCCACTACCAATTCATCCTGACCTTGGGCATGTCCCCCTGCCCAGGGAGGGATGGGGACGGGGGGAAGGGAAGGGAAGGTAGACTCCTTGCTGTGCTGCCCTGATGCACTTTGCTGTGAGTCGGTGGCAATCCCCAGGTCCCAGCCCCCTCAGCAAACCTTTACTCATGACTCCAAGGAGAAAGCAAGAGGCTGGCCACCAAATACTCACCTCAGGGCCAGCACCCATCCTCTCAGCCTTCCTCCTTGCAGCCTTCCCCTTCCTCATCACCTCACCCTGCCAGCGCTGGGACATGGGAGGCTTTCTGCAGCGCTCGCCGTAAAGCACTCTGTGTCAGCCTCTTGAAAAGGAGGCCTTTAGAAATAAGACGACTGTTTTATTCTTCTTTTCTCTGCCCCCCTCCCCAGCACCCACCGAGCTAAAAATGAAGGAAAGAAAAATGCGGGAGGACGCATTGTTTTCTTCCCCCCTCACCCACAGCTGTAAAATACTTCTTAATCATTGGGAGCAAGGGGATCTCTGTGCCGGGCCTCCACTTTTTGTTTGCGAGTTTATTTTTCCTAATTCATCCTTGACAAAGGACAGAGCCATAAAAGAATCGACCAGCACGTCTGTGGGAAAAAACTGCCCTGAAAAGGGTCGGAGGAATACTGTAGCATTTCCAAACAATTCCAAGGGCTAAAGCCTCTGTGAGATGCAGCTTCAGCTATAACTCGCCTTTCTAGGAACAAGCCTACATCTGTTTGGCAATGCCATATTTTGTAGGGTAAAATAAACCCTTGAGAACAAACAGGCCAGCTTATCCAGAGGGGTAAATGCCTGGGAACAGAGCTCACTTGTTAATCCTAAAACTGTCAGCAAAGACCCACTGGAGAAATTATAGCTGGCCATGGGCACTCAAGCTGTTTTCCCTCTGCCTCCCCCCGCCCCCAGCCCCACAACAGCTGTAAAATCTTCTTTATTGTTCTGCTGGAGCTGGAGAGCAGCACAGAGGGGTCTCCCGGCCGAGGGCTGCGGCAGCCGGGGCAGGGGGAACATCTGACCCATTGTATCTGCACCGGCCTTATTGCCTCGGCCCTGGACAAAGAAAATGACGGCGATAAAAGGAGGGGAACAGCCCGAGCACCTACTAAAGAGGCATATGAACAGGAAATCCTGGCTCATTCCCACATCTGAGCTGCGTACGGTTTCTTTCCCTCCAGGATCATTATGTTTAATGTCCTCCTGCAATTCAGGCAGCTGAGCCGGCGGAGCCCCTTCCCTCCCCCTCCTCTCTCCCTTCCCTTCTTGCACCAGATTTCGAGCCCTCCCTGTGGAAAAATGATTTGTGCACAAGCAGCCTACACAGCGGTGCTCATAAGGAATTTGCCCCTGCCAGGAGTTATTAATGGCACCCCAGTAAATGCCCCCAGCAAAACGGGCCGCTGCAAGCATCAAGTGCGTGTTGAAAAATTGGGTTTAAATCGTCCCTTGGGGAATGACCTATTGGCCACCTAAAAAATGCAGGGCTGGTTCACTGTATAATTAAGTTCAGGCCATCTCTGGTGCTTACACACGCAGAAACCCAGATGTCAGCTTGGTCCGAGTCAAAGCGCTGGGCTGCTTTTAAAGCACCAGGAGAAGACAGACCACGGGGGCATAACATTTGCCACTGGAAGAGAACCTACTTTGAATAGTTGGAATATTTAACTGACTGCAACAGATAATTAGCCAAACCCTCTTACGCCTCCAAATATAGATTCATTAGTCATATGAAAATATCTCATTGGAACCAAATGTGAGTCATTAGTGAAGTCAATGGCAGATCATAAAAAAGGTACCGAGAGCCTCCTTCCCCCCATCCCTGAGAAGTCGTGAGAGTGCGGTGAAAATAATTCGCTCCATTTTCTATTGAACATCTGCTGGCAAATCTGTTTTAAAGGGAGGATTTTGAGGGGCTGTCTGTGTGCAGGGCTGTGCATCCTGTTTTCCCACTTTGCGATTTGTGGGAGTAACGAATGCAAAGTCTGTGCTGGGCTTTTTTATATATATATTTCAATTTTTTATTTTTTTTTTCGTCTTCTTGAAGAGATTTCTTTGAGTCAGGCTAAAGTTTGGGTTCTGTAAGGCAAAAGAGGATTTTGTAATGTGAAGTGGAATAAAAATATCGCTGTTATTTGCTTCTAATTTCAGGGGAACATTTTCGTCGGCTTGGAGTTTCGGAGTCCCCTACACTCAGAGCAATGAGTGCTGCAAGCAGCAGTGAGTGCCGCTGCCACAGGGACCCCAAAATGGACTGGATTCCTCCAGAAATGAAACGGTGATGGCCAAAAATCACCACCCACCCTGAGCGAGGTGCAAACAAGCAGCAACGGTACGTTTTATAAAGTAAAGCAAATGGGCAGCTCTTCTACCACAAGGTATCTGTGGTGCGATGGGCAGCCAGAGAAAGAGACCATGTTTCATTAAACTCTTGTAAAACCAGAGTTATTGCTTGGGAAGACCCAGGAACTGGGATGGGACCATGTGCTTGGTCCCAGGATGTGTTGCAGGGATTTCGGGGAGCGTGCTGAACGCCGCAGACCGTCGTCCCACCCTGCGCTCCTTGATCCCACAAACAAACATGTTGTTGTATAACTCCAGGGCCGTGAGTAATCCCCTGCCCAAAGTTGTGCCGCGCGAGTCATCAACAGCGGCATTTTGCATTTTTCTTAATTTCAAAAAACCCCAAACCAACACAACAAAAAAACTCTGGCAGCAAATGTTCACGTGAAGTGCCTCAAAGCTGACAGTCCCGCAGCTGAGGGAACTCCGGCTGCCTCAGTGCCTGGCTTTAAACATATAACCCCACCATGATATTAACTAAGTTTTCCAGCTTCATTAGCTCACTTGCATTCCCCTGGATTTGTTTTTATTATATTTTACTAATAAAACCCCCCAGTCACCTCTATGTAGTATCCCCTACACTTCCTATCCCCTGGGTAGCCTGTGACAGCAGGGCAAGGAGTGTGACACGGTTGGAAATGGGGGGGGTTCACATCAAAACCCCAAAGCCTGGAGAGCTCTGCCTCTGCACCTGGGGTTGTACCCCGGCTTTTGGTCCCCCCCCCAGGGCGGTGCTGCAGGACTGAGCCCAATATGGGCAGCTTTGGTGTGGGGGTGTAAATGCTCCCCTCTGGGGAGCCAGGCTGGAGATGGGGGCAGCCCTATGGGCATGGAGCACCTCATTCTCCAAGAGGGCTCATCCGACCTCGGGGTCCTGTCCCCAAGGAGGCAGGGTGGCTCCCAGGCCCCACGTTTGGTGGTGGGGCTGGATGGCATAACTGTCCCTGAACCCAGGTTTTGTTCCCCCATCCCCATGGTGGGATCTGGTCTGAAATGTGGCTGCTGGTGCCTGGCTTGGAATCTCTGGGGCAGCAGGGCAAGGGTGCACCCCTGCCTGCCCCCCAGCCCCTTCTTGGCCCTCCCTGTGGAGATTACCCAGTTTTCCCCCCGGAACTGGCTCTCCCCGTGGGGCAGGACCCCAACCCTCATGTGGGGTAGGATCTCCATCCTTCCCTGTACTTAGTGTCTCCGTGGGGCAGGGTCCTGATTCCCTCCGCGTTTGGCCCCCCTGCTCTACCCAGCGGGGCACCCCCCGACCTCCTTGTGAGCCAGACCCCCATCCCTGCTGGGTCAGACCCCCACCCCCGCTGGGTCAGACCCCCCTCCCCGGGGGCGCACACCCTGACCCCCATTGCCACAATCCCTCTCCGCGTGTCGGTCGGACCCTCCGTTTCCCTCTGGGGCTGACCCCTTCTTCCCTTTGGGGCAGGTATTGAGGGGGGGGGAAGGTGGGTGTGTGGGGG
>NW_015090990.1:2022497-2039950 GCF_001431845.1 Calidris pugnax
TGAGCAGGAGCGGCCCCGGGCACCGGCCACCGCGGGGAACCGCGCCGCCGGCGTGGCGTTGCGAGGCACCGGGCGCCGGGGCGACCTGGGGCTGGGGAACGGGGCGCCGGGCGGCGAGCGCTGGGCACCGCGCACCGGGCACTGAGGAGCGTGCGTTGTGCCCCGCGCACCGGGGACCGCGCACTGTCTCCGGTGCACCGCGGACCAAGCGCTGGGGACCGCGCACCGTGCCCTGAGCACCGGGGACCGAGCACTGGGGACCGCGCACCGAGCACTGGGGACCGTGCGGTGTGCCCTGCGCACCGGGGACCGAGCACTGGGGACCGCGCGTTGAGCCCCGCGCACCGGGGACCGCGCACTGTCTCCGGTGCACCGCGGACCAAGCGCTGGGGACCGCGCACCGTGCCTTGAGCACCGGGGACCGAGCATTGGGGACCGGGGACCGAGCACTGGGGATCGTGCGGTGTGCCCTGCGCACCGGGGACCCAACACTGGGGACCGTGCGGTATGCCCTGCGCACCGGGGACCGAGCACTGGGGACCATGCGGTGTCCCCTGCACACCGGGGACCAAGCACTGTCCCCTGCGCACCGGGGACCGAGCACTGGGGACCGTTCGGTGTGTCCTGCGCACCGGGAACCGAGCACTGTCCCCAACACACCGGGGACTAAGCACTGGGGACCGTGCGGTGTGCCCCGCGCACCGGGGACGGAGCACCGTCCACTACGCACCGGGGACTGAGCACTGGGGACCGTGCGCTGTCCCCTGCACACCGGGGACCGTGCACTGTGCCTTGGGCACCGGGGACCGAGCACTGGGGACCGTGCGTTGCGCCCTGCGCACCGGGCGTGCGGTACCGCGCACCGGGAACCGGGCGCCGGGCGCTGGATACCGCGCACCGGAGGGGCTTGGGGACAGCGATGGGGGAATGGGGTAGCAGCTTGTCCAGGGGACAAAGGGATCCTAAGGGGTGGCCCAGAGGGGATGCTGGCGGGGCAGAGGGACCGCTCAGGAGGGCAGGGGGGTCCGTGCGGGAGAGGAGGGAGTCGGTTCAGGGAGGGACAAAGCGGGCAGGAAGGAGAGGGGCGCTGAAGGCAGGGAGGGAGAGTGAGGGCATCCCTGGAGGTGTGGGGAAAAGGGGTATGTAGGGGTGCAGCCACCCCGGGGGTTAGAGAGCGAGGTTTCCTCAGCACAGAGCAAGAACCCCAGTGTCGGGGTGTAATGAAGGGGTGAATGTGGGGACTGCCCTGGGGAGCAGGGTCTAGAGAAGAAAACCCATGGGTGAAGTCTGAGGAGATGCAGCTGAGGGGGAGTCCTTTGGGGAGCAGAGGGAGGTGGAAGTGCAGATTTGGGTTTGATGAGCGAGTAAAACCACCCTGGAGGGTGACGGATACCCCAAAGACACGAGGAGAGGCAGTGTGGGGAGATCATATGCTGACTGGTGGGAAGGGGGTGGATGGGGGGGCCCTGCTGTGTGCAGACTCCGTTCCCTATGGCCACTGTCCCAGCAGAGCCCACCTTGGAGCTGGGGTAGCCTCTGCCATGGGGATCCTGGCCCTCTCTGGTCGCCCTGGTCCAGGCACTGGGTGCCAGGGGGAAGAGGAGCATCCCCCAGGGGCGCAGCCCTGAGGACTGTGATGCCGACAGGCTCTTGACCTGTTGCTGCGATTGCTGTGGGAGGGAGCGCTGCTGGGGATGCCGAGACAGCAGAGCTTGGTTTTATTAACGCCTCTTCTCCCTTGCGATCAGCTGCAAGCTCTTTCCCTCTCTGTGGGATGCTGAAAATTGCCGAATTGGGTCTGAGAATAGAAACCAGCACTTTTCTCCTTTCAAATCACCCCTCCTTGACTCTACCTCTTTGCTGGTTTTGCTCCCCTGGCTAAGACCGGGGCTCTGACCCTGTTTGCACAACTAGTTCAGCAGCACGACTTTGAATTCCCTCCCTTCCCTCTTGTTGAGGCTTTATTAAAAAGTGCCCTGACCTGGGCTATACCTCTCAGCTTCGCTCCTGGAAGGATGGGAGCGCAGCCGGGGACCTGGGCACGCTGCTCCACTCCAAGGGGGAGAGATAGAGAGAGGGGGACGAAATAAAAACAGCAGCAGAGAAAACTTCTGCGTGTTGCAAGCTGCTGCTTCCGTGCACCCAGGCTGTGACTGCTGCAGTCCCTGCTCCTGTCCCCACTCCTCTCCCCTCTCTTGTCCCCCCTCCTTTGCCCAGCTGTGAAGGGCCGTAGGGAGTGGGAGTCTGGAGAACACATTGATGTGAAATCTTGCTTGACTACAGAATATGAGTATCGAGGGAGTGAATTTTACACTCTCCAGAAGAAACCAAGGGCATTGAGATTTAAAGAATCTGGGGCTGACTTCCAGGTTTATGCTTTTACAAGAAATGGAGGGAGGAAGAAAGCATTGCAGTGATGGGTTGAGAGGTAATTTTCTGAGTTAATGCTGCTTTTTTTTCTTTTCTTCTTTTATTTCAGAATTTTTATGTTACTTCACTGGGTATTTTGCTTGATTTTATTATTCTTATTCCTTTAGAGTGGATGTGATTTATTTGACTATCTCTGTGTAAAATACACACACACGTAAATAACACAGTTTAAGAACACTTTAATGTATGTGGTGCTCTGTAATATCCATAGGGGGTGAATAATAAAAATACTGGCACATCCTTAACCAGCGTGATGTGAAACATGCACTTGGAATATTCACAGTCGAGCATGTCTTGGCAGAGGAGCCTGGACACCCAGAGAAGGGTTTGCTCTCTTCAGATTACAAAACTTTTAACAGGTTGTTGTAGCTATTAGGAAAAAAAGCAAAAAGCCCAAACCCACAACAAAAACAGGACCCAAATCTGCCAGCTTCACTTGATACTCTTCTGTTCAGACTCACATCGTCGCTTCCCTCTGCAGTGTGGCTGCAAAACATGTACCAAAAACATATAGGAGAGAGAGTGTGCTTTTCGTTTAAAGCAGTGACAGGGAAAGCAGTCTGGCACCCAAAGAACAGGGAGTGGAATTCCCTTTCAAATGCTGATGTCAAGCTAGTTTCAAGAGTGCCCTGAGAGCAGGTTTTTGCCTGCAAAAGGCAGGTGTTGAGGCTTTTTTTTTTTTTTTTTTTCTCAAATGTGCTTAAAGGTATTTGCCCTTTTTCCCCTTTCCAGCTTGAAAAGACTCCTTTGGCTGATTCAGGGCTGGAATGCAGAGCTCATGCTATTCCTAAATTAAGAGGTTGGCAAGTTTTTTTGTCCCTGATGAGAGGCAGAACGATTGCCCAAATGAAACAAGGAATAAAACTCTGCAAATTCTCCTGCTGTGGCTCCAGCATTGTTTAGTCTTCCACTTAGGTCTGCAAAGCCAATCCTGAAATGGTTGTAGGCGGAAAGTAACATAAACCACCATGTAGCTAGGAAGCAGAGGATGTTGCTCATTGCACAAGAGGCTTCGGGTATTTTGAAGATGTTGGGAATGTTGGAACAAAATAGCAGCAGTCTGTGGAAATCAGGCTTGAGAACTTCTTACCCCCCTCCATCCACCCCCAGGGAGGCGAGTGCGTGAACTCCCACCCATGATGGGAGCGAGACGGAGGCTCAGCACCTCCAGGGATCTGTGCCTCAGAAATAGTTTCGATGCCACCGGACCACACTGTTTTACAGTTTATTTCAGGTCACTGTGTAACAAACTTTGCCGACGGGAACCGCCTGAACCGGGGACAGAGGGTGGTTGTTGTGCGCGTGGAGCTTCGCGGAGGGCTCATGCCAGTCTTGAGTGTGTTTATTCTTTCAGCACCTCAGCGAGATCGGCATGTTGTTTTGCAGATGGACCAAACGATGTGCCTGAAATCTGCCAGGACACAGGGAGCAGGGTGAGTGGGGACTGGCTGTACGTCATGTTAGCAGTCTGTGTCCTGGCAGATCCTGCCCCAGTCACAGTCCTCTATAGCCATCTTCTCTCCAAGCAGGTCTAGGGTGGCCCAGGACCAAATGGGTCCTGGAGACACAACGTGCTTTGAGAGGCGTATCAGGTAGGATTGGGGTCTCTCAACCTTTCCAGTCTCAGCTGGAGGGTGGGGATGCTGCCTTCTGCTTTGGCCATCATGAACTGGAATCAGGGGCTTGTGTGGTCTTGGCCAGCTCTCAGCTGCAACGTCCCTCTGCCTTCCTTCTGCTGGGTTTAACTCTCACCTTATATCAGAGGAGGCTGGTTCAGGAGCTAATCCTGCAGAAAGCCAGCCTCGGGAAACAAGTTTTCTGTCAGATCACTGACCTGAACTGGCTCAAGGTGCAGCAGGGTGCCAGTGCAGCTCCAAGGTGGGAACTAGTGCTAGGAGATGGAGCAGGGCAGATCTGAACGATGTCAGCAAGTGTCCTTAATTGTCTTACCCAAGTTATGAGAATAGCTGAAGAACATCTGTTTTCTCCTCATGGAGACAAGGTCCTAGGAATAAAACTTTTTCCACTCTGAAAAAAGGACTCTTGAGCCACTGTTCAAAGCTGACCAGTTAAGGGAATTTTTTCCCCTTTGCCAGTGCAATTCAGCTGGGTCTATAGTATTGTTTTATTATGTTGTTGGGATATTTGTACTAATTCAGTGGGATCTGCCTCAGAACCCACTGCTGGCTATTGAGTCCTGCTTTGGAATCTCACTCCTTTATTAAAACAAATGTGGTTTTTTATAGTCCATGCCAGTGCAAAGTAACCTTTCCAAATGGAAAGAGAGCTGTGCAAAGAATGCAGCCCCAGGCAAACTTGAACTTGCAGGGCTGGGGTTGCTTCATTCACCTGGTCAGGGATTCCGCTTTGAACTCCCATGATACAAAACCAGCGTCAAAATAGTTAACTGTTAACAACACAGCTCTTTTTAGCATCCAACTAAAATCCTTATTTGGGTAGCCCCAAATGCCACACATCCTTCCTTATGGGTCAAATGTCAAAACCTCCATTTCCCCTTGGCAGGCAGCTGCTAAAAGACAGTTTAATGTATTGCTCCAAAACACAGAAGACTCTGAGGTTGGAGGTAGCATAATGTTAGTGGAATTTTAACAGCAACTTGAAAACCATGCCAGTAATGCTATGAGCGCATTTTTCACGTCCACTGAATTGCCAGGAAGACCTCTGCTTTTCTCCTGCTTTTATAAGGAAATGAAGCGTCCATCACGATCCGCATGTGCATGTGTGTATCTGTCCTTCCGCCCCCACAACTTCTGACCCCGTCAGTCAAGTTGGCCAGATCTAGCACAGCAGTGGAGGTCCTGAAGGCACTCTTGCTAAAAAAGGGGTGAGGGGTAGAGGAGAGCCAGGATATGAGTGTCCCCCTTGTCCCATGTGAGATGCCTCTTGAGGCAGAAGCACATGAGCAAGATGGAGATTAGTTGCAAGTGCTGCAACCAGGCGTTCAGCCTGGTTTACCCAAGCTTGGACATTACTAGACACCAGAGAAGCCAACCACAAGAACCAAATCCACAGGAGCGTGTTAATATGTCCACAGCCACTAAAGCAGCTCTGCCAAGGCTAAACCGAATGTCTGCAGAGCTCCTTGCCGTGGAAGAAATTATTTAACGTGGAATGCAATTACTAACACCTTTAAGCATATTATGTGAATGAAAAAAAGCCCGACACAGCTCTTCTCTTCTCACTGCCTCTGGGGCTTTGCCAGTAGGTGGACCAGGTCTCCAGGCTCCTTCGTGGCAGCTGTGTCTGGTCAAGAACTGACCTGGTCAAGGCCTGGGCTGGATGTCACCTTTAAGTATTAAGATAATAAATAACACCTTGTGGAGCAGCTTCTTGAAAATAATACTACCCCCTGCCCCAGTCCCACTTGAGTTTGCTCTAGGGAGGGTGATGGTGGTGTGAAAATGGTGGTTTGGAGGGAGGGGGAAGCCTGGAAAGATTTCAAGGCGCTGGCCCAAAGAAGAAATGTGTTTTCATGCTGTCCCTTGGCAAATGATCTGTTTCCTTCTTGCCCTTTGCAGTTGTTTCCTTTCCTCTGGGTTTCAGGCTAATACTCGCTGAGCATGGTATTTGTCAAGGGAACAGCAAGAAGCCCCGTCTGTGAGAAAGTCCATGTCGTTTGTTTTATCCACATCCAGGAATTGAGCCGAGATAAACAATTCAGGAGGCAAAACAGTGAAAACTGGAATGCGAGAGGTGTGTTTGTGTATGGCTCCATACTAGACCTGGCTGTAATATTAGCTGGGGCTAATTTATCTGCCTGATGAGTAGCTGTTGCTGTTACCCACAAAGACGACTTGATTTGTGAAGACGGTTTCATCCCAGTGGCCAGCAATACTCCTGTACCTGTTTTTCCTGGTCACATGTTCAGCAGTAGGGACCTGGGCGGAACAACAATTTCCTTGGTGGATTTTTTATGTTTCCTGCTTGGATTCCAGCTTTCTGAGCAAGGTCACAGCTGCCTTCCCTGCTGCGGCTGTGATTCCTCCAGGGAAGGTCTTTTGCTTTAGGCAGACAGAGTAAGATGAAGGCCAAGGTAAAATGTAGAGATGTTTTTAAAGCATTTCTGTTAGAGGAGGAAGGCTGAGCTTGGTGGTGTACCGAGTTTCCAGGTGTATGAATTCCTGGTTTCTTCCCTTGAGTCAGGGTGAAACATGTAACTTGGATGCAGTGGCTGCTTAGCAGACCCCTTCCATATCAGAGGGATGCAAACCCTTGTCATGGCCTGTGCTTCCACTATCGCTTCCACCCATCTTCACCCCTGGCTCTTCCCTAGGGAGATGCTGCCTAAATTGGTGCATGTGTGACCGCTTTTGAGGGTCTGCTTTAGCAGCACATGTTGAACATATTGTGCTTGGCTTTCCAATGTGTCCTCGCTAACCATTTGCATCTTCCAGAAGAGGCAGGTTTGTCCTCAGGGGAAGAGCAGGGCTTTACCAGATGGCATTAGCCTTGTGGAGAAAGCTGTGTTAGTGCCTCATGTCTGCCTGTGGGAAGGAGTTTGTGTTATGTGTCCCTTTGTTGTGTGCCATAGCATTGCTTCATAGCTGCTGAGCATGCTATGGGATTGGGAGGCTAACCATGGTGCGTGCTCCTGGTGTGGACTCAGGAGAGAAGGAAAAATCCTTGCTGGGGGTCCTAACGTGTTGTGTAGCTTGTTCTTGGCTGCCTTTCATCCCTACTGAGCTGATCTTGTGGCAGTGGTGCCCCATTCCCTCCCTGTCCTTGTGCACATCCTCATGGTCCATCATATGGGTCTTGGTCCTTGTCTGGACCTCAGGTAAGCCATGATGGGGAGTTAACCCAACCAAATCTTCACTTTTCTGGAAGGATGAGTTTTCTGCAGCTAAGCAGCTTGCAGACTCACTTTTATTATTATTTCCAAAGAGACAAACTATCTTCAACAGATTGAGTCTCTGACTGAAACGTCCTTGCCCACCTTCAGCAGTCACTGCCAGCAAGCTAGGAGGTGTTTCTCATTCACGAACTGGCCAAGCGTGACCTCATTAAACGTGTGAGCTGACATATAATTACAAGCGAATGCGATGCGATCGTTATTCTGGGCAAACGCTTAAGAGGAAGGGGTTAGTGCACAGTTATCAGAGCTTTGTTGCAGCCCAGCATTTGACGGCTTGTTTTAACTGCATTATTGATTGTATTCTGCTCCGTGTTTTGCCCCACGTGTAATTTAGCGAGATACCAGTGGGAAGATAAAGTCTCTTGCTGCATCAGCTTATGGTAGAAATAAATTGTTTTAGAAAGGACAGGGTCAGTAATCACGTGCCTTTCTTATGGACTGGAATACTGGGAAACATCAGGTTACTTTTATAAGCCTTAAGCTATCCTTTGACATTGCTTTTATTCTGAAGCTTTTATTCTGAAGAAAGCTGCACTGTGCCTCTTGGCTGGTAAGGGAACAAGTTCACTGCCTGGTGCTCTCTTAGTCAAAGATCCCATTAATTCTGCCGGCCGCGAGAAACGATTTCTTGGTATTTCATTCTGGACTGTAATTGAGAGTGACACAAAGCGCTGGTGGGAATTGGACCGTGTTGAAATCCCTGCTTTTCTGTACAATTTACTGCAGATAAAACAGCTCAGGTGGGTTGAGGGGGTTTCTAATGCTCTACCCTTGAAATTAATATTGTCTCCAACACCTTACTGACTGGAGGTGAGATAAGAGAGGATTTTTTGTGCTGCCTCACAGCTTGTCCTTGTAGCCAGGTGATGCAGGATACATACAACGATGACATGCTGTTGGAGTCACTTGCATAGCGTTGTCTGTGGGAGAGTCCTGTAGTCCTATAATGTCAGGAAAATTCATGAAGCCTTGCCCAGTGTTTCTGCTCAAGTCCATAGTAGGATTTCTCTGTAAGATCTTGCTTTTCAGACTTCAGCTGGGACAGTCTGTTCTCAGCTCTTCTGGCTGGTTGTAGAAGATCCAATCCATGGTAATGGACTTTTCTTGGCTAGGTGAGGAGGTGTTGCAGGTGTTTTTGTGCTTTTGGGTGTCCTCCAAGACATTTTTGGTACCTCCAAAGATCAGGTGTGTGTGTCCCCAGCGTGGCCTGTCCCCTGTAGGGTAGGGACTGCCCTATATTTCTGAAGTCCCAACTTTTGCTCCCGAGGGGAGCAGGACACATACTGAACTGCCCCAGTGAAGACCAAAGAACAGAAGCAGTGAAACTGGCCAGAATCTGACCTTTTTTTTTTCACACCTGGGAAGTTGCGCGGGGGTCATTTTCTCTTTGAATCCAGGAGGTTTTGTCTGTGGCACTTGGTGCCCTGTTGGGCTGCGAGCTGAGCTGGGGGAGAGGCAGGTTTTGTGAGGGGCGCGATGGCAGCCCTCCCACGCAGCCCATGTGGAAACGCTCGTCTCCCGTTGCTTTCAGCGGGCAAGCGGCTTGCCTCCATCTGGTGCTGTTTCATCTGGCACTTCAAAAGCAAGCAGAAATGGGGAGAGGAACTCAGGTTTAGCGAAGAGAAGTGGCATGAGGAGGAAGAGCAGGAAGGGGTGGCCGGCATTGGGCCTTCAGCCTCCTGCACCATTGGAGCCCAGGGCTGGTGCTGGGACTCTGCCCCGTAGCCCCGGCAGGGATCTGGAGCTATCGAGGCTGTGGATAATCTGGATTGAGGACCCCCCAAGATGCCTGGTTTGTGTCCTCTAGGTCTTGGCCACTGTGAGAGTTTGGTGTGGGGATAGTAGGGTTGGGGTGGTTGGCCACCATGGTGTTTCTGTTTGCAGTGAGGCTAACCCAGCAACGCCAGAGCTTTCCGTGGCTGTTTTCTGTTCTTCCTGGTCCTCCTTGATCAACCTGCAGTGCCTTTGCTAAAGACAAATTCCAGTTACACTAGTGAATTGTCTTGCTTCTTGAGGACACTTGTCAGTGGTGATGCAATCCAACCTCCACTGGAGCTGGTTTGTTCTTCTAAGTTTTCAGCTGAACCAGCTCAAGGAAAATGCTGAGTGATAACGCTGTAATGAATCTTACCACTGCTTTCTGAAGGTTGGAAGAACTGCTCCAGGCTCCATCCCAAGCTCTTAGTCCAACTGGTCAAGGACAATGTTCCTGTAGTGGAAAGTTCTCCCTGTCTGCACTACTGGGCTCCAACAGACATTCTTTTTCTAGCATAGTACCCACTACTAACCAAGGGCCATGGGTTTGATATCATCCCTGATGTGTAGAGGGCACTTTCCATTCTTCTGAACATCATATGAACCAGATTGATGTAATAGCAGGAAAATCTCTGAAGCACCATCTTGATCTGACTGTGGTGTGAATGGACAGGTAAACTATCTGCTGTGATGGAAGCTGGGATGAGGAGGCCTAAAGCAATGGGTGGTCATGGTAGGGGACCTTTTCCTTTGGCCATGGTGAACAGTGCTGCCTCCATTGCTTGTGCAGAGGTGTATGTTGGGAGGATTTTGTTTCGACTGTTAGAAATCCAGGTTGTTACAGATGGTCCATTACACAGGACATCAGGGCCAGAAGGTCTGGATTTCTAGTGGTGCTCAGGAAGTAAGGCCACTCCTGGGACTGGATGGTGGGACAGCACTAGAAGTACTATTTTGCAGGTAACCTTCTAATCCATCACTGAATTTAAAGAGCAGTCCAGAATTGGAGGAGAAAAATGAGACTGGCAAAATGGTGCGTTCTTACACAATAGGTTGGCTCCCCATGGGTATTCTGAGTAATTTTGTTGTTGATTTTAGTGACTAAATTAAGTTCATTCCATGCTTTTTTTACCCTCCCAGGCCCCACAGACCCTGTCACCCCCAACTCGCAGGCAGAGAAACAGATTCCATCAATTCTTGTGCATTATTGAGGGATTTTGGTTGGTGAGATTCTTGCCTGGAATTTCTCTGTGGAGGAGCCCAGCTCCTCCTGCAGATGGGACCCAAAAAGCTCAGCTACCGAGCACACACAGCTGGGTGGAGGCAATACAACTTCTGACATCTCCAGGACAAAATTTGGACAAATTCAGGGCACCTGTCACTGAGCGCATCGCCATGGCTGGGCAGGTGAAAACAGTTGGTCTGCAGAGCTTGGAATAACGCTGAAATGCCTGATTTGGGCTGATTTTGGAGGGCCAGACCTCTGTGCACATGGCTGGGGCATGCTTGTTCTGGGGGCACTGGGAGGAATTTGGCATGGAGCCCTCTGAGGCAACTGTCTTGTTTAGTAAAACTTGGGCTGTGGGAGTCGGTGTGAGGAAATAACAATATCCACTTTGGTTTCTGCAGTCTCTGTCCCGGGGGCCAGTCGGGTGTTGCAGGAGGCCACAGGAATCCTGCTTGTGACCACAGCCAGATTAATGGCCATTCTGGCAGCTTTTCAGGAGTGAGGAATTTGGCCACTTTCACAATAATGGCTAGAAATTCCACATGAATTAATTAGTTTTATTATGGGACATGTCCTTCCTACTCCTCCAGGGCTGCCTGAAACACTGAACTCATTACATGAAGAAATGAAAATAGTACTAAAAATAAGAACTGGTATCCCAAGCCTTTGTGAGGAAACACGCAGAGCGTACTGACATCCTCCACCAGACGTGCTTCCCAAGCTGTGGCTTTTGGCCAGATGAGATCTAAACCCAAATTTGAGATCAATTACAGCCACTAAAACACCCCAGCCTTCTCCACGAGGGTGTCTTCTGTCAACTTCTTGGCCCCTGCTCAGCTTAAGCCATTCATCTAGGTGGCTTAATTACTCCCACAGTTTCAGTTTGATGCAGATCTGACCCTTGGATGTTGCACAGTGGAGGCTGCACACCTTCAGCCTCCTCTCCACATAGGGTGGGTTTCCATAGTGCTGTTCCTGCCTTGCAAGGACAATGTTTGCTTCTATGGTAGTAAAGTGCTTGGAAATACCCTTGGGTGCTCTGCATTTGAGTTTTGGTCAAGGGTATGCCATAAAAATGACAGCATGGAACTTTGGAAAGGTCTGTTTGAGATTACTCAGAATAATGTTAGATTGATGTCAAACCAGGACAGTTGAGTAAATATTTTGGGAGCCCAGAGCTGATAACTTTCCCTTGCTTACGTTTGTAGGGAGTTGGCCTGTAGAAACTTACTGCCTCTTACGTGGCTTTTAAACAAAGGTTGTCTGTGGACTCAGTGTGCTTTTATTTTAATCCCTTTTTAGAAGTGCTGATGTTGTTTTGAGGTTTGCCTGCTAGTAAGGGGCAGGTGTGCAAAACGCAGCTGCTTCCTGGTCGTTCCTGTGTTTGCTTTACGAATATTGCTTCAGATACTTGTGTTTGAACAGGGGGTTCTCCTTTTGAGTCTAGCCCCTCCTTTCTGCTCAACCCCACCTTTGTGAACCAGGGTTTGACTTGTTTGCTTTTTCGCCCCCGCTGTGTTTTGGATGAAGTGAGTTCAACACGGCAAAACTGACCAGGGAGGTGGTAAAGCTCCTGCGGGTCCCACAGCACAAAGTGTGGTTTGGTTGGTGCCCAGCCCTCTCGGGAACTGCGACCCTCAACCTACAGGGACTACGGCCAGCTGAGCTGACAAAGGGCTGAAATGCAAAATTTTCAGCATTAACAAACTGTGCCTGGTAAAAAAACAGTAAAAAAATGGTAAGGCAGACATACATTCTTCTAATCTCAGACAGTTGGAAAGCTTCTGTCTTTCTAGTAATGTTTGTTATTGATTTCAGTCATTGCTTTCCTCCATTTTTCTGTTTATTCTTTTTATCAGGCTGGTTTCAAGGATTTGTTACCTTAACCCCTGGCCATTTGGCAGGTCCTGCACGTGCTGAAACCGACCCGTGCAAATTCAGACCACGCTGAAAGCGCTTGGGCAGTGCAGATATGACCGAGCAGCAGACCAACCTGGCCAAAGGTCCATCAAGCCCATAATCCCACCGTACGTGGTAGCCAGCGGTGCACAAATTGGGAGTTTATGTAAAGAGTCTGGAGTGAGCCTTGCGAGGTGGGAAGAGTGCTATGGAAACCCATCACGCTGCCTGTGATTTCAGGGATTTCCAAAGCACAGCCTGGTCTGCTGGCTGCTTACAGAGGTACCATCTTTGTTTTGCGAGCTGCCCTCCTGACTTCTAGCAGTGGGGATTCAAGCACGGGGGGAGGCAAGCAAACCCTTGTCTGTGTACATCACTGTGGTGCCTTGAGGCTTCAGGATAGGAAGAACTCCACATACAAGACCAATTTGGGATTGCTCTTACAAATACAGTTTGTTGCCTGTTCCCGTCCCGTCTCCTGCTGCCTCATGCATCCAGGAACAACAGCCATGGCGAGAAGGGAGGTCCCATCACTTGGGCTGTGCTGAGTGGAAGAACAACCCTGCCCAGGTCTGGTTTTTCCCTGAGTTACATTCTAGGAGGCTTGAGCCTTAGGGTTGTGGTTGTCGGCAGTGTCCTGTCCCATGGAACTAACTGATCTGCTCTAGCAGAGCTGACATGTCCCAAATGACCTAAAAACCTGCTTGTGATTGAAATGCAGTGGCCCTCTATAGATATTTAACTGAGTCTGTGTTTGGGTTGTTGTTTTTTTTTTTCCAATTTTTCTCTTTTATTTTCCCTGCCTATTCAGGGATAGTCAACTGAATGCATTTCACCTCCATGGCGTCCTGTGATGAAGCTGCATTTTTGGCAGTTAAATTATGTATCTTGCTTGCCTCCTGTCATCATTACCCATGCTTGGGACTGACATCGAGCTCAGTGTTGAGCGTGTGACTGCTCCTGTGGGAGTGTTTACAACCCACCGTGGGCTGCCCACTGCCAGATAAATTACGTCTTGAGAAGCTCTGCAGAGCCCGTGGTAAGCTTTTGCAGCTCTTCTCTTGAAGCAGTGGACTCCCGTCAGATTTGCGAAAATTTTTAATGGGGGAAGTTCCCAAAATTTTGTCCAAGAGTGAGCTGTGAATGCAAGAAAGCATCTGCAGTGGAAGACTGCTATTAGTGCAGTGCCTCAATGGAGAAGGTACCTCTGTGAGCAGCCGGTGGCCTGGGCTATGCTTTGGAAATCACGGGCTGAGCAGTGCTGGCAGCGTGACCTGAGCTGAGCTGACTGCCTGGTGCTGGTACCTGGGGCTCCTTGTGCAAGGTGTGCAGCCTGCCCTGCACTGGTGTCAGCCCAAGACAGGTCACTCTCCTCTCTGTCCAACCGTGGAAGCATGCACAGTGCCTGGAGGGCACGTAACCACAGCCCAGCAGGCCGTGGGATGTGGTGGATCAGGTACTGTCCCCATGATGGAGCTTGAGAGTTGTGGGGTTGGTCACTTCATTGCAGGAGCAATGCCGTGAGGTCGGGTGACTCCCCACCGCGGCTCAACGTGGAGCAGATGCCATTTCCCCACCGTGATGGTGGTGAACGGCTGCGTTTCAGAGCTGGAGACGTGGCGTTGGTTCCCCTCTGCTCTGAACCCAGCCTTGGGCTGCGCAGTGCTGCCATCGTGTCCTGGCTTGCAACGTCGAGGGACTTTGCTGTTTTCAGCTGGTGAGTCAGACCCTGAGTGGCCTCAGGCCAGGGCTGCAGGTTTGCCCTTTTTCCAGCTAGACACATGCATCTGCTTTAAAGGCAGCCAAGGCACAGAGCGGGCGAGACTGAACCTCCCTGAAAACCCCCCCAGCTCCCCATGGAGCCAGCGCGGGGACCTCGGAGCGGGTTTAGACACCAAAGTTTGGGCAGACACATGTTGCAACGCTGCCCGGAGAGACTTCTGTCCGGGGGCTTTCCTGTGGAGAGACGCACCCGGGAAGCAGAAATAGCAAAGTGACTAAATGTCACAGTTATATTCCTGCCGTCTGAAAAGAACTCCCTATTTTCTTTTGGCTGTGAAAATTAACTTCCCTTTTCTCCTCCCCGAGCAGGCGAGCTGGCTCCCGGTGGCCGTGCCCTCGCGGCGGATACGCAGGACGGTCCAGGTCAGGCTGAAAGGAAAACTCTCCTACTGGGGGCTTTTCACTGTTGTATTCCTTTCTAAAGAAAATGTGCAGGACTTTTCCTGGCCCTTGTGGAGGCCAAGATGCAGGTCCGTAGCTGGAATAGGGTAAGAGTGGCCTCGTTTGGGAGCTCGTCTAGGTTTTGAGCCGCTTGCTTCCCTCCCGCATCCCCTGTCCTGCTGTCTGAGCTTCGTGGGGTGGGGGCTGGCATCCGGCTGTTTGTTATTCATGTAATTAATCAAATCCCTCCTCGACTGTGGTTCTGCTGCCCTCAGGCACAAACTGGCCATGGGCACCTGCCTTTGGCCTCTGCTGCACGGTGAAAGCCCCATCTGGAAGTCAAGGAAGCTGAGGCAGCAGGTACTGCTGGGTGTGTTGTTCTTGGGGATACTTATTCTTTGGAAGACCCAGTGGTGGGATTGTATCTCAGGAGAGCAAGTTTTTTAGACTCAACAGCCTGCTAGTTGCTCCTGTGCTGAATGCAACGGAAACCATGATGGTGCCACATGTCACCTAGTTTGAAGATGCCAGGGTGAGGAAAACACTGAAAAGGCTCCAAATGCAAAATCCCCTAGGATTTGGGGGATTTGATTTTAATATTCTTTCCAAAAGCAGAAGCTTGGACTTTTGTGGGATGCCAGCCCAATGGGTAAAGAATGATCCAGCAGCTGCACCCAGGCAAAGTCAAGAGCTCGGTCCTGATTTGCAGGCGGCTTTGGGGGGCTCTCTGGGATCTCCTTGGTGCCGGGAAGAAAATATGCACCATCATTCCCATGCTGACCATGTGCATTTGGGCCAGGGTGTTCATCCCAGCCCCTCCTGCCTTCTTCCTTGGTTACTGTTGGTTTTGGTTTTTTTTTTAATAGAGCCCAGTACATTTTTCCCAATGCTTTTTTTTTGATCAGCAGGTTTATTTTTTTCCCCGCTGTAAAGTTTTGCACTCCCTTTCTTCCTATTGTTTTCTCTTGCTGCATTTCTGCCGGCCTCACCACCTCTTCCATGCTGGCTCTCAGGTTTATTTTGCATATTTTCAGCAGGGTGCTAGCAGGCTCATTTTGACCTGTCTGGCTTGGTGAAGACCTGCTGAAACCTGCTGTTTCTCCAAAGAGAGGAGCCGTCAGGGGCTATCCCGCCGGGGTGGGAGGGTCAGGCGCTGAGCTCTGTGTGAGCATGTCTGGGGAGTTGTGGAGGTGACACACTCTGGGTTTGGAGTATGATGGAGTCCACATGTTGGTTCCTGCTTGGGGCTGATCGTTTTAGTTTGGCTGCCAAACCATAAAAAAAAAAAAAAAAAAAAAAAAAAAAAAAAAAAAAAAAAAAAAAAAAAAAAAAAAAAAAAAAAAAGAAAAGAAACCCCAGCAAAGTCTAAGGGTTTATTCAGGTAATTTTGAAATATCGGTGTTTCTCCGTGGGAGCATAAAGTAACCTCAAAATAAGCTTGCAAAGATGTTGAGGGAGACCAGCAGCAAAAAAAAAGTTTCTCATTTGAGCATTTGAAAGAAAGCAACGGGAATGAACAGAGCCAGACTCTTAAAAGTGGCCCTGAAGAGCATGCTGCCAGTTTACTCAGTGACCCGGGATGTGTGAAAAGTGGCCCCAAACTCTTCCTTTGCCAGAGACGGGAACAGAGGCTATCTGGGCTCCCGCACTGTAATACCTGGGTCTTTCCAAATGGTGGTATTTCAGTTCACCTAAGCAGCTGGTGGTGTTTGAGGGAGAGACTAGAGGAGTGCAGCAATCCTGCTTGGCTTGGTGATCCTCCAGGAAATCTGGCTCAGTGGGTGTGGAAGAGTTTAGTCCCAAATGGCCAGGCTCTTGGTGGCTTGTGTTTTCATTGCTTTTCCAGTTCTTGCTGAAATTGTGCCATAAATGTTCCTCCTTGGTGGAGCCGCTGGTACAGGCTCCCCTGTACCTTACTGGCCCCAGTACTGACCACAGTCTTCTCTCTCTTTTCCTTCTAAAAGCACCAAAAGGAAGCCTTGGATTTGACCATAAGGAGACCTTTTTGACTTGGTTGCTGTTATTGCTGTGATTTTAAACCCAAACAAAATCAAAACCTGGGACATTTTCTGTATGTCCAGTTTTGTTTCCTTTTTTTTCCCAGGTGTTTGCAGTCTTGGTTTTCACACAAATGCACAATTGCTTTATAAAAACACGTGCAAGAATTTTAACTACTTCGGAGTTTTCCTACTTGCTGTCTTTCTCAAGGGCATTTGGAGAGAGCTTCTCTTCTCTGTTACAGCTGTACTGAGGTGTCTTAGCCCTGACTTTCTCCTTCGAAGCTGGGGCAAGGAGAAGGCCATCAAAAAGTTACGGAGAGCGCTGTGTGACTGTGAACCCAAGTGGCCCTTGGAGGTATTGGGGGAAAGCGCTAGTTTTTCCTGGGGGTGTCGTTGACCCTCGGAATGGGTTAAATGTCTGCATCTGTAACCACGCTTTTTCCCCCCCTCCTGCAAACCAACCTGGGCTTTCCTGGAAGCCCATCCCAAAGCTGGGGCTGGTGGCTTGCTGTCACGTAGAGCAATGCAAATCCAGTGCCTGGACTGCACTTGGACTGATGCCCACCCCGTTTCTAGCGAGGCGGGGTGAGGGGGGAAGACGACACACAACTCCGCAAGGAAAATTTTCCCAGGTTTCAGTGACTCGAGTGACCATCAGGGCACGTGGGCTGAGAAGGAAGCGGACCTTCATCTCTTAGCTCTTTTTTTTTTCCGGTTACCTGAGGCGCTGTCTGTCTCCTCGGCATGCAAATTCCTCTGCATCGCCCGTAATTCAAACCCCAGTGCAAATTGCTTCCCTCCGCCGCTGATATCCGTTTTCTGACTTAGCGTTTCTGCTGTCGCTGAGTTTTGGCCTTCACCCTTGGGGGGCTGGCACCCACCGAACCCAGCTGAGAATGTGGCCCTTTGTGCCGGAGCTGCTTGCAGGAGCTGGGGAGCTTTGCCTTCCCTGCTGCGAGCCTTTTTGGCTGGGGAACGCGTGCCCTTTTCTGGTGGGGAGGGATTTAGGGGTGAGGGGGAGGTGAGAGCGCTCCTTGTGCTGGAAGAAAAATGATGAATGACTCTCTTGTGCTTCTGAACAAAACCAGGAAATCAGGAGGAG
>NW_015090990.1:2040363-2085238 GCF_001431845.1 Calidris pugnax
GGGGGAGGCAAAAAAGGAGGAAATGAGAAACAGTAAAGAGGCCTCCCCCGCCTTCATATAAGCAATCACTCCACAGCATCTGGAGCCCAGTAAAAGGGCCGTTCCCAGGAGACCTCGCACTCACCAGCCACACAGATCTCCTTT
Source organism: Calidris pugnax (assembly GCF_001431845.1). Classification (NCBI taxonomy): domain Eukaryota; kingdom Metazoa; phylum Chordata; class Aves; order Charadriiformes; family Scolopacidae; genus Calidris; species Calidris pugnax. Next base: position 2,040,508 of record NW_015090990.1, read on the forward strand.
ATTGCAAACTCCCGGGGCTTGCACCTCCACCTCCCCTGTGCCGGCTCGAAGGGCCCCCGCACCCAAAAAATGGCTTAAGGAGGGCAAACCCAAGCTGGGTTTCCCTGGCTGTCGGCTGGGCTGGTGGGCTGCAGTCCGGATCCAGCCCAAGGATGGGGCTGCGTTGTGGTGGAACCAGCCGGAGCAGCCAGTAGGGTGTTGGTGCTGGCTCCCTGCCCGGCGGGGCCGACGGTACCTTCCCGGCGTCGCGTTTCAGCGGCGCATCCGATGCCATACTCCATCCGGCGTGAAATCTGCTGGAGTGGAATCACCCCTCCCCTTCTCTCTTCCCCCTTCCCTCCCCGGAATTGTTCTGGAGGCATTAGGTGCAGCAGGAAGGAGTGCAGAGCGGGTCACTGGGCATCACAGCTTGGGTCTGTTTTTAAACACCCTTAGGACGGAGTTAGCATCTCAAGTAACCCTGACATAAGCTATTTAGTTAAAACGGTGTGGGAATACGTAACTCTGGTGGGGCTGGAGGTGATGACACTCTGGCATGAGCCATGGCTGATGAGGTCTCCATGCAGAGAGATGTCCAGCAAAGCTCTGCTGTGGCTTGTTCTGACGTGGCCACATCCACCTCCGTCCCTGTGAGGCATTTGAAGCACACTGCAGTTTGGTGGCTCAGTCTGAAGAAGCTCCTTTGCTGTGGGTTAAAAACCATATCTAGTAGGGACGTTAACAGGCCAAACTCTTCCTCAGTGTAACTGCACTGGCATTACTGCTCGTTGGCAGTAGGAACGCTGTTCCTGAGCATGACTTTAAAACCATAATCCTGGTCTCACTGTGAAGAGACCCATTTCCAGCTGGAGATGATCATGGTTGAAGCAGCTGAGGAGCATCCTCATCATCCTGGCCCAAACATGGGCTACTGATTTGGTTGTAGCTCCTATCCCTCTGTTGTCTTCATCAGCTCCCACCTGAATTTAAGTGTTAGGCAGGGGCGAGCAGGGAGGCTGCCTGTTTGTTCTTCCTTACCAGGCTGAGGGGAGTCCTTCTTCCTCTGTATGTAAGCATGTTAGATGTGTTTTATCAACTGTTGTCCTTTGATAGGAGGATGATGAGTGTCCCTGACATAGCCTTTGGGTCCTGTTTGGGGATTTTCAGTATTCAGGGCTCTGTAGAAGAATTGTTAGTAACAGCAGTAATGCAGATATTGTGGACCCTCTGTGCCAATGGATGCTTTTTATTTCTTGTATCCAGAGATTATATTTTCAGTCAGGATTTAACACAACATTTGCTTACCTGCTTGCGTGACCTCACTTTAACTCTTGGAAACCTAGAGGATATGGTGTATGTCTGAAAAATACATTTGCTGTCCTGTGTGGGCACAGGGAGAGAAAGTTTCCTCTTGTGAAAAGGTCAGTCTAAATCACTGCCTTGGATATTTGCAGCTGCTTTTGAAATCCCCTCTTAACATTTTGTGAGCAGAAAGGATCCTCATCCTATTTCACAAGTGCAGTGTCCTCAACGTGCAGCTCTGCTTGGCATGTTCCCGAAGGAGCTTCCTCTCCAGGGGCTGAGGAGAGGGATTGCTGGGCTCGTGGAAGGGGTTGGGAGTGCTCACACAGAGGAAAGGCAGAAACACCCTAATTGCAGAGGAGTTGCAGACACCCTGCTGGTGTGGGGATAGACAGTGAATAAAATTATGTTGCCTCCTTGTAAAGTGGTATCTTCAGGTTTTCCCTAACTAGTTAATGGTGGGGTTGGAGGCGATGCTGGGAGTTTGTGCTGTTCAGCTGGGCTCAGGAGGAAAAGCAACATTGCTCTTGATCTTAGAGCAGCTCCCAGGGTTGCTCAGTCTCTGGAGGTGATGTGCTAAGAGGTACAGGACTGTAAAAACCCCTCAGTTCTTCTACCCACAGCCCACAAGGTAGCACCTTGCTGAACTTTACCTCTCCCCTTGTGTCCTCTGCTCTGTGTGCTCGAGGAGGGTTGTGGCAAGCCAGGCAGTACCTTCCACTGCCTGTGTGAACCCCTGGGTCAGCTTTGGGGTGATCCCTGAATTGCACACATTTTTGGGCAGTGATCAGAAAAGGTACTCTAAGCCCTGCCTGCAAGGTTTGGGCTATGGGCTCCTTAGCTGGAGGGTAGTGGTGGGTGTGGTGGGTGGCAAGGCTGAGTTTTGGGTTTCATTTGGTCAGGGACTGGGCTGGGAGCTGGGTATTTCTGTACAGCAGTTGTTAAGATGTATGGGTAAAATGTAGGGCTTTCTCCTTGTGCCAAGCAGTGCCTGTAGGAGTCTGGTGAGGTCCTTAGAGAAGGGCAGCTTATGGTTTCATCCATACCTCCTTTTGGGTCTATACCAGTCATGCTTTTAAAGCAGGATCCTTGGGTGGCTGGGGTGGGGAGGATGTGTTGAATCAGCACTCACTGCTGCCATGTGTCAGAGCCTGGGCAGGGATGTGAAGTTTTGGGGAAGCTCTATACCATCACAGCCTCCTCCGCTGGCCACCCCTGTGCAAAGGGTACCTCGTGCCCTCATTGGCACTGGCACAAACTGGGCATTTGAGCCCGGTGAGTTTACTTTCTGTGGAAGTCACTTGATCGGAAACCCTGGGCTGGTTGGCGGGATGACTGATGCATTTTGGTCCCGAGCCCTTCAAATTAGCTGGGTCCACTCAAAGGGAGAGAAATCTCCGGGCTCGTCTTCCTTGGGAAAAGCTCCTGAGGGAAGTCTGACTCCTCTGTGGTTTCCATAACGCCATGCTGAGGTGTCTGCGCGTCCTGATGTCTTACTAATTTGCCAGTGATGATTTTTTTTTGAGTTATTTTTAACAGGCGCATTGTGCAACTAATGGGCTTTTTATTGGTGGTAAACAAGCCGAGCTAGGCAGGAATGCTGCCGAGGCTGAACCAGCAGACTTGTCTCTCATTGCTGTAGAAATAACTTGTTCACATTTTGCCTTTATAAAAAAAAAAAAAAGAGATAAAACCTATAGCTCTCCTGCAGCCTGATGTTACTGCTCCCACCAGCCTTCCCCCGTGGAAGCAGTGGCAGAGCAACTGAAGGGCATGCTCTGCACATCGTGGCCTGACTTTTGAGTCTAAAACTGCTCTCTGTTTCGGATAAAGGGTCTGTAACCTCTGTCAGGGAGGTAATGGCTTTGCCCACCGTAGCTGTATTGCCCAGAGCCCATCCTGCCCTGGCACAAAGAGCTGATCCCTGCAAAGTTATGGGATGCTCAGGGCTTTAACGCATGGAGCTGGTGGGTCTTGCTGAAGGCTGTGGAAACCCTGCTGTTCCTTACCGTGCTTCTTGCTTGATAAGCTCAAAACTGGCTGTGGACACACAGCATTTCAAAACCCTCCTGGGAGGCGAGTGAGGTTGTATCAGAAACCTGGGAAAATGCAGGTACGGCTGCAAAATGTGTGGCTGTTGCCTTGATCATGCCTGGTGATGCTCGGTCTGTGAGCCCCGACCCATCACCACGGGGCTCTGCTTGGGCCAGTGGGGCTCCCCCCAAGCCAGGACCTGCCCGTGGGCTCAGCCTGTGTCCCTGCAGCATGTGTGCCACCACCGCCCAGGCTAACCTCCAGTGAAAAGTATCAAACTTCAGTGGCCAAGAAAAGAGTGCTGACCTATTTTGGACACTTATTTATATTCAAGTTGCTTCTCTCTGTCTCTGTGAAAAAGCTGTTGTGACTCCAATACTTGAAAAAAGTTTTTCCCCTCCCTTAGCTTTTGTTTTTAACAGGATATAATCTAGGACTAACATCTGTATTTTCCAGTAGCCAGCTTAAATATCTTACTATCTTTTCTTTTGGTTTTCTTGCTGAAACAGCACTTTCACAGAGCAGAGCCAGCTCTGTAATACAGCTAAGCCTTTGGTTGCCTTGTGTCTCAATTTTTACAGGTTCTCTTTTTATTTAAAGTCTTTTCTACATATAAAAGCTTTAAGAAAAAAAAATCAGGAAAAAGTTGAAAATATGTAGCTGCTGTCTCTGATCATGAGCCATAATGAAAAGTCATCTAACATAGCGTCACAAAAACTATGGAAAACTGAGGCTTTTTTAAGTATAATTTCCTTCTGTCACTTACTGACTGTGTATCACTTCGCTGAAATTTTAATCTTTTTCTGAAAGGTCTTACTGGTGAAAATGTTTTTTGGGCTTTTTTTTGTGTGTGTGTGTCTTGTTTTGACAGCTAGCTGTTCTCTAGCTGTATGCGCTGCAGTTCACAGTTAATTTTTGATGTTTTTTTTAACTGAAACTGTAATGTCTATGACAAAATTGTATCGTTGGAATAATCATGAAATTTGAACAGCTCAGTCAGCACAGCCGTGTGCATTGACCCTCGCTGGATACTTGTTATCCTGCATATTTTAGGACTTGCATTTATTACTGTGAACAGTAGGAATGTAAGTTAGACACTTAACCACCAAGAAAAACAAAGGCAAATGCTTCAGGTATGGCATCCATATGAATGAGTGACAGTTCTTTTAGTCCATTGTATTCTATGATTTTGACGACTTTAATGTAGGAGCTTTTTGTGGGTAGCTGTTTTCTTTTTTTCTTTTCTTTTTTTTTTTTTTTTTTTTTTTTTTTTTTTTTTTTTTTTTTTTTTTTTTTTTTTTTTTTTTTTTTTTTTTTTTTTTTTTTTTTTTTTTTTTTTTTTTTTTTTTTTTTTTTGTCTTTGAGACCTGAAAGAGCAAGGCTGAAAAAAACTGGGAGCGGCTTGATTTATGGAAATTGCAAGCACTTTGGCTTCACTAGCCAAGCTTGCAAATTCACTGGATGTACCATCCCCTTACACTTGGCTAGCTGTGTCCTACATGAGTGCACCTACATGAAGATCATATCCATCTCCCAAAAGGTCGGTGGGTGCCTTTCCACCATCCTTGCCTGCGGTTGGATTTGATCCAAAGTACATCTGAGAAGGATTAGGGAAGTTTCTTTGTCACAGTTTTGGTACACTTTTGGCTTTTGTGTGTGTCATCTGCGTTCCTGCTTTCAGACTGTCTGACATGAAATTACCAGTGTCACGTGCACAGACAGACACACAGCCACCCATACCCACATGGGCACTGAGATGTCTCTCTGCATCGGTGTGGCTGGATTTAGGACAATCCCATTGCACTGTGGTAGAAGGACTGTGCTGCCTGTGCTGGGTGGTGCCCTAGAGAGCGCTGTCCCCATGGGCTCCTAAGGCTGATGGTTTGGTGATTGGCATCAAATGTAGTAGCTCCCTGAGCGTGGCCAGGGTGCAACTGTCCTCTGTTCATGGGGATGGTCCTGTGCAAGGCTTTGGAAAGGAGGACTGAAGCCCATCTTGGCCCTCTGTGCTCTTGTAAAGTTGATCACTGGGCAGCCAGGTGCTGTGATGCAGTCTGGGGGTGCTGAGTCCATGGGTGGTCTTCATCCAAAGTCACCAGGGAGCAGAGAGCTGGAGCGCTCATGATTCAGCAAGGGAAAGTTTTTCAGCTGCTTTCAGAGAGGAACAGCAGTTGAGGTCTCTAGCCTCCGATCCAGGACCTTCTACTGATGTAAAACTCTCCTGGGAAGCTCATCATTGTCCTTGGCAGGAGTGGAATATGGCATAGCCAAGTGAAGGCCTCCATGCTGTATGCTGGGGTTTGAAATGCCAAATGTTCTTCAACTTTCAAGTGGTTCATGTCTTTTTAACGTTTTGTGACCCCTGTATGTGAAAAGCATTTGCAGAGCTCCTCTGAAAGGTGCTAAGTCTGAAGATGAAACTAGTTCCTAGTGCTGCTGGGATCAGAGCGGCTCTGTGTCTGAGTGGTGTGTTGCTTGGGTTTGGTTGTTCAGACTTGGCCATGGAGACTTCTGCAATGCAAAATATTTATTTTATTTTAATATTTACATTCAATGGACAATAATTCTTTGCTTTCAGTAGAGCAGTTCTAGATGACCAATCACCCTAACAAAGAACATATCTTAAAGAAATGATAGACTTCAGAAGAGATGCTTATTTTGACCGCTGAGTATTCTCCATAGGCTGGTGCAGGTGAGCAATGCTGTTGTCACCTCCTAGTCAAACCTGCTGGGGTGCTTTCACATCAGTAAAGAAACCAGGGGTTTCCCAAACCCATCTGGGATCTGCTGGATTAGGCACGATGGGAGACTGTTGAGCCCAGGGACTTTCAGAAATTCATGATATGTATATAGTTTGGATTAGCTTTATCTACAGAAGGTTTAATGCCATACAGTTTCTGGGAACTGAAATGCTCATTGGTCAAAGTCAGCAGAATTATCCCTGCAAATAAGAAGGCAAACTCAAAGGAGGGATGCTCTGTATTGAGTTGGCATGTTTAACGTAGTTTAGCTACTCTACTGTGAAAGTGAATTCAGATTAAGTTCCCCCTGTGTAAACAAGCCAGTTGAGGGATTTTGTTGTGTGATGAATTGATGCAATGAAGTGGCAGTTGTAAAGGACATCTGTCCTGAGCACAGGGAATGTCCCTGGACCTCAGCATTAACTGCCCCTGGCTGGCAACATTGGCAGAGCGGGGGATGGAGAGCACTTCGGGGAATGCATTAGACCCTCTGCATCAGTGGTTAGCTCTGATGTATCCTATACATCATATATCAGGTCTGAAGCCTCAATTTTTCTATACTGGAAGATCACGAAGAGTGTTTTTTCTTTTGCCTGGAGTCCCTCAGGATTCCGTCCCTTGTACTTCTGCTTAGTTATCTTCATGGTGCTGATGGTGTTGTGAACATGTGTTGGCTCCACACCTTACAGACCAGAATGTCAACTGGGTACATTTTTTGTGAAGTTACTGGAGAAAACTTCTGGTTTGTTGGTTTCTTGCAGAGGTTGGATCCAAATCTGAGCCTTGTGTGTTCTTCTTTCCCTGTATTGTTGCCACCATATTTATCTCTAAGTGGGAAGACTCCGATTAAATTACAGTGCACTTCTATTAATGTGCAAGTATGGCAGTTCCCTTAAATTTCATATTAGTTTTATTTTTCATGTGGTGAGTAATCATGCTCACACATCCAGAGGGTTGAGGAAAGAGCAGTGCACAGCAATTGCTGGATATGCATTTCAAAATTCCCCGTGGAAGATTGTCTAATTAGATTTAATGAGCTGGCTGGCGTGCGTGCATGTGCGTGTGTGCTTTCACCACCTCTCCCTGGCTAACAGGATCAGAAATGCTCATGTGTGTCCAAGAAAAATTGGATGAGTACGTGGGAGAGGTGTTTTTGCACTTGCAGAGTGCAGGTTTGAAGCAGACTCTTCTACCTGCTTGTCTCATGTCTGTGCTGTGATGAGAGGCTTCCACCGCGGAGGTGAAGCACTTGATAACACAGGAGACAAATTGGAAGTGAGGTTTTAGCTGTGGTTTCAGCTGCTTAGGTGAGGAGGGATGGGAGCAGAGCACCTTTGACAGTTGATGTTCCATCCTCCGTAATGTACTCCCAAGAGCTGCTGGTGCAGGGAGGTAGCAGAGCTACGACGGGTCACAGGACGTGTGCCACCAAGCTGCCAGGGGAAGGTTTTAATTTAACTGGGGACAAACGGCCAGCGAGGCTGGGATTTCAGTGGGCGGGGTGGATCACAGCCATCAGGTTTGCACCTTGCTGTGTCTTGGGTCTGCTCCCCTGGCTGGTTTCCCACCCCTCCTTCGCTGGCGACAGCCCTGAGTTGGTTGTGTGTAATTTGGCTTTTTTGCAGGGGTCAGGGCCATGGGTCAGTGCTCTGTTTCCAGGAAGGACCAGGCTGGGTAGAGAGCTGTGCCGAGAGGGTGGCCATTTTAATGAGGGGGTTCTCTTTGTGATTTTTTTCTTTTTTTTTTTTAATTAATTAACCTTTGTTTTCTGTCAAGAAAGCTGTCCCGAGGCACGACTTAGCGAGGCAAACATGCCCAGACAAAGGGAGCATTAAGCCTGCACAGAGGGAGAGGAGAGGGTTACACCTCTAATTACTTGGTGTGCATGTAATTTTTTTTTTTTTTTTTCTCCCACTTTGGTGACCGATGGGTCTTGAAAGGACTTGCTGGGGTTGGTGTGTGATTCACCGGGGCAGAGTGTGTTCTGGGCTGAAGCTGTGTGCTGTCTGGGCGCTGGATGCCGAGGGCAGACGATGCCCTCGTGCTGGTGTTGCTCACGCCTGAGTCAGCGCTTGTGCAGCACGGCTGCTCCCGAGCTCAGGATCGGGCTGTGGGTTTCACTGCTCGTGTCCCAGCCGAGCCAGATGGGAGGATGGAGGGGCTCGGCTCTGCCATGGGAGCACTGTCTTGAAAGGGGTGGTTTGGCAACACGTGGAGGGGCGTCTCATGGTAGTAATGTACCTTTGGGGTAGCTCAGAGCCGTCCTGAGCAGAAGATCTGGAGCACTGAGCTGCAACACTGCTTCTGCCAACCAAAGGGCTAGAGAAGGAGATGGTCCTGAACCTCTTTCATGCATCTCTACCCCCAATAGGGACACAAGCAGGGAAAAAGAGATCAATGCTCTCCCACCCCTGCAATGAGCATCAGCCTTCAAACCACCCAACCTGCCATCCTGTCCCTTTCTCTGGTCTTCACATCTGGCCCTGGAGCTCATCATAGACATGCAGGCTCTCTTGAACAAAATGGGACCTGGGTTTGGCTGGGAGGGGAGTTAGGGCTCATGATGTTCATGTGGAATGCAAGAAGAGGGAGGAAGAGGAACTGGGATGGAGGTGGAAAATGGTGAATAAGCAGTTGTGAGGCTGGTGTTCAGGGAAGAGGAGGAGAAACTGAGGCTTCCCAGGAGAGGGGAGGAGGAACTTGTGGAGTGGGCTGCAGTCTGGCCTCGAAGCCAGTGGGTTAGGAGCACTTGGCGGGGAGTTGGGGATCTGGTTTTAAACAGTGTGAAATATAATGTGGAATTCAAGGAGGGAGTTCCAAAACCAGTGGACTTGGCTCCTGAAGATCCCAATGGAGGGAATGCACGTTAGCCTGATTTCTGTAAAGCTTTTCACTTTCCCCCTAGTTTTTGGATCCATTGACCAACTCCTTGCAGGTGGGGTGGTGCAGAGGTCTGACCAATAATATCCTTCCTGAAAGTTTGATGAAAATTACTGGCCAGATAGAGGAATAAAAGCCCTGGTAGTGCCTGCTTGGAGAGAAAGGCTGTAGTGTGGGTTCAGCTACCATATTGGACATCAGGGCATTTACATGAGTGCTGGTGCCCAAGATGCCCTCATGGGTAGCACTGCTCCTGAGATGGCTGGCTCTCCCTTTGGGAAACAATGCACTTTCTGCACCAAAATCATATTTAGGTTTGAAAAGACCCCTAAGGTCATTGAATTCAACCGTAATCCTAACACTGCCACATCTATCACTAAATCATGTCCCTAAGCGTCACATCTACATGTCTTTTAAATACCTCCAGGGATGGTGACTCACCCACTTGCCTGGGCAGCCTGTTCCAGTGCTTGATAACCCTTTTGGTGAAGAAATTTTTCCTAGTATCCAATATAAACCTCCCCTGGTGCAACTTGAAGCCATTTCTTCTTGTCCTATCACTTGTTACTTAGGAGAAGAGACCAGCACCTACCTCACTATAACCTCCTTTCAGGTAGTTGTAGAGAGTGGTAAGGTCTCCCCTCAGTTCACAGATGGCCTCTACCCGCTTCTTCTACCTCCCAGTTTCCATTTCCTATTCTCACGAGGTGAAATGCTTTGGACACAAAATGGCCTTTGGACTGGGGCAGTTTGGCAGTTGTATGGGAATAGAGTGAGACCAGTATCTCTTGGGAGCGATGTGGCCAAAAGAGATTTTTGCAGGGTTAGATTTTGCATGTGAAAAAAGCCTAACTTACCCTGCCATGGCAGCCAGGAAATGCAGAGGAGGGGACCCTTCCTCATGCTGGGTCATTCCAGGTTTGCATCCTATAGCTTGAGGGATGGGGCTTCCCTGCTTCTGGCATGCCACTCAGTAACATGAGTAGATCTTACTGCGTTGTTTTGGGGGGTGTGTGGGGTATGTGTGTCCCCTTCCCCTCCTGCTTTTTCAGCCTTCCCTTCTTCATTTTTGCAATTCCTTTTTCCTGCTGGGAGGTGATACCATGCTTTAATAAATCTCAGCATTTTAGAGAAAATATTTGTCTGCACTTTTCCTCCCCTTCCCCCCAAATATCTCTTACATTTATTTCATTAATGAAAAATTGTCTCTAGCAAAAGGGAGTGACCATCTTAGCGATTTCAAGCCAATTTCTCCTCCAGCCAGGGTGGAGAAATTTGTCTCCAGTGTTGCCTGGTTCCTCCAGCTCTTCTCTGCTGATGGAAGATCGGTTGCATCTTACAGCTTGAAACAGGGTTATAAGCATTTTTTTATTTTATTTTTTTTTCTGGGGGAAAGGAACAGAACCCACCCAACTGTAAGGGAGTTCTTTCATTAAGTGGAGCTGAGGGACTGCAGCAAACTACCTCTTTTGCAGGAATCCCTTTTGGCTTGAAAGGAATTATTCATGCAGTTATGCAATCCATGTTGAATTTTCAATTTGTCACAGTTTCCCCCTGCCCCCTCCCTTTTGTCCACCAGCCCAGCGAGGCTCCTGCTGAGTCTCTTCAATGACTGACATGCTTTAGAAAGAGTCCTAACGTGTAGGTGCAGTCCTGATCCAGTAACACTCTGTGCTCTGAGATCTCGGCTTGGAGCAAGTGGCTGCAGTGCAGAATGTGGGTCTAAAGTCTCTCCCAGTCTAAGGTTACCCTGTCCGGGAGGGAAAGCCATCATTTTTCATCATGAATTCTTTTCTGAGAGGCTGCGGTTGCCTGGTGTCTCGGCTTCTCTCCCTGCATCCGTGTGGGAAAGCTGCTAGTGTTTCCAAGCGGTTCACATTCCTTGCAGGAAGGAATCTCAGAAGCAGAGGACTGTGGTCTTTTGCAGCCATAACCTGAACGTGGTCCCAGTGCGAAGGTATTGGGAAAAGCTCAGGAGCCTTCACTTCAGTAATATTGGCTCAGATGGGTGGTGGCTGAGCTCAGGGTTTTATTTTGCTGGAACAATTTTAGCTGTGGGATGGAGGTGTGCACTGCTTATCCTGATGTAGGAGAGCTCTGCCATTTGCAATAGGAACCTGAGCTGCTGCTGCCACCTGTTAAATCTCAAATAGGAGCCTCCCTGTGCTATGCATCAGTTTAAAAATCATAGTTTGGTACAGATAATTGCTGCATTAGTTCTATGTAAAAATGGAGTTTGAGCCTGTGTAGACTATCAGCATCTTGCAGGGCAGAGGTCTCTCCTGTTGGCAGAAGCGGGGCCGTTGAGCACAAGCCTGCTCTTCCTCCACTCCAGTTGTGAAACAAAATGGTTTAGCCTAAATCACCCCAGGTGCTTGAGCTTCTTATGGGCCCACTGAAGTGGAAGTGAGGGGCGGGATGTGGGAGCACCATGTATGGGTAGCTGCCGTGGTTCAGCTGGTGTCACTGGAGGCTCCTCGGAGCTGGGTATGAGTGCCCTGTGCTACTCTCTGGGCACGTGTACCCTGGCGGGATGGTGAGGAAGGCTCCTCCTGCACCCTTGCTCTTGCCGCAGGGCCCAAGGGTGGCAGAGTGTCTGCAACAGGAATGTGGGGATGGGGTTGTCCTGAGAAAACGTGTGTGTGATTCCCGCTCCCCTTCGCTCCCATGTGTTTCTCCCGCTGGAGGAGAGGGGTCTGAGCTGTGGGGTGGCCTGGTGCTGGAGGAGCCGTGCCATGGGTGATGCCCGGGCAGCACCGACACACACCTTGGCTCTGATTCACGGTGGTGACGCAAATGTCTGTGGGGTGTCAGCTGGAGCTGAACTGCTGTGAGATGGGGTAACGTGGATTATTTTTTTCATTTTACTCCTTCCATTCAGTGCTCTGCAAGGATCAGTGGAAGAGACCACAGACAACAAAGCTAGCTGTTGCTATTCACAAAAGCATTTTTTTTCCACTCCCTAAAAGCTACAGCAGAGAAAATAATAAAAATTCACTTGCTGTTCTCGTTTCCAAGGGTGTTTGTTCCTTGGAGATGCAAAGATGGTGGAATAGGTAGATGTAATGGAGATTTTACAACTCCTGGGGCTGCAGTCAGAATTCTGAAGAACTGTTTAAAAAAAAAATAAAATAAACCAATGCCAATCAACCCTTCCCTAAAGATGGCTTTTGCTGCTCTCCCTTACTGCAGCACAGGCCTTGAACCTGACACCCCTATCTTTCCCTGTGCCGATTTCTGTTACTAATTTCTCCTGCTGCAACAAGTGTTAAGATCCCAGCTGCTAAGCAGCAGGGCTGGGCTGTGCTTCAACCCCCCCGTTCTCCCCTTTCCCAGGGGCTGTCGACGTGCCTGTGCCTGCATCCTTTGTGCTGTGTCCTCCATCCTGACGCAGCTTTTTCCTTTTGCTCTGCTCTCCCTCTGCCTCTCTCCTTTTTGAAGGCTTCTGGCTGGGGATGTGATGAGTGGTGGGGTTTTTTAGGGGTATGTCAGCCTTGACAATGCCCCCTGAGAACTATTCCAACCTGAGGAGAGCAGAAAACTTGTGAGAATATTTGAATTGCTGACTAGTTCCATGGCCTCTTGGGTGATGCGGCACAGGGGCAAATACTGCTCCTTGCAGATGTTGGAGTTGGGAGGTCTTTCACCTGCAGAAGGTGCCCCTGAATTCCTCAGTTTCAGCACGGCCAGCCCAGCCAGCTGTCGGGGTCCCCCTGACCTCTGGTATTTTGTGTGGGTCCTAAAGTTGCCTTGAGTGGATTTAAACTTAATTCCCCCTGCTTGATCCAGCCCTGTCCCTGGCTTTCCTCCACTTGGGATGTGTTGGAGTCACAGAGATGTGGGAATACCTCCAGGCCTGGATGGTGTTTGGGATAAAATGTCCCATTTCTCCATGTGGAGCTGCCGCCTTTCCTGGGGTGCTGCCCCACTGGCATCATGCAGGCAGGGACCATGTCTCCTGGCCGCAGCCTTTGCGAGGTGAGCAACTGGCTTTCTGCTTGCCCACGGGCTGCTCGGTAACACGTCCGTCCCCGCTTGTTCCTGCCACCGCCTGAGCCCCAGGGATGGGGAGGGCAGGAGGGATCCCCTGCGCGGCTCCAGGGCCTGACGCCGAAGCTCTCGGCATCTTCCCTGAGCACAGGCGTGTGTGTGCATGTGTTTTGTGAGGCTGGGTTCGCTGTGCCCATCCTTTGCCTCTCCCTCACTGCTTAAAATTCCCCGATCTTAACGTTTTTGATCCCCATCATGTGCACGCACGCTTTGTGTATCCCGAGTGCCCTAAGCATCTCGTTACACTCCAAGTGCAGATCCTTCCCCCTTAACATCTCTGCGGTGTGCCACGCCGTATTAACTCTGTCAGGAGGGCATCTGGGCGATACGTTGCAAACATGGTCCTTGTTTAGCTCTTGCACTCGGTAAAGACTTCTCTTTCTTGTTTTAAAGCACTGTACTGACTGTCCCATTTTGAGCCTGGCTTTCTTCCAAACAAGCCTTGTGTGTGGGCACGTGTGGATTATCTCTGTCTCTATGGCTACCCTGAAAACTTTTGAACCAGAAAATTCACTGGAAGAATCGAGCTCTAAGATACTGGTTTCCTATAGCTTTTATGAAAATAGTTGATAGATGGTGGGACTGTATCTTGTTCGTGTCTCCTGATGGGTTATAGAAGAAACTCAGCCAGTATTAGACATCAGAGAACCAACAATCAGCTCTTGAGCACAGTCTCAGGAAAGAGCTAAATAAAAAACCCCACAAAAACCAACCTTAAAAATCAAACTTTGTTAGTTCTATCACTCCAGTGTATTAATATTAATTAGGTCATTTTACTAATTACCTGTTCATCTGTATGTAAGGGGCGATTGATAGCTTGCTGATGGGTCCCAGCTGGAAACAGTAGAGCACGAGAAGCAGACCTTGAGAGTCACATGTGGGCAAGAGGGGGTTGATTATCACCTCCAAAAGCTCTTGTTTCTCAGGGTTTTAAATCATTTTGGCAATCCCTAAGGTCGCATGTGGAATGGAGAAGTGCTCTCTCTCTGATGAGGGTTAAACATGTGCTTTTTAAGAGAGAATTAGTGCATGTAAGCTATTCACTGGTGTGTGCCTGCTAAGAGCTGCTGTCAACATTTTGAGAAGATAACAAGTAACAGCAGTTACAAATATCATCATCATCATTATTGTGTTTTGGCTTTTTTCAGACACCTCCCCAGTTGGGGATTTAAAGATGTTTCTAATTAGTGTTTCTGGTGACAGGAGATGACTTGCTGAGACTCCTGTTGCAGTGATGTCTGTCTTCTGGGCCTCTGTGGAGCTTCTCTTGGGGTGAACGTTGTCTCTGCTCCCCTCGTGAAGGTCACACACTCTATGGTGAGCATGAGGAGCTAAAGCAGAGGATCACCTTGTGTTATCACATTTCCTGTGGGTGTTAGGTCTCTTAGAGGGGAGATGTTAATTGGAGACTCATTGGTTTGTCTTGCACTATCAGCTGGATATGCCAAGTCCTTTTCCTTTCTCTGACTATTCCAGATGCAGTGGCATACAGCTACTGTCTGGCACCAGAAGTTTTTCTAGCTCCACCTTGACTCTGGATGCTTCTGTGCTGGGCTGGACTTTGGGAATGTGTAACGCTCAGGAAAGAAAGATTTCACACGATCATAGAATGGTTTGTGTTGGAAGAGACCTTAAAAACCTTAAAGATCATCTAGTTCCAGCACCCCTGCCATGGGCAGGGGCACCTCCCACCAGACTGGATTGCTCAAAGCCCCATCCATCCTGGCCTTGAACACCTCCAGGGATTGGGGCATCCAGAACTTCCCTGGGCAACCTGTTCCAGTGCCTCACCACCCTCGCAGTAAAGAAGTTCGTCCTAATATATAATCTAAATCTACCCTCTTTCAGTTTAGAACTGTTACCCCTCGTCCTATTGCTAGACTCCTTGATAAAAAGTCCCTCCCCATCTCCTCTGTAGGCCCCCTTTAAGTACTGGAATGCTGCTATAACATCTCCCCAGAGCCTTCTCTTCTCCAGGCTGAACAGCCTGTCTTCATAGGATAGGTGTTTCAGCCCTCTGATCATCTTCATGGCCCTCCTCTGGACCCTCTCCAACAGGTCCATGTCCTTATGTTGGGGGCTGGATACAGTACTCCAGGCGGGATTTCACGAGAGCAGAGGGGGAGAATCACCTCCAGTTGTAGTCTCTTGTCAGTCTTTCTAGACTGACTATGAGAATCAGGTCCTACAGGTGACTTCTCCACCTGTTTTTAAACAAACATAAGTGGTGACATTCCCCATGTTTCAGTTGTTCTATTGCATGCCCAGTGTAATAATCTTTGAAGCCATTTAAACTATTTATTATTCATTTTGTGAAAATTGGCAGACATGAGATGCTTTTAATACTTTGAATTTGATGTTGGAGAACTGCGTGGGAAGCATTCATCCATCCTGGTCCCCTGGGCAGCCAGCCTTCTTGGTTCTGCTCCCTGGAGGATCCACCAGTTCATTGTCATTTTGGGCAGAAAAGATGCTGAAACTGGCCTTAGCCTCCCCCCACTGAAGAGTATTCTGGTACTAATCTGGCCATTTTAAGACAATTGTTCCTTTCTGCCTTGCCAAACCTTTTCTTTCCTATTCTCTGTATTCTTGAGAGTTTCTGCTGCTGCTTCTGCCCCTGCTGATGGCAGGTTGACATCTGTCAGAGCTTTCTGGTTCCTTCCTCAGCTCCCTGGGCCCAGTTTCCTTTCTCCAAGTGTTTCTTGATCATGTAGCAAAGTGCAACCTTCAAGTTCAGTGTAAGTGGCCACAGAAACTGCTGTAGTCCCCAGAGGTTCATCCAGGTAGGCATCTTCATTATGGTATGGGTTTGGACTGGTGCTTATTTGGCATCAGAGCAGAAGGGAGATAGGGTCACAAACTAACATTGCTCTCAGAAGAGGGATAGCAAAGGCTTGGTCCAAGATGTGGAAATGTGGAGGGGAAACAAAGAAAAGAGGAAAGAGTGTTCTTCCCTGAAACAAGAGCTGTTGTTGCTCAAAGCAGGAAGTGACATAGCATTAGATATAATTGATGTTGTGGCATAAGTGGTGGAGACAAGGCAACAGAAACATGGAGGTACCTGCCTCTGGACATCTGTACATGAACGAAAACCTGTCTCAGGAAGAAATTCATCTGTCCTGGATAGAAATTACTGTGGATGGGAACTGGTTAGGGCAGGTTTACTTCAGCAAAAGGTTGCATCATGCAGCCTTTTTTCCCTCCCTGTAGGCCATCTGGGGATTTCCTGGCTGATCCTGTTCATGCTGCTTTCCCTTGGTGCTTGAGATATCTCTAGTAGGTGCTTGTGAACAGCTGTGGTGGAAGAGCACAGAGCTGGCCTTGTTCATTAAGGGAAAATGGGTTCGTAGCCTTAATCAGTGCCTTCAGTGGAAGATAAGGGTTGGGGTTTTTTTCTTTTCATTGCAGCCTAGGAAGGCACGATGGATCTGGTGAGATAGGTGTGTGGCTCTTGTATTCATGGAAGCAATGAAATAAGATTCTTCACTGCCCTTGGCAAGAGTCCTTTGGCCTGCTGTGTTGCTTCAGCAAGGCGCTCTGATCTTCCAGTCATTAGTCATCCTCTTGTTATTTAATTTTGTGTAAGAGATTATAACCAGCTGAAGAGATAGGGCAACATGAGAGACTAAGCTGCATCATATACCACTGTATTGTTCCTTTGTCTTTGCCTTGTCCTCTTTCCAAACCCATGGCCATCGAGACCTTACAATAGAGAACCGGCAAGAGCATTCTTTATGGTGAGAGGAGCAGCCAGTTCCAACTTGTGCAAATCAAGTTGCCTAACCCTGGAGTTACACTATCCATTGTGGAAAAAAACAAGTCCAGAGCCTGGGACTCTATTCCCGGCTCTGCCGCTGATGCCTGCATGATCTTGAGCAGATGACCCTGAGTTGCTTCAGCTTGCCTGTCTGCTGTATGTAAGCATTGCGATGGTTCAGTGTTGATTTTGGAGAACTTTGAAACCTTGATGCATTCAAGGATGGTGAAGACTCTAGGCTGGAGGACTTCTCCGTAATGTGGCTGGGTACTGCAACCTTTGAGTCAGCCAGGCCCCAGGAGGTGGATTCGAGGGAGGTCAGCTTCAGGGCCTGAACCTAAAGATCCATATTAGCTAATCCAGTCGTGAAGCAATATGCTCAGTTCTTCCCTTAAAGCCTGACTGTTTTGCTTTGATGAAGAAGTCTTTAAGAGACAAGATTATCTCTAAATGGATTTGTTCAGCAAATTGTATGCTGAGACTCTGTTGTCCCGAAGGGACCTCAGGTCAACGTGTTCACCTTAAGTGATAACAACAGCATTTGACAAAGTGGTTCAGGTGTAGAATTAGATTTATCATTTCTAGGAGGCAGAGTCTGACCTTTGCTCCTGGGGTCTTACGGTTCTTTCAGGACCAAACCTTGGTCCCTCTGAAGCTGTTCACTGACTGGGAGCAACTTTCTCCCCATGAGTAAATAGCTCACTACTGCCTGACTTTTCTCAAAGGCAAGCTGGAGACTAAGGTTGCCTGCTACGTGCCTAGGCTCACTTACGTTTTGGCACGTACACCTCTGATATGAAAAATGACTGGGTTGAGAAAATGCAAATCACTTTTGCAAAATTGCTGATCCTTTTTTTATGGGAAGAAAAAAAGACGCACCCAAATCTTTCCTGAAAGTCCCGAGTTTGAGGAGTGTCCGACCTCTGCCTGCAGTGCCTGGTGCCAAGCAAGAAACAGGGAGTTTCTCAGCAGGTAACAAGGTGGTATGGTTCTGTGGATTGTGTGTGGTGCTGTGGGGAAACAGCTGCGTTGTTCCCACCCTGCTGGGTGGTTTGAGGTAGGAGCCATGTCAGGGTAAGCATCCAGAGGCAGCTGTCTCCTGGGTTTCTGGATGGGGTCATCTTTGCTTAATCTGCATAGTCTGAGATAAAAAGCAAGTCAGATGCACAGCTCAGGGTTAATGCCTGGGGTTGTCTTAATTTGGGCAGCTGCAGCACATGAGGTTTTTTTGTGAGGAGCCAATCTTTGGAGTGAGGCAGGTGAGGTAATTACCACAATCCTTTTCCTCTCAAATTTCACTGAACAGTTCCAGCCTTTGCAGGGCTGAAGAGAGAAAGAGACCTGACTTTTTCTTCCCCCCGGCTTTTTGCTTTAACCTGTATGTGCAGAGATAATAGTGTGCCAAAATAAAGTGGAGTTATTTATGTGGCACTAAAAGCACAGTCAGTGTCAGATCAAGGGTCTTGCACCTAAATATCTTTTCAGTATGGCTAGATGGCTGTCCTTGCCATAGTTACAAGGACTTCATTCTATCTGCTGGCTTGATGCTAATAGTCATTCTGTCAAGGATGGGATTTTTATGATTCCTTTTTTATAGATGTGCACTGCTGGATAGAGTGATAAAATTACTTCTTCAAGGTCTCTTAAGGAGGGGGAAGCAGGGTAGGAGGGCTTGAATCCAATTCTCTTGAATCCCAATTCATGAACTTGGCCCTGAGACTGTTTATGGGACCTTCCTGGTGTCAGGAGTGACTTCCCTGAACTCAGCTATATTGCACCAGCATATTGCCTTAAACAGATTATGGCCAGGGCCACATTAGCTGCTTTCAAGGACTTTACTGTGTTTCACAGTGAACAAAAATTGGAGTGGGAGAAGGAACAAAGACAGTACTGAAAACAAAACTCTTTGGCTTCACGGTCAGTGACAGAGTGGGCACTGGGACTTTCTTAGTCTACCGGAATCCATTTTTGTCCTAGTCTAATTCATCCTCTTTCATTTGCATTTCCCCTTTTATTTTGATGACATTGGTTTTGATGAAGAAACACGCCAGAGCCTGTGACTTCCATGACAACTCCATTCATAGTCCCTCCCATTGAGGCAACACTCCTGACTCCATCACAAACAGACCAAAGATAAGGACACCAGTAGCAAAGCCTTAAATGATCTTCAGTGAAGGGTTTTTTGTGGTGGTGTCTTTGTGTGGTGGTGTGTTTTGTTTTCTTTAATAGTATCATCAGAAAGGAGGAAGGTCTGAGTGGTTGTGATCAGAAGTCAAGGGCCCCAGAGTTGGTGACGCTATGAGCACTAGCATGTAGACTGGTGGTGGTGTTGTCTTAGCTGTGGTAGGCTAAAGACAAAGGCAAGGCAAGCTTTGTGGGGAAGGGTAACTTCTCTTATTAGGCTGGTGGCCAAGCTTTCAGGTACACAAATTGGTCTGGAACAAAGACAGCAATCTTCAAAGCTACATTCAGTTTGAGAGCAAATACTCTGGGCTTAATGAGGTAGGTTGATCAGGTAGATTGTTTGGACAGAAAGGTAATTTGTACCTGCATAAGAAAGGGGTGTTAGCAAAAAATGTGAAATTAAGGAAATTACCTTCTATGGGGAAGAGAGAGAGAAGTTAACATCTATTTAACATGGGATTAGCTGGGAGGAGGCAGGACAGAGCTACTGCAGGCAATAAAGCCAATCTCTCTGTTGAAACCAGGATTTCTAGTAGACTTATAAATGCTTGTTTCCAAGCTCGCCTTTTGAAGGTATTTTATAGGTCTCTCTTGAGGACCACGGCCAAGAGGTCAGAGGCTGCCCAAATAAAGGGATGTGCCTTTTCATAGCATCAGTAGTTGAGTTGTGGGGCTGCTTCCAGAGGGTGCTGTGAACGCTTGGAATTTCTGAGTGCTCAAGGGGAGGCTGGGAAAGTTAATGGGTGCCAAAATGCCCTCAGTCTTCCATCTCTACCCACTTTTGTCTACTGCAGGAAATAAGGCTATGTGGTCTGAGCTGGTAAATTGTTCCTGTGATGGGCTGGTTGTTTCAGGGAGACATCCTGGTGACAGGACCATTTGAAGGTATTCACAAAATACCTTAGGAGACTTAGGTACCTTGGGAAATAGCCATGGGAGGATAGATAGATAGAACTGCTGACTCTGAAATGAGGGGTGGCAGGGGTAGTGTGGATAGATCTCTCTGCAATGTTATTAGAAAGATAAATGTTACCAAAATAATATTGCTGTGGGAACTTAGGAATGTATCTTAATATCTAGGAATACACATTGGCAAACACGTTGTATTAATAAGGTAAAACATAGATATTCCTGGATGTGACAGCCCAGATTTTTTCATTAAATAGTAACAGCACCAGCAAATGGAGGTGCTATTTTAGGTTTTGTTTTGGTAACTAATGTTGATGTTACAGGAGGGCCTCGTTGCACAGAGGAATCTTGGGCTTAGTGCTCATAAAATGGATTCCTTTTAAATTAAATGGAAGCCTAAACAAAAGTAAGTCTGGAACTAGGATACTTGTCTTTGAAAGGGCAAACTTTGAAAAATGAAAAAACCTGGTGGGTGAAGTCATCTGGGCAGAGAAGCATGAGAACTTGAGCACAGAGGATGCAGAGCCTCTCTCTAATTCAGAGGTGCAGAAACTATCTGGACCAGGGATCCCAAGCAAAGAAGGAAAACATGGCAGGAAAGGGCTTCAGGCTGAAGCTGGTGAATAGCCACCTTAAAAAGGATAGCTGGGATTAAACAGAGAGCCTGTAAGGAATGGAAAAAAAGACTAATCGGCAAAAAAACAGTGTCTTGGAGGTCAGGAGGGGTAGGGATAAAATGAGAATTGCCAAAAGTCAAGCTGCGTTAGGCCTGGCAAAGGAAATTAAAACAAATAGCAACAGGTTTCTCAGCTATATAAATAAAAAGAGACTTGAAGCCGCTGTGCAGTGAGGACCAACTGGAGATTAAAGATGATCTAGGTATGATTCCAGTATTAACCAAACTTCACTTCAGTGTTTAGTACAGTTGGAGGGGATGAGGACATGGAAGCCTTAAAAACTCAGGAGAAAAGAGAAAGTATAAGGACTAAAGTGATTGAAATCAGTTGGAGAGCAGAGGCTGGGAACACCGACCACACTTTCTGAAGGGACCAGGACAAAAAAAACAAGTGGCTGTCATGAATAAAAATTTTTAGGTTGTGGTGGTAAGCAGGAGACAGGGACCCGGTTTTTAAGATTACCAGTGGTGGGGGAGTGATTCAAACACATACAGACCCATTAATCTAACTGACACTGCAGCAGATCTGGAAGACAGAGTAATAAAGAACTTGAAGGTAAATGCCAAACAGATGAAGCAGAGGTGAATCATGCCAGGCTGAGCTGATACTTGTGCCTGATTACCCTTCTTTTCTGAAAAATCAGTTATCTGGTCTGTGTGATCTGTCATGGAACAGTACCTACAAATGCATGTGAGAAAATATTCCTTAAAATGGGGACAAGGGTCCACTAAAACTTCAATTTGAGAAGTGGTAGGTGAGGGAGCGACAGTGTCTTGTGTGGGGATGGTGGGGTTTGGCTGCAGAGGAGCCCAGGGACGGGATGTGAGGTGTATCTGGGTGGGGGTTTGCAACGATGGCCCTGGTGGAAACCGTAGGTGTGAAGGTTTTGAATGTTTGTGATTGCAGTGAGTTTGTATCATTGTCAAGGAGAGAGGAAGCTCAGGAAAACCCTTTAGGATAAGTGACGTGGAAGGGTAACAGAAATGGGATAAAGTGGAATAGTGCAGAGTGCTGGAATGGGCAGTAAAAGACCAGACTGGAGAGTTTTTTTGATTGGGACACTTGCTAGCAGGATCCCTCAGTGGACAAGTAAGACCTGTGTGTCTTAATCAATCCCAGGGTGAGGGTGGACTGGCACTTGAGTTCTGCTTTGCAAAAACCACAGTGTCCCACAGGGAGAGGGAAGCGTTAACCCCTCTGAAAGCAGCTGTCAAGCCCTTGGCTACAGTCATGAGCTTGAAAAAAATGGTTGTGGGCAGGGGCAGGTGCAGGGATGAGCTCCAGGGGAGCTGGAGCATGTGCCACGGGGAGGGCTTGGCAGGGGAGGACTTGGCTGCTCCCTCGAGGTACAGGAGGGAAACAAAGGGAGGGAGGGAGGGGAAGGAGTGCTGTGAGCTAGAGAAGAGTGCTGGCATGCGGACAGCATACCATAACTTGGACCTAATAATATCCCATCTAGAAAACACGGCATCTTCTGCTGGCTGGAGCAGTGTCCTTCTAGGACATCTCCAGGTGAAACCTCGAGGGCAGGGCAGATGCTTTTCTGTTCCCAAGGAGGGTGTCACCATGTGGCTGATGGCAAGTCCCACATCCAGTGGCTCAGGAGGCCCTAGCGGTAATCCCAGGAAGGATTTTGTTTTCCCCTTAAACAAGATTTTTTTTTTTTAATTTTTTTGTTTAGTTTTATTTGTGAGCCCAGCAGGTTTTGTCAGTGCACAGGGAAATGTAGGGCTGACCTTACCATGCTAATGTTCCTTCAGCCTGGCAAGGGGTAAATTTTGTCACGGGAGAGTGGTTGTTAAAGATCAACATTTATCCACCAAATTCAAAGTAAAATTTGTGCTCTCAGAATTTGGGGTCTGGTTCAAAGTGTGCTTGGATCTAGGCTAAAGTACTGCTCCTCTTTAACAATAAGTCAGTGTACTGACTTTTCAAAGGAAATGGAGATGTAGAGGATTTTTTGCTGTCTTTGTTAATACTGTTTTCTAGGGGCGGGACCCCAGTCTGTATGTTTTCTTTTTTAAAATAGATTTCATTTTTAATTGTAGCAAACCAAGCAGCATGACATACTCTGACCTAAAGCAAGTTTCCATGTATTTATTTATTTACTGAGATTTTATTGCTCAGCATTTCAGGGTAACAGAAGTGTCCTACATGTTTGTTTTCTGTAGGCTCTAGAGTTTGCCCTGCAGCCAAGCCAAATTACTCCAGCTTTGGAGGAAATTGAAGAGAGGAAATCTGTACTTTGTGACCTTAAACTTTCAATGAAAGGGGATTTGGGGAATGGAGAAATGGCAAGTGCTCAGTAAAAGAATATTTGCAACGAGGAAATGGGGGAAGATTTTAAAACAAAGCCCTTGTACAATGCCATTAACTAGATAAGGTGGTAAAGATGGGAAGCCCTTGGCAGAGAATCCGTTGCTAAAGTGGAGGTATCAGGTACATCCTCTGAGGCCAACAGCCCCCATCAGAAAGAGGGAAAAGGATAGCTGGCATCTCTGATACTTTAATTGCAAATGAAACAAAAGCTGGCAGGCAAGAAATCGAGAAGTGTCACATGCCGTTAAGGTCTCCAGAAGGCGCTTCCCCAGCTTACAGTGGTCCTTTGTAGATTGCTGTAGAGTGATTTATTCCCATGACTCACTGAGGGTTGGATTTTAGGCATTTGCTTCTCCCTACCTCGAAGTTCCCCCTGCGCAGCCGTGCTGCCTTTGGGGCAAAAGAGCAAGATGCACTTCAGACTATTTATGGCTCATTCTACAATTTCATTCTGGGAACATCCCAGGGAGGCTGATGGCTGTTTCAGTGCCAAATATTCATCAGCCTTCTGCCATTTTCCAGTTAATTTGTCTGGATGACTCCTCCGATGACTTATCACATTTTCCACCACCTGATGATTTATTAAGAGGTTGTTCCTTTGTCTGTCTCTGGGGCTGTTTCGTTGTATCAATGCTGCTTCTTTTCCTGTCTGATTTAAGGATTCATGCTAACCTCATCAGTCGTGGCAACTGATCAAGGCCACTTTTGTAAGGAATCATCATCTGGAGACCTCCATCCCATGCTCATCAGCTCCACAGTAGCAGGTCTGATCTGACCACTGCCCTTTTCTTTGACAGAGATACTTGGTTTAGGGGTCAGCCCATGTGATGTCAGGTCTTCTCAGTGCATCCATCTCCAGTACTTTTTGGGTTCATTTTTCACAGCTTTAAGGACAGAAGGAGGGTTTGCAAGTGTCATTAATTCCTTTCTGGTCTTCATATACTTAACTATAGGTGAAATAAAATTTTCCCTGCTTGCTCTTTTTCCTTTTTAACGTCTTAATCTGACCAATTTATCCTGCTTTCTTCTGTGGTGCTCTATTACAGCTGTATTTTAGGAATTAATAAGAAGCTTGCAGGGAATTTTCTCTACAGGTTTTATTCAGTTTTGCTTTTCATTATTGATTAACAGTTTCCATCCTCCTTTTCTCTTACGCTCCCTAATAGTAAATATTTATGCTGCCCCATCAATTTACATAGTATTCTGTGGACATCAAAAGAGGCAGAGTCCTGCCCCGCCAATCATGGTGGTCTTTCCATGCATCTCCTGTGCTGCTGGGGGGCCACTGGGAGGCTATGGCTTTACTGGGGAGGACCCAAATACTGGAGCTACTGAGTGCATTTTGCTCCTTTGGAGCTCCCTGTGAGTGGAAGACCTTCCTACTTCTCCTTCAAAGAGAAGGGAGGACATAAACCACTGGTGATATTTCATGCAGAGAGAGTGAAGTACTCTGATAATTCGCTTGGTGTGTCTGGAGGAGATGGCCTATGTGGTGTGTTACTCAGTCTGGTCTGTGTATGGAAATGGCAATTGCCATTAAAAACCCACCCATCTTTTGTTCTCTCTGTGTTGGGCTGTTGCATGATGAGACCCACTGAAAAACTTTGCAGGGTGGGCTCAACCTGCTGCATGAGGTCCTCCTCTGCTGGGGCAGAGGACCCAACCTGATTCCAGTAAAACTGGACCTGCCAACTCTGCTGTCTCGACTGCTGTAACAAATCCTGTCTTTGAATGCTCTCCCCTTGCAGAACTTGCATTACTGCTCCTGTGAGGTGTTAAATGCCACCAGTAACTCTTTGCTGCTGACTACAAACCCTTCCCTCCAGGGCTACCTGTTTGCTGCTCCTGCAGGCACACTTTCGAAGTGCTGTAGGAGGGAGACGTAGTGAAACGAGTCTGTAACTCAGCTCTTGCAGCTTTAGGGATGTCACTGGTCTGGAGGAACTTGGTGATGGACAGATCTGTGGCTGTGTAGGGACCAACACAGTGAAGCCGGCAGAAATGAGATCAGCATTTGGAGATCAGGATTTTCTTACCCTGGTATGCAATAGGAAGAGTCAAATGCAAACACGATGATGGTAAGCGCATGTGGCTGTCCATCTTGAGGCCTGTTCAGTGCGAACTGGGTTTATCTGTTTGCCAAGAGCAACATGCTTTTTTCCCTTTAACCCTCAGCAAGCCTTCCCGCTTTAGCCTGGCTGACACATCATGGTTTATTTAGCAAAGGCAAAGCTAAATAGAGGCAGGGGGAGCGATATGAGAGGGGCCACGGCTGGGCTTTGTGAAAGGCAGGGATGGGGCAAGGGAGAAAACAATTAGGAAAAGGCAAGTGTTTTGGTGCAGAGTTTTAGAGTGGGACTTGTAATGTTCAGTGGTAAATAGCTGGTTAATCAATGCCAGATCGTCTGTTGGACGTCCTCTTAATTACTTCAACCTGTGCCAGACACTGATATCCTTGAATCCTGAAAAATCCTATTAGAAGGTGCTTTCATTGGGGCCCAGCCAACATGCTTCGCAGGCTTTTGAGAAAGAGCAGCCCGTGCCGAGGGCGAGTGCCGATGGGCTGGGGCCGTCGGGGCAGTGTCGGGGGTGGCACTGGGGGGGTATCTCCCGATGTCTGGGCACCCTGTGCAACTTGTCAGGAGCTTGCAATGAACCCCTCACTCTGGGGTGGCGTCCCCGCTCTCCAATTAGACAGGCAGCAGTAAGAACTGCTGCTGCTGCTGCTGTTTTCCATGTGCTTTGGCTTTGTTCCTGTGCCCTCGGCTTGTGCCAAGGCCTTCTGTATTTGTGAAAAGGCCGGGCATTTTTCTTTCTCTTTAAAGAAGAGGTGTCCTGGCTCCCAGCCCCTCGTGAGGGCTGCAGTTGATTCTGGAGGCGGGATGGAGGTGTGCGTGGCACTAGCAGGTGCACCTTGCTTTCTGAAGGTCAGCCCTTGGTTTAGGGGTCTTCAAAACTCGTCTCAACAGAGTATAAAGACCTGCACTTTGGTGTTTAGGTCTTTCTGCTGACTTGTTTCTGTGGGCTGAGATGGAGACCTGTGAAATTGTGAATGGGGGAGAAATGAGAAGATTACTCTTTGTCGGTTTCATTGGGCATCCCATGAGAAGATAAAGCAGCACATCTCAGGGAGCTGGGCACAGAATTAAACCATGAAAGTCATTGCTGTAGGAAGTTAGAAATGTCCTTGGTATAAATGGCCTCTAAAAGGAAGTATAGAAATAAATTCATAGAAGGATGGCTGGCTATAAAATATGAAGATCCATGTGCAGCCTCTGGCTCAGAAAGTCCCTATGCCATTGGTTTCCAGAAGCATCTCATCCAACATCTGCTGCTGACCACAGCTGTAGCTGCTGGTGGATCACAGAGATCGCAGCTGAGTGCTGGAAGAGCACACTGGTGCCTTGGCAGGGAGACATGAAGAAGAGTCATGTGCTGGGGCCTCAAGCAAGCTGTGTGCAGCTGGACAGGTCTGCTCTGCTCCTCCCTCAGCCTCTGCATGGATGAGCTTCTGCGTCATGGTCAGCTTATATTTTGGACTCGTGACTGGCTTAGTCTCCGCGCAAGGCACTGCCACAGCCTGCTCCCTCTCTTACTGGTGAGAGTTGCTGCAGATGTCCTCTGCAGTCCCCTCTCCATGCCTCTCAGTTGAAGGGGGGTTAAGACGGGTTGCACATAAGCCAAACTCAGCTCATGGGACTCATGGACCCTGAGCAGAGGACACGCAGTCAGAGGCTCTGGTTGCAGGTTTTTGTTTTTATGTACTGCACTATCTAAATTCTCTGCTTTCCCCAACTTTGGAAGATGGGGTATCCTTGTGAGGATGACTTGGGTTGGGCTGCTTATGGGTAAAGCGCAGTTGGGTTCAAGTGGAAAGCCTAAAGAGATATTTTTTTGATAGGAAAGACATTTCTGCTTTGTGAATATGAGCCTTCCCGGAGGAAGGGAAGAAGACTGGGAGAAGTTTAGAAATTGTAATTTGCTTACTGCCTTACTCCCAAGGAATCCAAAAGAGCTTGTCTTTTTAAAGACAGGATTGCCTTCATCTTCAGTGAAACAAGAGTGCCTGAGTAACTCTCAAACCCACATCAGCACCCACTAACAGTTTGGGATTGGAAGTGCAGAGCTTAATTACATTTTGGCCCTCTTTCACTTCGCTATTCAGATGTTTCTTCTTCTGGGCTTGAAGTCTTGTTGTACTGGAGCAGGAAGGACCAGGGGAGCTCATTCGGCTGCTGCTAGTACGCCTTGCTTTTTGCTCGCTTCAGGGGTGGCTTTTGTGTTTAGACATCTGAGAAAAGATACCAGGCAGCAGGGATAAAAGATGGTTGGACTCAGCACTGCAGCATGAAATCAAACTGGAACACGGCATTGGGAAAGCTGACAGTGCTTTGAATATCTTACTCTCGTAGGAAAGAGGACAGGCAAGACATTGACACCTGCTTCCATAGGAAGAGTTGAAAGCCAGAGCTTACAAGGTGTGATGCTGGCTGAACAGGATCCCCTTGTGGGTGGGGGGCAGGAGAACAAGTAGGTGACAATCAGGGTAGCACACCTGGGGAGATGACTGGTGGGAGTGAGGAACGGACCTGACGGGCATGAAAATCAAGCGGTGTCACTGAGGAGCTTTGCTTCTGAGTGTCTGAAACAGATTGTGGGAATTGCTGCGTCACTTTTCATTGAGCCACTTGGCCAGAAGCTGCAGTAGTCCTGGTTTCAGCAGGTGGTCCTGCTTTTAGCAGGTATAAAGCCCCTGGGCTGTATGTGTGGGTTGTGTCCTGTGACAGCAGCAACTGGTGTTCGTTTGTGCATTTGGTGCTCGGTGACAGCCGGGCTGCCCACTGAGCGGTCCCAGCCTCAGTCTGCAGTGAGACAAATACTGTCTGGGGCAGTGTTTTAAAGCCAGGCTTTGGAGGCACTGCTGGTACCTGCCTGTGCCAGATCATGGCCTGAAAGCCCAGGAAAGACACTGGGCATGGGTCCCTGGGAGGATGCTGCAGCCCAGCACTGGTGCCCCGACTCCTTCCTGCAGGAGGGACCAGTCCTGTTGTTCTCCCAGTGGCTGGGAAGCACTTGGGGTGGCTTAGTGGGAAATTATCCAACTTCGCAGCCAGTACTCCTCTCTGTTCCCAGCTACTGCGTGCCTGGCTTCTCCTTTTCACAGGGAAACACAAGCATCTTCCAGCGTAGGAGCTGGCAAAGGGGTTTGCGGGTAACCTTTCCTCTGTCTGGGGGCACGAAGGACCTTTGCGCTTCCTGGAAGGGATTTCAAGCGCCCCATGCATCGGATGCAGGCTTCCTGAGCTGGGCTTTTCTGTTCTTCAGGCCACCTGGAAGGATGTGCCAGAGGAGGCTCGCTGCGTGATTGTTTGTGAGCGGTAGCTGGCACCAGCGCAGCCTGCGCTGGGTGGATGGAGGGGGACGTGGGGGCTGTGTTTTGATTCTGCTTTTCCTGTTTGTTGTAACTTGGCAGAGGCAAAGTTTCAGAGACTGCAGGGGCAGCAAGATCCTTTTTCTTTTCTTTCTTTTCTCCCTGGCATGTACTGTGACACCTTCCGCCAGTAACTCTGATTTTTTTATTTTATTTTTTTTTTCCAGTGGGGACAGAGGGAGAGGGGAGATTGGTGTGTTGAGGCTCTCTAGCTTTGGAGCACATAAACCAGAATATTTAGGATGGGGTTCATTGTCTAGAGGGGAGACTTTCCTAAAAGCAGCCCCCAGCACACGAGCAACTGTCACACGGGTTTTTGTTCCTGCTCCAGGTGGGATTTCAGTGGAAAAATTTTTGAAAAGGAAGAAGGAAAAAAACCAAACCCAAAATGCACAAAACCCTCTCCCCAAGGCCAGTTCAGCAAATGGAGATAAAGCAGCAATAATGTCAAGTGCTCAATTAAGCCAGATGTACGTGCTTTAAAGCACTAACAGATGTGGCAACAGTGGCTCTAATGAAGTGGAGTTTTATGGACCGAGTGCGATGGAGGCGGGTGCGTGTGTGCCTGCGCTTCCCGGCGGGGAATGGTGCAGCAGTGCTTTTGTTCTGGGGGCTGATGAAAGCCCTGGGAGGGTATGTGGGTGCTCATGACTGATGTTTCCCAGCGTTCTCTCAGCTCCTGCCTCCTTGCCCTCGGAACGGCTGCAGTTATGGTGCTTTTCAGTTGTGGTGGTCTCTCTGAGAGCAGTGAGGGTGGCTTAATTATAGCACTCCAGGGCCATTTATCTAATGACAGCCTCCCATCTTAGTGCTCCCAGGAGGTTGTGGTGGCCCCCTTGATGTGCTCCTTTCCCCAAACCCTATGCCTGGGGAGTTACATGCCCTTAAATGACTGTCACATTTTGTTTTGCAAATTTGGGGGTTCAAAAACGCAGTGGAGAGCTGTGAGATGCTTTCGGCTGTACGAAAATGAGTAAAGTCTGGGTAAAACTTGTTATTCACATGCTGTACAGCACCTGCAATGTACAGGGTGAGTGATACCTGCTGTGGAGCAGCTGGCTGGGTTTTGGCGGTGGAGTCTCACCTTGGGCCATGCTTAGATCATGTGCAGGGTTTGTTTGGAGAGGGGCTTAAACATCAGTATGCCACAAGCCAGCTGAAGCTGTCCAGCGTTTTGGGGTGAACTCCATGGAAACACCCATCCTTCTTGAAGCCAGGGGATTCCCCAGCATTTTCTTCCAGAAGCTCAGTGTTTTAACTATTTGGCTTGTTAACACAGGCATGGGTAGTTTGCTGTAACTTGAAGACCACCCCCCCACCACATACCAGCAGCTCATCCTTTAAAGGGCTCTTTGCCACAAGACTGGGTATCTTCCAGGACTTTAGGTGGTAGCCAGGTCCTTCCACTGGGAAAGGGGTGGGTGCTGTGTAGATCAGGTGCACAGCAAACACACTGGGGCACCAGTGCTGAGCACGATGGATGGATGGATGTGAAATGCTTTCTGGAGCCATTTGAGCAGAAAGCTGACAGTTGGACACCTCAGCTTCCCTTCCAGTGGTTCAGCTGGCTTATCACATCTGTCTCCATCACTCTGTGTTTTGTGGTGGTCTGTTTTTTAAGCTTTGCAATGCCTCCCTCCTCCTTGGGAATGCGGCCGACTGATGTTCCCCTTTCTTTTCTTCCTTCCTCTACCACAGTTTTATGACTCTCTCTTCCTGCCTTTTGCTCAGCGGG
This sequence comes from Calidris pugnax, assembly GCF_001431845.1. Taxonomy (NCBI): domain Eukaryota; kingdom Metazoa; phylum Chordata; class Aves; order Charadriiformes; family Scolopacidae; genus Calidris; species Calidris pugnax. The sequence continues at coordinate 2,070,506 of NW_015090990.1, forward strand.
AGTCTGCATACTCCTGAGGTTGGAGCTTGGGCAACTTCATGGGTGGCCCAAAATACAGAGTCGTTTGGAAACAAAGTGAGATCCAGCCCCTTTCTCTATAAAGGCAAGAGACCAAAGCAATGACACAGCAGGGCGAAGCAGCAGGCTGCCTTGCACTGCTTCCCTCCCACCTGTGTGGGAGGAAACTTCCCCTTCCGAAGGCCAAGTGACATTGGTCTGGCCGTGCTGTAGGCTCTGGAGGTTGGAAGTCACTGAAGGACCATAAAGGTGACTTGCATTACTTGCGCGTGCACGGCTGTTGCGTGCCATAAATAGTTATTACAGATCAACCGATCTGCAGTAAATTTCTGCCTTCTGGTAGCCTGTCCAGGAGTCTGAGCCCTTCATGGCGTTACTGCACGTGTGTGTGTGTGTCATTCAGCAGTGGGACAAATCCTCAAGTCTTAGTTTTGGTGAAACTCCTATTTATTTCAATAGCAGTGTTACATCAACGAAGAATTCATGCCTAGAGAGAAGCAGTTGCCTTATTTCAGTAAGTGCACATAGTAAGTTAAATAGTAAATGTGCATAATAAGTGCACATGCAGGACCAGGTTCAGTCCCATCTCATTCTGTACTCTAACGTGAGAGTTCAAATTCAGCTCTACCCCTACCTGGAGGAGGGATAAAACAAGGATTAAAGCAATTCAGCAACGTGACTGCAAAACTGAGTGAAATATTGCCCGGAGAACAGATGAACAAAGTATTTTGACATAACCTGAAACAATTGCAATGTTGTTCAGCTTGAACATCAAATGAGAAAAAACCCACAGTCTGTGAGTAGCTCAACTTGGGGCTTAAATGTGGGATATGGCAACTCAGTAATAGCCCTAAGGAGGAAGGAATGATAATATCTGTGAGTGCTGGAGGCAGCTGGGAGATGCTGGTGGGCAGAGGAGACTCACAACTAAATTACAGCAGATACTGCCTCTTTCCACCTACAATGCAGTGCTCTTGTTTTTTCTGGAGCACTTGTGCTTTGTCCCTTGGGAATGCAGGTTCCTGGGGAAAAAACAGTCACAGGGTTGGATTTGAGGCTGGTGCTTGGTGAGGGGGCTGTAGTGGGACAGTAGGTCCAGCAGACCTCAAGAGGACACTGGTGGTAATTGCTGTTGGGCTCTGGCAGGGTTTCTGAGGAGAAGGTAGGAAGGAATTACCGTAATAATAGTCCGTTTTCAAAAAGGCAGACCTTGAGGAAATGCGCAATGAGATTTGGGTGGGTGGTGAGGGGAGCCCTGGACCGAGCCACCGTCTGGAAAATCGACTGTGGAAAAGTGAGATGTTATTTAAAAACTAGTAATACAAATGGCTGAAGTTCATTCCATTTGCATGCAATAGTCATAATAACTGGAGAAGCCAATATGGCTGAGAAGGGAATGGAGCAATACCGGAGATAGGCGAGCGACGGCTCTCGTGGGCAGGGTGGGGCACTGCTCTGACCTTTTCGAGGTTTTAAGTATTTTTTGCTTTACTTGTAGTATTTTTTTCTCCCGATTTTGAAGCTTTTCCATCTTTCTGCAGGGTGGAAGGTCAGACTTTTGTCCATTCTGCACACAGCCTTCCCAGAAGGCATGCAGAAATACTCTGCGATAGACTCTTCTGGTCATGCCTTGTCCAGAGTCACTTCCCCACCAGCTGCTGATCTTGATGGGGGTTGTGAACAGGCACCAAAGGGCACAGTTGGGCTTCTGGAGCCAGAGGACATCTTCCTGGTGAGCTAAGCCATCCCTTGAGGAGCCAGAACAGGCAGAAACAACTCCTAGGCTATCTCCCCTAGCTTCTCATATGATAAAGACCACAAAGTTTCCCTCAGCCACCTCTCCTTGGAGCAAGATGTCTTGTATGTAGCTAAAGCACCCTAAAGCACCCAAGAGACATTATGTGGGTCTGAAGACCCCAATGGGCTTCCTTCAGTAGCATATATTTCCTTGGTGCAGGTTCAAATGGATTTTTGACAGTCCGTCTCCAGGTAACTTAGTGTTTGTTTGTAACTGCCTGCACCTCGAAAGGTAATAATCTTAAAATAGGAGAAGAGTCTGAACAGGTCCTGTGTATTATACTTTTTCCAAAAATGTGTGAGGGAGGCAGAATTGTTCAGTGTGAATTTGGAGAAGAGTTTCTGGTTTGTGATTGTGTCTCCATCAGCTCATCAGTCCTTCATCAGCCCTTTTTGGTGGGCTGCAGGGTGTCGTACCTGGGAATCAGCCTTGTTAAGATTCACAGCTCCTGTAACTCTGCCAGTCTCTGGCTCTCCTGCAGCAAAGAGAGGTGCAGCATCCCAATGCCAAACAGAGATCATCTAGATAATAATTAACATGCAGGCACCCTCATGGAGGCTGCGGTAAGGAAAGCTTGCATAGTCTGGGATGCAAAAACCCCAATGGGCTTAGACTCGGGGTCAGAGATGAGCCTGTGTTTCCTAAAACAAACTGGGGAAATAAAAGTAATTCAAACACAGAAGTAAAATCTGTAGGAAAAGAAGGAGGTGTCTTTGTGGTCTGGTTTCATTCTGGAAATTGATAGGAATTGAGGATTTAGGAGCTGAGCTTATACTGGAAGTCAGTGCAGGCTTTTTGGGGTGGCTGGAGTACAGAAGACCGCACGGATGCATGTGGGTGACTGGGGAAGGAGAGCAGAGACTTGGCCTCGTAAGGTTAATGGCTTGTTTCATTCAGGCAGAAGCCCCTAATGACTAAGTGGCAGCTACTCTGGGGATTTTACGGATGGGGTCAAGGTCAAATCGGGAAGCCGCACTGCAATTAATTTAAGCTTGGAAGTTTTTTCAAGTTAATTCATTTGGTTCTGCTGGAAGGTTGCAGCTTTGTGGAGGGCTAATGGGAGAAGTGTGTTGAAAGGGCTGAGATACGGTTCACTAACAAGGGGGAATGCTTTTGTGGTGGCAGGGAGCTCCGAGAGCCTCACTCAGCAAAACCTTCCAAACATGTTAAGGTCTTTCCCCTTCACACATGTCGAAGTTCAGCACCTGCTCAAAACCACTGTCATCCAGCCACAAGATGAGACTCTGTGGCTCCTCAGCTTCTAGGTAGGTCCAGAGAGTCTCTGCTGTAGGTGCACCTTGGGATGCTCAGCAGCCCCACGCTCGGGGGGGAAAAAATGAGTGACAGAAAAGCAGGGTTGCAAGTGGAAGTTGGGCTGACTCGAAGTGTCCCCCTGCATTTTTGAGGGACCTGAACAGCGTTTTCTCTTATCGTTCTTGGCATGCAGCGACCAGCTGGCGCGGGAGGGAGCAGGATGTTGCAAACAACTCTTGCAGGCTCGCTGTTGGCAGGAGGAGGGCTGGAGCAGACCTTCCCCAGCGGTGGTTTGTCCTCTGCTGGGCCCACACAGAGTGGGCTGGTGATGTGCTACACGGCCCATCAGTCGAATCGTTTGGAAAGAAAGCTAACAAAACAAACCCTGCTATTTTATCTCTCTTCAGCCTGGCTGCACATTTCCATGAAATGGTGGAAACTTACTATTTTTGAGAATTCTGTTCCTGTTTGAGATGTAGTTGGCATTTGCTGACGTGTTTGTAGATATATTGGGAGGTGAAGGGGGAGGAGGACTAATAGGGAGACAGGCAGTCATGCAAACACATGCACATGCAGAAACACATAGAGGCAGGCTGTGTTATTGCACAAGTCCTGTATCCTTGGGAAACCAGTCTACAAACATGATTTTTTTTTCTTTTTTTTTTTTAAAAAAAAAAGAGAGACTATTTGAAGTACAGCCCAGGGGAAGGGACATCTCGGTCCCTCTTCTTCCCTCATCTGATATCAGCTCCACTTCAGTATCACTTCTGTGCTTGCTCCAGGGTGCCGGAGGAGTTTGTGTGCAAAGGGCAGAGGCACAACTACAGGGCACTGTGCGGTGGGTAAGAGGTGTTTCTCTTGCTCTGGACCTAGGTGGATGGAGGAAGGAAAGCTGCTCTCTCCAGCCACCAGGAATGGGCAGAGAAGAGAGAGTGAAGTGTGCTGCTAAAAGCTGTGCTGCCCTGAGTCACGTCCCCGGCACTTTGGAGGAGCATAAAGCATTTCCTGCAGGATGCCTGGGCCAAAGGAAGGCACTGGGTGCCCCTTGGATCACCCCTCGGTGCCAGCCACTCAGGACAGGGAGAGGAGCTTGCTAAGCAACCCCTGGCCAGAACATGCCGTTCCCTCCCCAGTTCTGCCCTCCCTGCTGGTAGAGAGATGGGCTGAAAAGATCTCACGGCAAAAATAAAGGGTGTTTGCAGAGCCCCAGGGCTCTTGGCCCCAGGGGATCTGAATGCTTTGTGGACAGCTTATCACAGAGGTAAAACAAGTTCTTGGAGACCGGTGCAGGAATTTTCTGGCTGTGGTGTAGAACTGCCTCGCTGTTACTGATGAAGTTGGTGTGATGAAATAACCCTGGGGAGTGCAGACAGGCAGAGGGTCCCGGGAGCCTGCCCTGAGGAGCAACTTGGCAGATGGAGAGGTGCTCTGTGCTGATCTCCAGCTGTGTGTCTCATGGGAGCCCATGGTTCTGAAAGGTTTAGGAGACCAGCCTTCCTGCCAGCCCTCCCAAAAGCTGGGTGGCACGGACACCCCTGGGCTGCCCAGGAATGCTGGCTGTGTGTCCTCTGCAACCAAATGAAGTGCTTAAACGTCCATGTGTTGCCTGTGAAGAACCAGATGAGGCTAGGCAGAACAGGCTGCTGGCTGGGGAGAGGGGACCAGGAGAGGTATGAGGGGGGTCCCTGTAGTTGAATCCAGAAAGGGATCACGCACGATTCCTCCACAGCTAGGCCTGTCAATGGCTGTTAAACCCAGTCTAGATGCAGCCTTTGGCTCCTGAACTGCTGATTGCCAGGAGGAGAGCTGGGGAGACATTGCTCTGTAATGGTGTCCTGTCTTCTGCTCCTCCCCTGAGCATCCATGGTTGGCCTCTGTGAGAGATGTTGTCCTGGGGCAGGGGGGCTCTTCTTCTTTGCGCTACATCTCTTCTGCTCCCATCGCCCCATCTCTCCTACACGGCCCATTGCTGGTGCTCTCTCTGTGGCATTTCCCAGTCATGACTTTTTTTGTGTGTGTGTGTTTGTGTGAAGAGTGAAACTCGAGCAGTTGCTTTGGTTTTGCCTGCCTCTGGAGAGCTGCATGTAGCCCAGCTTGATTGTGCCGGGGGCCAGACCACGTACCGGTCGGTGCCCCCGCGTTTCCTCTCAGCCGCCAGCTGAGAGGGATGCTCTGCAGTTTGGCAGTGGTAATCGGCAAACTCTGGGTCCTTTTTTGGGGTAGGATGGGCCAGAGGGCCCTGGGGGGGACTTTGTTCTTGGCAGCTGCTGCTGCGAGGAAATTGCAACGCGCGGTATAATCCCTGCTGGCAAACGTTTTCTGAGGTATCCGAGCTCCAGGTCAACAACACCCACACCAGAGCTATTGCACAGGAACCTTTGCCCAGGGCTCTCCTAGAAGTACTTTGCAGACTGATGAGGCAGAGGTCACCGGGGCTGTGGTCATGGTTTGTCTGCTCCTTCCTCACCTTCCTGCAAGTAATTCTCCGGCCATGGCTGTTGTGCATGTTAAAGGTCAGGTTTAAAGGCCCTGTCAGGTCTCAGGCTGTGAAGGACAAGTCCTGGGCTCCTGTCGGCCTGGGGCCGGCAGCTCTGCTCCTTAAAATAAGAAGTGGCGAGCAAAACCCAGAACAGGCATTTAAATTATCCTGCGATGGTAGAACTTATGGCCACAAGAGGTTATAAGTGCTAGAGGAGAAGAAAAAAAAGCTAGATAGGCACACAACACTGCTCAGGGTGAAAAAATCACTCTCTGGACACTGCATTCCCTCAGCCCCAAGCGCTCTCGCTCCTGTGCATGGTGTGGTGCCAGGGCAGGAGAGCAGGCTCCTGGGTTTGCTCATCGATTCCCTGCCCTTTGGACAAGGCTCTCAATGTTTTCCATGCCTTTGTTTTTTACCGTGCGCAACCCAGGATGAACACCTCTCTCTCCAGGGTAATTAATGAACTGCAAAACACTTTGATGTCTTCAGAGGGAAAATGCTGGCCAACGGAGGCTGCGGTTGCTGCAGGAGGAAGACGTAAGCCCCGTCCAGGCTGGGACATAGCTGGGACCTTAGTCTAGCAAGGCTCCAGGCAGGTTGTTGAATGCCGCTTGGGTGAAACTTTCTGTGGGTCTAGGACCTTAATCAGCACTTAAACGATATGCAAACACCCTGGAAGAGATAAGCACACACATGTGAAACCCTGTGGGCAAGCTGTCGTCGAAGGAAAACGAGTGCAGAGAGAGAGCAGCGCTGGAGAGGGCGGCTGCGGTCCTTGGCATGGTGTGTGTTCCCCGTGATACAGGCTGGCCCTCTCGTGCTAAGTGAGTGCTACTGGCTCAGTCCCGTCCCACAGCCCAGATACGCTTTGGGGGCTCTTCAAAGGGATAAAGATGTATTTTTAACTTCAGGCAGCTGCCCTTTTTTGTGCGGTACTTTTTTCTTCTTGTAGCTCTGGAAGTGGCAGGTTGTTTTCAAGCCCCTCTGTTTCTCAGCTGTCTCAGCAGAGGTGCCTAGAGGTCTCAAACCAGGTTCCCAAAAATTTCAGCGCTGGAAATGGGTAGCCGCTTTTGAAACTGTTGGCGAGACTGTGCAGCTCCCTACAGATGTTAGCTGATGGCCATTTGAACATGCTTTGTCCTCTGCCAAGTCCTCGCCCCATTGAAGCCAATGGGATTTTTCCTTGAAAAAGGCCATAAAGAAATCATTTTCTTGGCATGGAGAGAGGTGTTTCATGGGCTCCACATCAGTGTTCAGGAGAACTTCAGCTATCTGCTTTGATTCCTGCCACACTTGTCCCACCCTGCACACAGTGCTCTACCTTTTGATCCAAATAGCACAGGAGATGTTTTCCACATGCCATAGGAAAATGGAAGAACTATAAAACTTAATTGTTTTGGAGTTTGGCACCGCTCTGTTCACAGATATATTTAGCATGAATTGAAATTGGTCAGCAAAAGGGCGTTTGCCAGGATGACAAACGGATTAGTGTTGTATATCTGAGGCAATTGCATACCTGCCCATCCCATGCTGGTAGGGTTGATGGGTGGCTTCATTGGTTCATGGATAGTCATAAGCAAGCTCATACAATTTAATTCTTTTGGGCAGTGTTAAAAAGCTCTGTCTGGCTGTAAAAGGTGTTGTTTGGCTCATGGCGTACTCTGTGTTCTCCCAACTCGAGGCTTGGTGCCTCCAATCTTGTCATTGCTGCCTGGCCCATTTGCTCTTTGAAATGTGGTCCATCACACCTGATGCTCAGCCTCCTCCTGCTCATGCAGCTCATCTCTGAAGGGAATGCTGGTACTTTGAACATGGGCCCAACTTATTCTGTCCTGTCTCCTTTCCCCAGGGATGGAGCCATCCCTGTAAGCCCCCATCAGGAGAGCCTAAGAGCAGCACCGGGTTTGGGAGAGAAAAAGCTGTGATGGGGCTCTGGCAGCAGCCCCATGTGGATTGATCCAGCTCAGCAGCAGGGTGAGGGTACGGCTGCCTTGGAGAGGAGAGCTTGCCACTGATAGCAGCTAGACCTTCCTGGCCTCTGCTCCAGCCTTGCTCCTGTGATGGTACCCGGGGAGCCAAGACCAATCTCTCCTGCCCCTGGGTGTGGTCATGCACATGGGCTTGCACACTCTGCGCCCATCGGTGGTTTTCTTTGGGCTGACATTTGTTAGCATTGGAAAGTGAGAAAAATGAGCGAAAATATTATCAGAAGCAGGTTTTGTGAATGAATCAGCCGACAAGAGGCTTACCAGCTCGCCTTCATTTACTAGCGCAGTGCTTATTTGGGCAGATGTCTATATATTTTAGTTGGAGGCAGGAGGGAGTGAGAATCGATGGGGGAAGACACCGCTTCCAGTTCGCTGCTTTTCTGTCAGTTTGTACCATTGGTTTTCTGAATGAAGCAGGGGACTGCAAAGTGTCTTGAGATGCGGCCTTGCTGCTGTACTTGTTCTTCTGCTGTTGACAGCTCGGTGGGACACCAAGGAGAGGAACACAAAAGACTGTCTAAAGGCTAAAACCTTCCTAAGCAGCTCATTGAGGATCAGAGCCTGGCCAGCCTTGCCCGTCTCTTGCACGGTGCTTTTTCATTTGATCCTGTCTGAAGGGCGGCCTCATGGCCTTCTCTCTTCTCACTATGTGTTTCTAATTAACGGGGAGACTGGTGTATAAACAGAAGATTCCTGCTCAAAATATTCCTTGTCCGGCTCCTAGGATGACAGCCAGACAGCAATCGCCAGGCAGCAGCCCAGACTTTGAGCTTGCCCATCTGGCTATCAAACCTGGTCCCAGTTCTCATCTGGAACCAGTATTGAGGAAAGTAATGGACTTTGCCAGATTGGTTTTGCCCCGTGTTTGCTTTTCAGTTGCTACCTAAGCAGCTAAAAACCTGCAGACCAAATGCATTTAGTATTTCTGGGAAGTGGGATGATCCCAGTATTGGGAGTTCTGAGGCCAAAATGGTGAGGAAGTTCAAAAGTATATTGGACAAATCCATTGAGGGATGGGCCTGTCAGTGGGTTTTAAATCCTCTGGGTCAGATGTGGTCTCCAGCCATGACGGTGGTTTTACTGCTGGTCTGCAGTACAAATTGGGAATGCTCCTTCTGAGGTGTGTCCCCAAGCAGCTACTGCTGGTCTCTTGTGGATGGCATGCTGGGCTGGGGTGGCTCTTTGATCCTGCTCACTTGGGCTGTTCTCTTGCCATCAGTCTGCAGACATTTGCTGAGGAAGTTCAGACAAAACTCTTCTTGCAGTTTCCCTGTTGAGCCTGTGGCTGTCACACCTGAAAAGAGCTTGGAAAGCTGTGGCAGAAATAAAACACTTGCTATTATGATTTTTCACTCTCTGTCATGACAGTAGAGCTATGCTTTGACAAAACATCACGATGCAGCTTCTGAAAAGAGGGAAATGTTAAAATCTGTAAATGCTCTGTGTGTTTGGTCTTCCAAGAAGCAGGAGAGATACATAAATTAAGCATTGTTGCATGAGCTCAAGCATCGCTTGCCCTTTGTTGTGCACAGTTTGATGTGATTTCTTTACTTCTATATAAGTGCTTGAGTTCTGGAGGGCTGGAAAGCGGAAATTGGAGGTGCTGGAGAGAGTGCTGATGTTGGGAGTCTGGGTGCTACAGTTCCTCCTTAGCATGTGTTAAAAGACATTTCATGTTTGTCACCCCTGTGACAGGACCAGAATGGCCTGGTCTGTTACTGGTGTGGGGCCTGTGGAGATGCTGAGGAACTCCTTTATACAGAGACATACTTAGACTGGGTTATTGTGGTGAGAGGTGATGTGTGTGCGTGGGTTGAATCATAATGTGGACTGGAAAGGACCTCTGGAGGTCTTGGTCCAAGCCCCTGCTTAAAGCATGGATAGCTTCAGTGTTAGATCCAGCTACAGTTAGATGTGCTTGCTCAGCCAGATCAGACCAGGCACCAAGGAGGGGTCAGCTGTTACCTTCTGGGCTTCTGGAGCAAGCAGGAGGAGCTGAAATCTGTCCTCATTGCCGCCGTGAAGTCCAAGGGGACTGGAGTCTGTAGCATTGCAATCATCGTGTCCTACTTCGGCAAGGCTTGCTCTCAGAAATGGCACCCAGTGAACTGGGAAAAAGCACAAAGCAGAGAGTGGAGGAGGTGGAAAAAGTCCAGTATTTATCCCCAGATTTCTGCTAACTGATTTTGAAATGGCTGAAGTAGCTGGGGGTCTTGTGGCTTGCAGCAGTGGCAGGGTTGGGCCCAGGACACGTGGGGCTGTTCCACGGTCAGCAGAAGTGGCCAAATGTGGAAGAAGGTAGAAGATAAATGAGTAATGCACTGTATGACAAACGATGTGAAAGACGATACAGCAAGGACGATCACTGGAATGGCAGGATCTCTGAGGGAAATTAGGGTGGCCATAAAACAGAGGCAAGGCATTTTTGAAAGCAGACCTGAGAATTTATTTTAGCACATTAATATTGAGTAAGTATTCCTGGAGATACTCTGGGGGATGATAGATGGACTCAAGGTATTGTTACTAATCACTGTGGTTTTAAGTTTTGGAGCCGAAGTACACTTGGCATCCTTAACCCAACTGGACTTCTGATGGGAAAATTACATTCTTCGGGAAGTAATTTAGAAGGTCAAAGAAAAACCAGAAAGAACTTCTCCAGCAGTGATTTCCCCTGCTCTCTAAACTGTCTTTTAGTGTGGTAATAACTCCAGAATGAAAGGATCTATTCTCACCTTCCAGATGAAAGGGCTAATGCAATTTAAAATTTTTGCATGCAAAGATTTTTATGGCTTGGTAACTGGCCATGCTTGAAAGCGATCCAGGATGGGATGAACACGTGAGGGAGTGCCTGGCTGAGCTTGACCCTTTCCTTGTCTGCCCTGTCTCCTGCAGATAATGGCGATGACCGGTCTGAGAGCATCCTTGCTGAGAACCATGTGGATGGCACCATGGGGATCCTGAGCGGAGCCGGTGGGAGGAAGCCCGTGAAGACAGGCATGAAGGAGCTGGCGGTTATGATGGAGAAGGTGAACGAGCAGCAGCGGCAGATGGGCAAAGTTGGCAAGGTCCATCCCAACCACGAGGACTCGAAGAAGTCGCGGCTGTCGACGGGCAGGGTGAGAGGGCAGGGGTTCGTGGGGAGCTAGGGGAGGCAGCTATGGGCTTGCTGGGGAAATGATGAATGCAAAAGCCTTAGTGTCATTTGTAACAAACCGTCTTAAAAAGAAAAAAAAAAGAAAAGAAAGGAGGGGAGAGGGGGGAGAGAATAAAAAGGAAAAGCAAACGTTTGTTTTGGCCTGAAGTTGAGGCTGAACACGCCATCTGATGAACTTTGATGTGCTGGCAAGGAGGTGTTATTTTTGTTGCAGCTTCACCTCCTGACAGCAGAGCGGGAGAAGGGGGGTCCTGCTGGCTCAACACCTACCTCCACAGGGGTGCGAGCGTGCCCTTTGCCCGTGGACCAGCTTTCTCACACCCTTTTTCCCTAAGCAAGTGCCAGGGATGGCCCAAAGGGATTTGGGAGGTCGTAGGGTGTCTGCCTGCTGCAGGACAGCCCCAGTCCATCTTAGGGGGGGGGCCCTAGAGCCCCCCACGATGGGCTGTGGGGCTGTCACATAGCAGGGGGAGTGCCTGGAGTTCTCCCTGTCCCCTCCTTCGCTGTCACTCTCTCTACCCTCCAGTCCTTGGCCGTGGTTTCCCTCTAGTGGGCACCTTGGTCAAGGCAACTAGATGGGATGGGGATGGAGAACCACCCCAAGAGGTCCATCATACGTATCTCTATAAACAGATAGGGCAATTGTATCTGGGGAGCACAGGGACAGAAGGGTCTTTAAAAGAGCCCTCAGCCCCCCACAAAGAACAGGCAAAGCAGAGGTTCAAAATGATGTGCAGACCCCATCAACTTAGAGAGCTCCCACTTTGGAAAAACACCCCAACAAATCTGCAATTATAAAAGCAGAGAGGTGTGGAGTCACTCTGGCTCATGTCAGGTGTAATTAAACCAGGCTGCCTTGGCCAGAAGCCCTGACTTGGGGCTGCTGTGGGGCAAGAGGGATGCCTCCAGAGGCTGGCTTCGCTGAGTGCTCTCGTTCCCGGGGCTTCCCCTCCACTCCCATGGGGTCTCACATGCTTTGAGTTGCACTTCTGGGCCAAAACTGCATCACAGGTGTGGGACCTGGACTATGCCCCTGGAAACCTCCCTGGTCTGTCTGGGTTAGTCCTGCTTCACATCACTTGTCACCACCAGCGGGATGCATGGGAGCATCTCTGAGGTGCCTCCTCTTCCTCCGTGCTTCCAGGGCCAGTGACCTGGTGTCACGTTGGCTCTCGGCCACGTGAGGCACATGGGAGAGATGTGCACATCTCCCCACCTCTGCATGTGCAGACGTGCCTCTGGGTGCCTGCAGGTGCAGTCAGCAGCAGGCCCCAGTGGCAAACCTGTGTCCTGAGGAGGTGCACGCAGGTGTTCATTCTTACTGGTGTTTCTCTTTGTCCAAAGTGTTGATACTCTGAATCGTCCCGCATTGCCCTGATGGCTTTGTTTGTTTTCTGCTTTCTTGGCTCTTTCCAGACCCCTTGTCAGCAGGAGCTGGATCAGGTCCTGGAACGCATCTCCACGATGCGGCTGCCGGATGAGCGAGGTCCCCTGGAGCACCTCTACTCCCTCCACATCCCCAACTGCGACAAGCATGGCTTGTACAATCTCAAACAGGCAAGTGGGGAGACCCACCCGGAGCCCCAGGGCTGGCTGCGCTCCCAGCAGTGACCCTCAGCTTATCACACATCCCCTCATGTGCAGCCAAGGGGGACACGCAGCAGCTCAGGGCTGGGCTGATGTCACACACACGGTGTGAGGTGTGGGGTAAATGGCAAATATCACACAGGGTGTGGAGAGGTTTAGTAACACCCAGGTGCATTTGCAGCTGTGGGCTAGCAAGTGGAGATGTGAGACCCACATCCACACGTGGCTGCGGGCAGCCCAGGGATGGAGAATCTGTTTAGTTCAGAGCCCCTTCTTCCCCCCGAGAGCTGCTTATCTCTCCAGGTCTATTTTCATGTGCTTTGAGCCAAGTCTTGTCCTGGCTGGGCCCCACTTCAGGGGAAAAGCAAAGAGAGGCTGAATGCTGGCCAGTCCTGCAGACAAAGCAGAAATCACTTCTCCTGGGGCCAGGAAGGTGCACTTTACTGGTTTTCCTCCACAAATTGAGGCTGGTCCCACAGCTCCAGGAGAGATTCCTTCCAGGCAAGGTCGAGGCTGGGGTACAGCATGCTTCTGAAAGTATTTATGGGACCCAAAAGGATTCAAATGACTTAATGTGTGTCTGAATTTTGACTCCTTGGCTTCATTTATGCAAAACCAGCAGGTGTCAGCAGCTGAGGCATGGAGAAAAAAATGCCAGGAAAAACCTCTTGGGCAGCAAACCACAAGCTTTTCCAAGGGTTTCTAGCAGCCATGTGTGAATAGTACCAGGATATGAGCCCCCTTACAGCTATGTGTAACTAAGCCCTTGGAGGGGACCCCAGAAAACCTGCTGTTTTCATGGCTAAGCCTTTTTCTCAGGCCTACTTCTACCCCTTGATCCGGAGCATTAAAAAACCAAAAAAGCATTTTAAAAAAGTAGGATGCTCTGAGATAATTTCCATCTATCCATTTTCTCCTCCCTGTCCTGACTGGACCCTCAACCTCTGCCTCCCCATGAAGAGCCCCAGGGCCTGTCTGCGTCCTCCAGCATGGGCATGTGTAGGAGGGGTGCATGGAGCAGAACTGGTAAATTCCCTGTAAGGAGATGAGCTGTGTCTGGGGACTGAGCCTGGGCAATGCAGTGATGCATTGTGTGCTGCAGAAACCAAGGCAGTCTCTGCTGCTCCTTGTGCCTGGGAAAAAAAGCCAGCCTGCACTGAAGGGTGCACTGGTCACTGGTGCAGAAAATAGAGAGGGGACAAAAATTGCTCTCCCTTCTCCCCACTGCCCTGCCCTGGCTAAGGGCAAACGAGGCAAATGTGAAATGACACTCATTTCCTTCCTTCCAGGTTTCCAGAGCTGAGCATCAGCTCCTTTTCATTTTCTGGAAATGGGATGCCAATAAAAGCATTCCCAGTTGCTCCCACCTCCCGTGGGCCAGCCCTTGGGTGGCGGGTGTATCCAGGCCCTCTCCTTCTGAGTAGATCTCACATTTAGAATTATACAATTCCCTAGGCTGATAGGGACTTTTCAGATCATGGAGTCCAACCATCAGCCTAACACTGACAAAAAACATCACTAAACCATGTCGCGAAGAACCACATCTACCCATCTTTTAAATACCTTCAGGGTATTTACCTATATATACCTTCAGGGACGATGATTCCACCACTTCCTTGGGCAGCCTGTTCCAGTGCTTGATAACCCTTTAGGTGTAGGAATTTTTCCCAATATTCAATCTAAACTTTGTTTAGCCTAGTTTGCAAGCGAAATGAAGCTCATGTAGCCCCTCTGTCAGTCTGCTTCACTTCTCTTCCCCCAAGGATTTTTGACTCTGTGGGTGCTTTCATCCAAAGATGATAGAGGGTGATGCATCTCAGGCACAGCTGTCATTGTGGTTCATTCAAATCAGCTTTTTGATTCCTGGCACAGCGTCTGGGGGAAGAGGTCCAGCCCTCAGCCTGGACCACGGGAGCAGTGATGCTGGTGCAGGACAGACTCTGTGGTGTCTGAGTGCAGCATCCCTGAATCTGACCTAAATCCAAACTAGTGCCAAAGTGCTGGAGAAACCCCAGCTCTGCCTGTGTTCTGGCTTTGGGCTGGTGGGACTGGGGAAGGGGGTTTGGTCCCTTTGTTTCTTCAGCTGATGCCTGCCCTGTCCCTCTCTATGCAGTGCAAGATGTCGGTGAACGGGCAGCGTGGCGAGTGCTGGTGCGTGGACCCCATCCACGGGAAGGTGATCCAGGGCGCACCCACCATCCGCGGGGACCCCGAGTGCCACCTCTTCTACACAGCCCACGAGCAGGAGGACCGGGGAGCACATGCCCTGCGGAGCCAGTAGACGGACGTGATCCTGCTTGCTGGAGGTGGCTCACCGTGGCCCCAGTGCTGGATTTTACATGGGTTTCAGCGTGTCTCTTTAGGCTCTGGAAGAGACTGGGGTTGGGTCCTGCGTGCTGCCTTCCTTCCCCTGCTGCCTGGCTCCTGGGGAGGGGAGGGATAACGGGAGGAG